>NC_085139.1:154740370-155340370 GCF_024139115.2 Armigeres subalbatus
ATTGATAATTGTCTAAATTACGGTTCTTGCAAACACTGTACGCTGCTCAAGCTAACAAGCTAATATGGATCAACACTACATTTTCTTCTTAACTTTTGAACGCAATGACCGATCGTGATTATAAATTCAGCGGGTCATCTAAGTTTATCTATCAGATGCAACTTGTTGTCAGAAAATCGAATACACACTTGGTTTTATTTCTGCGGCTCAGCAAAAATCCGCACATGCGATGCGCGAACAAAATAAAAACTGATGTTCCGGCCAGAGTACGTTTGTTAGCTGTTTTTGGAGCCAATAGGTGTTGCTGGTTTTCAGTAACTTTGACAGAAATCTCAACAAAAAACACACACACATGTAGAGGCACTTCGACAAGGACCATTTCAAGAACGACGATGCGGCAGAGACTGATAAGAAGGATGGTAATGACAGCAGTGATCCCGCAATGGAGACTAGGAGCAATCGTCGTTCAGCCTACTGGGTGGAACGAGAGGCTCGATGCACTACGCGCTGCTTGTCTCAGAATCCAGGAGGCAGGCACAGAGGCGAGGATGGAACCAGAGAGAGGCGCGCAAGGCGGCGTTCCGGGAAACTAGAATTACGCATTAGAGCAGACGTCACGATTAGCAGGTGAGATTGCCAGGAAGCTGCTTCACCGAAGAAGACGGGCACTTAATCCCTGAGGTGGCGCGTACCGCGTTAGCAATAGCCGAATATCAAAGGCCCGTCGACGCCAACTGAAATGTGTTTATTTATGCTGAAGGAAATCGTGGAGCGTCTCTTCCAGAAACACGATCAGACTACGTGGCCGCTGATACCGTATGGCGAAGAAGAAGAAGAAGCAATTTCCGAGGGTCAGCAAGTGTCCAATGTCGGCGAGCTGGGAGAAGCTGCAGAAGCGCCTGAGTAAGAAAGCACCTGAGTCAGATGGAGATACAAGCAACGTGGCTCTTAAGAATGGTACTGCAGAAGTGCCCTGAACGAGGTAACTTTTCAGAAATGTACAGAAGACCCAGAAGCGGATACTGCTCCCAAAACCAGGGAAACCGCCGGAAATCCCAGCTTCGTGCGTAAAGGCCTATATGCCTGATAGAGCACGGTTAGGAAACTTTCTGGAAGGGATCATCTATCAATAGGCTGACGCTGAGCGTAGAGCGTGGGCTATTGAACAACCCGTTTAAGATTCCACGAAATTATCGACGGTGAGATGCGAATTCCGGACGGTGCTCGAGTGCTGAAAGCGTCCAAACCAGAAGCGAAGAGGAGATCGATACTGCTGCGCACTGGTGATTTGATAGACGCGCAAGCTTTGAAGCCATTGCCGCTGCGCTGCTGAATGCGGGTTTTCGAATGTCTTTGCCACATCTAAAAGAGCTGCTTTGAAGGCAGAGTCCTGGTGTGCGACACTAACGAAGGCCAAAGTCCGTGCGTGATATTTGGCGAGTGTTCCTCAGGGGATCCATACGCCAGCCAACCCTCTGGAACGGGATGTATGATGGAGTTCTGGCACAGCGGCTGCTTAGGAAAGTGAAAGTCGTGGGTTTGCGGCCGACGTCTGGTCGGCAGTGATGGGCGAGACACTCGAAGAAGTAGATGCGTCTTTGTGGAAGGCGATGGCCACGAATGAAGTTAAGCTACAGATAGCTCACCACAAAACAGCGGTGCTATTGGTCAGCAGCTGCGGGCGATCCAACGGATGGAAATCATCGTCGGAGAACCGCCGGTTGCTTCGAAGCGATCGCACAAACTTACAGAGATGATGATCGACTGACCTAACGAAATTTCCAGCAGCCACGTTGAGTACGCCTGTGAAAAGTCGGCGAAACGTGAACGCAATAGCGAGGCAATGAACGTTGGCGGCTCAAGAAGCAATACGAGGCGTCTGCTAGATTGGTGTCTCGTCATCGATACTATGTTATGGGGGTCCTGCTTGCGGTAATACACTACCAAAGCAAGCGGAACCGGGAAAAGCAAGTGCGTATAGAACGTCGGGGGTAGTATGCATGATATCGTCGGGGGTAGTATGCATTATCGCCAGGATGGTACCCATTTGCATCACCCTGGCGGAAGACATCGAGTGTTACCAGTGGAGAGACACCGGAAACATGAGAAAGGTGGCGAAAATTCGTTCGATGGCAATGTGGCAGCAGGTGTGGGACAGTACGGAGAAAGGAAGGTGGACACACACACATACACGGACTGACAGTTCGACGATCTGAGTCGATTGGTATATAACATCATGGGTCTCCGAGACGTCTATAAAAAGTTCGATTTTGCAGTGAAATGATAGCCTTGGTACAACTTTTGATGGATGGATGATGAAAGAGAGTTGAAAAGAAGAATGGAAGGAAAAAGATAGACGAAGGAGAAAAAATAAATAAGGAAGAATAAGGAAAAAGAAAAGGAAGAAGAAAAGGAAGAGAAACAAGGAAGAAGAAATAAGGAAGAAAGAAGACAGAAGGATGAAAGAAGAAAGAATAAAGAAAGGAGGAAGATGGAGGAAAGAATAAGAAAAACAGAAGAAGGAAGGAGGAACAGAGAAGAAAGAAGAAATAAAGAAGATGGAAGAAGGAAGTTGGAAGTAGGAATAAGAAAGAAAGAAGAAGGTAGTTGGAAAAAGGAAATGAAAGAAGGAAGAAGGGACAAGGAAGAAGGAAGAAAGGAGAAGGAATAATAAGGAAAAAGAAAACCGGAATAAAGAAGGAATACGAAAAAAGAATGAAGAAACAAGAAAGAAGAAAAATTGATTAACGAAGCAGGAACAAGGAAGAAGGAAAAAGTTAAAGGCAGAAGGAATAATGGAGAAGAAAAACAGGGGATAAGCAACGAATAAGAGAGAAGGATAAAGGAACAAGGAAAGGAATTAGGACAAAAGAAGAAGTAAAAAGGAAGAAAAAAGAGAAAAGAAAGAGAAAGGAAGACGGATGAAGGACAAATAAAAAAGAAAAAAGGAAGGAGAGAGAAGAAAAAAAAAATAAATAATGAAAAATATAGAAGTAATCTTGGCAAGAATCAAAAACCAAATGCAAAGAATAATTTAATAAATAAAGTCTTGTTTCCTTTCTAAGCTACCTCCAAATTTGTTGTACCTTTGGACAAAAAAAAAATCTGAATCAAAATTTAAAAAAGGAATCGCAAAGAAGAGGTCAGTTTCTATTTCCGTTTGTACCCCCATCTACGTCAAATGTGAATTCTTCCATAAAAATCGGTTTATCGCATATCGCATCGGTATATCGCAATAATACAGCCTTTCGGGTTTCAGCCTTTTGTCATTCTAGCCGATTTTTAGTTTTCAGCCTTATGTAGAAGTCTCTCAGTGTCATGTTGTTAGTGTAACAACAAGGCTCCCTTAATACCGTGTGGTAAGCTGGGACGCGCGGCTACAAAGCAGAACCATGCTGAGGGTGGCTGGGTTTGATTCCCGGTTCCCCGGTCAAGAGTAATTTTCAGTTAGAAATTGTACTTCGGCTTCACAGAAGCATAAAAGTATCATCATGTTACCCTCATGATAAACGAATGCAAAAATGGAAACTTGGTAGAGAAATCTCGCAGTTAATAACTGTGGGAGGTCTGGCCATGAACACTATACTGCGAAACGGCTCTAATCCATCTGTATGGGGATGTGTGCCAATAAGAAGAAAGAAGAAAGAACTGAGGGAATAAGGTTTTTGATTTAAAATCAAATTGCAATCATCGAGTCATTGACGAGAAAGGCAGCCACATTAATAATATCACTGAGTAAAGCCTACCGAGGAAAAAAGCGGTCTCCAGCTCCATGAGGAAGCATTTTGTTTTAAAACTTCATCATCAAATAGCGAAGTGCATAATTGTAATCGGTAGATTAAGCTACATTTGGTTGTATGTTCGCTTTAGATTTACAAAAAACTGCCTTTTGCACGTATTTTTTAAGAGGAAATGGACGATTTACTCTCACGCTCTACTTATACGCTGAGGCGTGAGGTAAATCTTTCGACCTCTTGAAAAAAAATAATTGCAAACGATTTTGAAACGGAAGCTGCTAAATGGCATCACCAGACATCCAGGCTGGGCGGCATACCTTGAAACCGAAACCGAGTTGCTGAGCAACCACCATGCAACTGGGAAAAAAAAAAAAAAAAAAAAAAAAAAAAAAAAAAAAAAAAAAAAAAAAAAAAAAAAAAAAAAAAAAAAAAAAAAAAAAAAAAAAAAAAAAAAAAAAAAAAAAACAAAAAATAAAATAAAAAAAAAAAAAAAAAAAAAAAAAAAAAAAAAAAAAAAAAAAAAAAAAAAAAAAAAAAAAAAAAAAAAAAAAAAAAAAAAAAAAAAAAAAAAAACAACACAAAAAAAAAAAAAAAACAAAAAAAAACAAAAAAAAACCAAAAAAACAAAAAAAACACCAAAAAAAAAAAAAAACAAAAAAAAAAAAAAAAAAAACAAAAAAAAATAACAAAAAAAAAAAAAAAAAAAAAAAAAAAAAAAAAAAAAAAAAAAAAAAAAAAAAAAAAAAATAAAAAAAAAAAAAAAAAAAAAAAAAAAAAAAAAAAAAAAAAAAAAAAAAAAAAAAAAAAAAAAAAAAAAAAAAAAAAAAAAAAAAAAAAAAAAAAAAAAAAAAAAAATAAAAAAAAAAAAAAAAAAAAATAAAAAAAAAAAAAAAAAAAAAAAAAAAAAAAAAAAAAAAAAAAAAAAAAAAAAAAAAAAAAAAAAAAAAAAAAAAAAAAAAAAAAAAAAAAAAAAAAAAAAAAAAAAAAAAAAAAAAAAAAAAAAAACAAAAAAAAAAAAAAAAAAAAAAAAAAAAAAAAAAAAAAAAAAAAAAAAAAAAAAAAAAAAAAAAAAAAAAAAAAAAAAAAAAAAAAAAAAAAAAAAAAAAAAAAAAAAAAAAAAAAAAAAAAAAAAAAAAAAAAAAAAAAAAAAAAAAAAAAAAAAAAAAAAAAAAAAAAAAAAAAAAGGAAGTCACCGCTAGGTGATTAATCAGGGTTTTTATTTATTTATTTATTTTTATTTATTAACAATTACCATATAGCAACATAAATAATCACATATTGATTTTCAATGCTTATGCTACTATGCAACATCTAATACCAATAACTACATACTGAATATGATATTTAGATTCCGCTTAAATAAAGAAAAACTTCTTCGCACCTATGATTCCTAGGTAATTCGTTCCAAATTCTTATAGCTCGTAGGCGGTAGGAGTCTCTTAACCTGTTTGTGAAACATCTAGGAACGATAAGTAACGAACCTCGCGAAGAACGAGTATATCTAAAAAAATCTCGAAGATAAATTGGAGAGTTGTTAATAATTTTAAATGTTTGGATACAGGTTCTAAACTTTAAATGATTTGTAACATCAGTTCCAAGAATAGCCTTTCTATAATTGGATGAATGATCAAACTTTTTCAGATTAAAAGCATATCGTGTAGCAGCGTTGAATACTTGGTTTAGTTTTTTCGAGTTTTTTAGTAACAAGGCCAAACAAAATATCACCATAATCAAACAGTGGAACTAAAAGAGACCTGACCAGTTGAATCCGGATATGTTGGGGAGTACACCGTCTCAATAATACAAGCGAGTGTAAGGCATTATAAATTTTACTGCACACGGCATTAACCTGAGGTGACCAGTTCAAATTAGTATCCATCATTAAACCGAGATTTTTGACGACATTAGAATATTCAATTATATCGTTTCCCACTCTAACTGATGGTACATTCGACAAAAATTGTGTGAAAAATAATCGTTTGGGTTTTTCCTCCGTTAACAATCAGGCCGTTTTGCTCGCACCATAGCAATATACTCTGAATGTCATAGTTCATTCGATTTACCATTTCTGATATTGTGCCAGGGACCCCAGATATGTATAACTGACAGTCGTCTGCATACAGGTGGAATCGACAATGGTCCAATGCACCGAATGAACACAATGACGTTTGAGACGGGCGCTGATTACTAAAAATGAACACTTGCATGAACTCGATGAATGTAAAAGTATTCATTCTTAGTAAACAGCGCCCGTCTCAAACGTCAATGATGAACTCGGTGCATTGGACCATGTGACAGATTCAATGGAAGATCATTAATGTATGTACATTGAGAAAAGTAGCGGTCCGAGAATTGAACCTTGGGGCCCCCCGCTTAGAACAGGAATTAATTCAGATTGTTGGTTGTTGAAGTCAACGTATTGCAATCGGTTGGACAAATATGACTGAATTAATTTTATGGAGAATTGATCTAAATAGAAGTTATATTTTAACTTGTTACACAATTGTCTATGATCAATAGAATCGAATGCTTTACTAAAATCATGAAGAACCAGTAAAGTGACCATCTTCTTGTCTAACGCTTCTCTAATGTCGTTTTCTATTTTAATAAACGCGGTTACGGTGCTGCATGATTTCCTATATCCAGACTGGAATGGACATAACAGATCATTGTGTGTCAAGTAGTTGCTGAGAGAGTAGTGATTCGAATATTTTTGGGAGGGCACAAAGAATACTGATCGGACGATAGTCTCTTTCAGTAACTGGGTGGTCAATCTTACCTATTGGAATTACTTTTGCGATTTTCCAATCAAGTGGGAAATCTGAGGAAGTGATACAACAATTAAAGATATCCCGAATGTATGAGAGAGTAACACTTAAAGACATTTTTAAAACTTGTAGTGGAATTGAATCATTGCCAACAGCATCACAAGAAGATTTAACAAACTCACTAAGTATTTCGTCATTTGTAACACACTTAAATGAGAAATTCGGGTGTGTTTCAACGTCGTCATTTTGATTGAATGAAAGTGGAGTGTAATGAGCAACAAAGAATGAGTTCGAAGTATCAGCACTTACATCCCCTCCACCCATACAAGTGTTTGTTTGTTTTAAGCCTAATCGTTTAATGTTCTTCCAAAGTTGCTTAGCAGGAAGGTCAGCTCTTAACTGTGAGGTAAAATATTGACGTTTTGTACGATTGACCTCTTGGTTTGTTAAATTACGAAGACAAGTGAAATTTTTCCATTTACGCTGATTCCCTCTATCGCGTTTCCAACATTCATAAGCCTCGGACCGATTTTTAATCAATCGATGAATGTGAGTATTGATCCAAGGAGTACTTGGATCTTTAATCGTTTTTTTCTTGAGCGGAGCATGCTTATCAAGAATGGTGAAGAATACATCATTGAAACATTTTAGTTTTCCATTAATCCCCACACAATTGAACACACCATCAAAATTTACGCTACGTAAATCAGACAGAAAAGTCGATTGATTAATTTTGTGATATTCACGTGTCCAGTATACATTAGCACCAGGTTTAGGAAGCATGAATTTGTAATCAATGCAAATAAAATCATGATCGCTAATTCCTCCCACTGATGACTGATAAACGTTCTTCATGTTCTCTGTGCAATTACTTGTGAATAAATCAATGGTGGATGCAGAACCGGGCCTATGACAAGTTGGATGAGTTGGAATCAGTTTAAAGGATAATGTGCTTAAATGATCAATTAGTTTTAATGTCTTGATAGAGTTCTCCATCATCAAATTGATGTTGAAATCGCCTGTAACCAAAATATTGGGTTCTGTAAAAAAAAATTCAGAAACAATGCAGAAAACTGGGAGTTTATAGACGACTCCACAGACTAAGTTGGCCTGTTTTAATTTGATAAACAAGTATTCAATTTCGCTTTCTTTTCCAGATTTAGTGATAACAGAGAATTTGAGATTTTTTCTCACATAAAAGGCGACTCCACCCCCTCTTGATTTGTTCTTATTATCGCGATCAGATCTAATAATTTTGTATCCCTCAAGATCAACTGATATGCTCGTATTTGAAGGTTTGAGCCATGTTTCTACAACAGATAGAACATCTAATTTTGAATTAACAACCAAAGAACGATAGTTTTCAATGTTGCTAGTTAAACTCCTTGCGTTGTGAAGAGCTATTTTAATAAAGTAATTGGACCTTTTCTCTAGAATAGTTTTCATTTTTCCATAATCTAGGGAATGTAGCTTTAGTTTCGAGTCGTATATAGACCCATCAAACCGCAAAGGAGCTGAAGAAGTATTGGAATCAGTTAGTGCATTTATATTTGAATCAGTTTGTGCATTGGTATTAGAGTTACTTACGCTAATCATTTCGGTACTAGCAGGCTTGGTACGTTCACGTTTTTTGGCTGAAACTCGCGAATTTCTACACCTTCTGGCCAATAAAAAGGATCGTTAATTACAGCGACAAGATCTTCAGAAACAGAAAGTTTGAACGATACAAATGATAATTCATTAATGTCCTTATTACGCGGCACTAGTTTAACACAATTTAGCGTGGACTGGTCGATGTTGATGGTTTCTCGCAGATACTCGATGATATCGTCTTCGGTTTGTTCGACGTGAAAAGGTGTGACATAGAACGCCTTCATAGTTTCTTCGTTTGATGTTCGACGCACTGGGGGTCGCAGTCTGTTTACCACCTTCAGGCGGCAATCTTGATTTGATGATGGTGGAATAGAGCGGGTGAGATTTATGCCTTGTGAGTGGTTGCTTGGAGAGGCACTATTTGAAATACGATTCGAGACAGCAGCAACAGCATTGGCTCTCGAGGTGACAGTGGCGTAGGTGGTAGCAGCGGTGGGTGGAGCGGTGGATGGAGCGATGACGGCAGCGACGGCATTGATGGAAGAAGTGGCGATGGAGGAGGTAGCGTTGGAGGAAGCGGTGGCAGTATTCGTCTTTGTGGTGGCTTCAGCATTCGTACCCGAGGTAGACGCGAAAGGCAACATGATTTCGGTAAGAACCGGTGGTACATTTAATTCACGGTCACGGTTGTTGTTATCATCATTATCCAGAGATATATCTAAATCTCCCACATCTGCAATTGTGTTGTTCGCAGCGCTAGAACGAAGCGACTGATCGAGGTTGAAACGATCGATGCTGTTGTGAAACTCAGTTGGATCGTGCATTGCCGGACCCGACATCGCGAACTGTTGAAGTCTCGTGGAAAAGTTTGAGTCACGTCGAACCGTTGTGGAGATTGACATTAGCCCATTCAGCGTTTTCAGATTTTCGCCAAATTGACCAACCCGCAGATCCATCAAGTCAACACGCAGCAGAAGATCCCTCATCGTTTTCAAGATAACAGCTTCTCGGTCCATAACGCTCGGACGTTTTCATTCTGCATTTTTTATTCTTTATTCCTTGCTATTTTTTTTATTTTCAATTCCTTATTCTTTATTCTTAATTTTTATTCTTTACCCATTTGTTATTATTTAACCACATAATTTGCACTTCATCGTACGTTTGGGATTCATTGCAATTTCAGCCTTTTGATACTTTCAGCCTTTCGAGATTTCAGATTTTGAGTTCAGCCTTATGATTTCGATATGTTGATTTTTTAAATTATGCAACCCAGATTCGAACCATAGTGTCACTAGAAGACACGTGCTCACATCACATCGATAATCTAGGCTTCAAGGGAAAGTCTGATTTGATAGAAACAAGATCTCATGATTTTTATGAAATATTTCAATATTTCGAGGTACGCAACTATTACAGCGTGAACGTTAGATATTGTAGACCGAAAACCATTAAAGTTTTCAAGTGCAAGTAGCTGTAGCTGCATATACAACACTCGATTGGAAATTAGAAAGTCAGCATAAAAAAGATACTAGAATCGATTCAGTTTATGAAATCTGTATGATTTACATGTTGTTGCGTGCAGGGAATCGGTACTGGTATCAAGTGTACTAAAAAACATCTTACACTATAAAATGTAGTAGAAATCAATGGTTAGTTGAAAAGTCAGATCGTTTAAATAACAAAAAAATCGTTAAATTGTTTTAAAACTCTTTAAGGTCAACTCAATAAATACCAAATTTTCAAAACGACTTATCTGCTTTTGTAAACAAAGATTCAAACGTCGATTTGATGAGTCTTATAGCACTCCCACGCAAACCGATACCACCAACAGGTAGCTGAAGCCCTCCCCTACGTGTTGATGGCGTTGGTTAGCGTGGGAGTGCTATCCGATTCGTTAAATCGACGTTTAAATCTTTGTTTACAAAAGCAGATAAGTCATTTTGAAAATTTGGTATTGAACTAAGGCATCATTGGCAGTAAATGTGATATTCATTTGAGAATCACACACCTGATCAGTACTTTATTCATAATTTATTATTATTACACTTCAGTTCAATTAGGAGTACAGAACATAATCGCAATATACGATAGCTAGCAGTCCATCTATCCTGCCTTACGAACGAAGGATGGACAGTGGAGCTCAGTGGATTCATATCTATACCGACAATAGTAATACAGCCTTCCTACTCTCTAAAATCGTCATGTGTGCCAAAGTGTATGCACCGACAGACAGACATTCAATGCTATATCTGCTTGTATGTGGTGTACGTACGACTATTGTTCACTTCTGACCGTCCTTGAACCCACTTGGATAGTTAGCAATGCATACTACTGCAACTCGTCCAACGCGGCAGCGGTGGCGGAAGGACATTAAAATGAAACATTGTTGTTACTGTTAATAGATACATCTAATTACCGTCTCCGCTGTCACTATCGCTATCATCGTCCGACGAAGGTGAACTGCTATCCATTGTTTCGATGTAGTTATTTATGTCATTATGCAATTGCTGGTGGATCCGAAGGGTTTGGCGAGTTATCCTACGGTTTAAACTAGGGGTGATAATTGAGACTGATCCCGTAGAGGTGCTGCCTGATGTTCGCTCAGACGGTGCTATTTGAGAGCTTGCGCTATTGCCGATACCGTTAGTGCGGCTGTTACTTGCACTTGCCGTGGAGGATGCGCTGGTGGCTTGGTTCTGGTTGGATGATTGAGCGCTCTGGTTGTTCCTGTTTCGTTGCTGTTGAAGCAACATCTCTTCTTCTTGCAATTTTTTGAACTTTTTCTGTGTTTCGGCGATTTTTCGAATCATTCCATGATGTTGAATCACCTTATTCATACATCCTTCGCAAACGGTCTTCGGGAGAGGATCGGATGGAGCAATCTGGAATAAAGTTTATAGAAACGTTATTTATTAGGAATAATTTTACCACCTAACTGACTATTCACCCTATTCACCATTATAAAATAATAGATAGAGAAAGGATCACAGGGTGCGGAAAAAGTGGTGCTGCAATTACTATGAACTAAGAATGTATAATATATCCATTTAACAGCCCTTCCTGGAAAACTGTTAAAAAAACACGTCGACACAAACAATCCTACTGAAGCGTGAAAAGTCTTTTTAATTTATACAATAACAGTAATGATCAATCATATGATTGCTTTCAAATATTGATGCTCTTTCCTTGTGACAACGTGAATCATCTGACCATTATTTCTAACCTGTTTTGTAAGACGATCCCCACCAATGTGTATCCAAATGAGTGTCTAGTATTCCGTGTATAGCAGAAAATCGAAAATTTGTTTTCAATAAAATGAAATATTTGCAGTTATCAGACGTCGCAACTCATTTCTGATTAGTGCGCATGATAGTACATCCATGCGTGCATGATGCGCACTACTAATGAAATATTTCAAATTGTCGCGACTCGCGTCGCAGCGCGAGTGCTCAATCGCGCGGTCCGGTTTGGTGCCGGCCCGACAATATAAGAACGAATTGCGTTCATATTTTATTTACGCACTTGTTCTCGCACCGGTTGTTTCTATCAAGGTTGTTGAAGTGCAATCATGTTTCGCACCGGTGGTGAATATCCGCGGTTGCTATAACAAACACGGAATATAAAAAATCAGAAAAAATATTTTTAAATATTTATTATTTATTTTCAAATCTTTCAGAATGCGCTCCAACCTTTTTAATACTAGTATGTGCTTAATGCATTTTGTGATTATCAGATTAGTTTGACACACATCTGCTTGGTGGCGCTAGCTTACATGCAACAATTTAATGAGGTGGATATCTCGAGATCTATAAGACTTGGAAAGAGTTAGAAGGTTGCCGTCTTCTACAAAGTTATCCGGATGGTTGGAACCATCGCGATGGACGCCAGTTAGACGCCAAGTGGTTGTATTTCAAACTTAACTTGATGACTTCGACCATCCGAAGGTAATCAGGTAATTTCATATACACTAGCGCCGCCAATCAGTTGAAATCCAAACTAAACTGACCACCATCACAATGGTTTTGATGATAAATAACCGAACAATTTTTCAGAAGACGGCAGGTTTTACATTCCCAGAGTAACAATCTGTGAGCTGTTAGATTATGGTTAGGGTCCGTTAGTTATGCTTCCCTTCAGAAAGCATAAAACATTGACTCGTTTGTTATGCTCTTTTTCTTTTTTTTCGCGCCTTGCATTTTTTATGACAGCTGAAAATAGAAACAGCATTCTTTCCATTCATTTCATGCTGCCTTCTCGGTGCGCTTTGCGAGTGCTCTCGGTGCTTACCTTCGACAAAATGGCGATGTTGGAATGCTTTTTTCAAGTAATTACTTAATTATATTTTAAAATAAAGTCAGATTTCAACAATAAACTTGATTTCCAGGATTCGTGGTCGTGGCTACAAAGCGAAAGGGTTCATGGAGGATGCGTTGTCGATAGCAAGTTCTCGGAAGATCTCGGAAGAGCGAGTCAAAGGCAACCGATTCCAAAAGGATATATTTAGATGACAGAATCAACATAGGATTAGGGATCAATGGTAGCCCCAACTACAATTCATCCGCCAGTTCTTCCTCCGGTGGTCATGGATTCTCCACCGCCAGCACCGATGGACTTCGCGTCAAGGCTTTCCATCAAACCACTGCCAGTTACTTCCATTACTATAAATACCGCCACCCACTTCTATTTACAAAGGTTTAAGCTGAAGTAAAATCCACGTCGAATGGGAAAAAAAGTCCATGCGGGAAAAAGATGCGCAAGGAGAAACTAAACTCGGGAGATTGAACATTTGCTGTCTGAGATGGTCTCTGGTTGCAAATGTTTCCTCTTGTGATGAAGAGTTTACTACGATTGATATACTGCGATCGAAAGCTGGCCTCGTGGTAAGTCACTTTTAAAATGGTTTCAAGTTGTGTTTTTACTGTTTGATAATCATTTTTTCGTTCTTCTAGTGTAGCACGGAAAAAGTCCTGTTTGCCTATAGTGTAGTGCTTTGAGGACGAATTATCGTCATCTGGCGCTGAAGCAATCCAATACCCTAATAAAAATTTCCGCTTCCAAGAAATAGCGTCGGAAAGCGTCGTACCTGAAAGCAATTGCTAGGGAAGCGGTTAATGGATCCTTGAATTTACCTGTGAGTGTGGCGTTTATTTTGTAGTTAATAAGTTTCACAGTTTTAATGAGCACTCGTGTAAGATTTTACAGTGAATGCTTCTTGGGCAGCGAAAACATTTTCTCTTATGTATGTACTTAATTTATGAATATATCTTTTTGTGTCATTACAGGAACATAACCTCGAAAAACAAGATCAAGTATATCTGAAGTTCGCCGCCACCTGATCTATTTCAACAGCTTTGCATTAATCCAATTCTAATACAAAATAGATTTACGTGCTGCCCCCAAATGACCCCTTTCGTGCAATGGTACACTTTAAGTACGCTTCTGCAGCGCTAGCATTTAATTTTAATTTAATTTTAATTTAATTTTAATTTAATTTAATTTAATTTTAATTTAATTTTTTAATTTAATTTTTAATTTAATTTTAATTTAATTTTAATTTAATTTTAATTTAATTTTAATTTAATTTTAATTTAATTTTAATTTTAATTTAATTTAATTTAATTTTAATTTAATTTTAATTTAATTTAATTTAATTTAATTTTAATTTTAATTTTCAATTTAATTTCAATTTAATTTAATTTAATTTTAATTTTAATTTTAATTTTAATTTAATTTAATTTAATTTTAATTTAATTTTAATTTAATTTTAATTTAATTTAATTTAATTTTAATTTAATTTTAATTTAATTTTAATTTAATTTTAATTTTTAATTTTAATTTAATTTTTTAATTTAATTTTTTAATTTTAATTTAATTTTAATTTAATTTTAATTTTAATTTTAATTTTAATTTTTAATTAATTTTAATTTAATTTTAATTTTAATTTAATTTAATTTAATTTTTAATTTAATTTTAATTTAATTTTAATTTAATTTTAATTTAATTTTAATTTAATTTTTAATTTAATTTTAATTTAATTTTAATTTAATTTTAATTAATTTTAATTTTAATTTTAATTTAATTTTAATTTAATTTTAATTTAATTTCTAATTTTAATTTAATTTTAATTTAATTTTAATTTAATTTTAATTTTAATTTTAATTTAATTTTAATTTAATTTTAATTTAATTTTAATTTAATTTTAATTTAATTTTAATTTAATTTTAATTTAATTTTTAATTTAATTTTAATTTAATTTTAATTTAATTTTAATTTAATTTTTAATTTAATTTTAATTTAATTTTAATTTAATTTTAATTTAATTTTAATTTTAATTTTAATTTAATTTTAATTTAATTTTAATTTAATTTTAATTTAATTTTAATTTAATTTTAATTTAATTTTAATTTAATTTTAATTTAATTTTAATTTAATTTTAATTTTAATTTAATTAATTTTAATTTAATTTTAATTTAATTTTAATTTAATTTTAATTTAATTTTAATTTAATTTTAATTTAATTTTAATTTAATTTTAATTTTAATTTTTAATTTAATTTTAATTTAATTTTAATTTTAATTTTAATTTTAATTTTAATTTAATTTTAATTTAATTTAATTTAATTTTAATTTAATTTTAATTTAATTTTAATTTAATTTTAATTTAATTTTAATTTAATTTTAATTTAATTTTAATTTAATTTTAATTTAATTTTAATTTCAATTTTAATTTAATTTTAATTTTAATTTAATTTTAATTTAATTTTAATTTAATTTTAATTTAATTTTAATTTAATTTTAATTTAATTTTAATTTAATTTTTAATTTCAATTTAATTCTTAATTTAATTTAATTTCTAATTTAATTTAATTTTAATTTAATTTTAATTTAATTTTAATTTAATTAAATAAATTAATTTAATTTTAATTTAATTTAATAAATTAATTTAATTTTAATTTAATTTTAATTCACCTCTAATTTTAATTTAATTTTAATTTAATTTCAATTTAATTTTAATTTAATTTAATTTAATTTTAATTTAATTTTAATTTAATTTTAATTTAATTTTAATTTAATTTAATTTAATTTTAATTTAATTTTAATTTAATTTTAATTTAATTTTAATTTAATTTTAATTTAATTTTAATTTAATTTTAATTTAATTTTTAATTTCAATTTTAATTTAATTTTAATTTAATTTTAATTTAATTTTAATTTAATTTTAATTTAATTTTAATTTAATTTTAATTTAATTTTAATTTAATTTTAATTTAATTTTAATCTTAATTTTAATTTAATTTTAATTTAATTTTAATTTAATTTTTAATTTAATTTTAATTTTAATTTTAATTTAATTTTAATTTAATTTTAATTTAATTTTAATTTAATTTTAATTTTAATTTTAATTTAATTTTAATTTAATTTTAAACTTTGATTTTAATTTTAATTCTAATTTCAATTTTAATTTCAACTTTAATTTAAATTTAAATTTTTATTTTTATGTTTATTTTTATTTTTAATTTAATTTAATTTTAATTTAATTTTAATTCCACTCACCTAATTTTAATTTAATTTTAATTTAATTTTAATTTTAATTTTAATTTTAATTTAATTTTAATTTAATTTTAATTTAATTTAATTTAATTTTAATTTAATTTGACTCAATTTAATTTTAATTTAATTTTAATTTAATTTTAATTTAATTTTTAATTTAATTTAATTTAATTTAATTTAATTTTAATTTAATTTTTAATTTTAATTTTAATTTTTAATTTAATTTTAATTTAATTTTAATTTAATTTTAATTTAATTTTAATTTTAATTTTAATTTAATTTTAATTTAATTTTAATTTAATTTTAATTTAATTTTAATTTTAATTTTTAATTTAATTTTAATTTAATTTTAATTTAATTTTAATTTAATTTTAATTTAATTTAATTTAATTTTAATTTAATTTTAATTTAATTTTAATTTAATTTTAATTTAATTTAATTTAATTTAATTTAATTTAATTTTAATTTAATTTTAATTTAATTTTAATTTAATTTTAATTAATTTTAATTTAATTTTAATTTAATTTTAATTTAATTTTAATTTAATTTTAATTTAATTTTTAATTTAATTTTAATTTAATTTTAATTTAATTTTAATTTAATTTTAATTTAATTTTAATTTAATTTTAATTTAATTTTAATTTAATTTTTAATTTAATTTTAATTTAATTTTAATTTAATTTTAATTTAATTTTTAATTTAATTTTTAATTTAATTTTAATTTAATTTAATTTCTTAATTTTAATTTAATTTCAGCTTTTCATAAACCGCGAATATGGATCGTTGCTGCCGGAAATTTGCACCTCTCTTTTATAGACTGAGGGTAAGGAAAGCCTTTTCGCGAACGCACTTTTGTAAATAAAACAATCAAACTTTAAAATAATAATTTCACAAAAATAAACTGAACTATTCTTCATTTAATTCAGTTTTGTTTTGCATCTAGCTGTGATTCGGTGCAAAAGGTGTGCTTGTGTTGGTTAATAATATATTCGCGCCAATACATGCACTTTTTTGCTGTATGACAGCTGGATGTAAATAAACCAGCATGAAATCCCACCCGAAAATACCCTAACCACTGCCTAACCGCCTAAAGCGAAACATAGCTAACGTTCATCTAATGTGAGGGTAACGTGTTAGATTAAAATAGGCATAAATCATAAACATACCTAACAAAAGTGTTGCAGATCTGTCTAATTTTAGTCTCATTTTACTCTAAAGTTAGTGAGAAAATTAGAGTAACTTTCTAACAGGTTACACTCACATTAGGGTCAAGTTAGAGTAACCTTGTTTGCTGGGTTTATTAGTTACTTTATTTTTCCGTGTGATGGTTTGGCAACGGTTGGAGCGGGTCGCCAAATTTGCCAACTCGCTATTCACCGAAGGTTGCGTTTACATTTTCCAAACCCGTTTACCAACGACCGGTGCGAGTTCGAGTCATGATAGAGGTTGCTATTTTGGCTTTATTCACGCACTGGTGGGGATCGTCTAAGAGCATCATTATCGGTCGCGAGCATTTTAATCACCCGCGCAGCGCTTTCATTTTAGTTTCGTCACTCGTTTCCGTATCGGTCACTATTTTCGACTCTCAATTTGGTTGCTGGATTCCGTACCGGTGACGTTTGACAGTTGACAGTTCATCAAATAGCAGCGCTCTTATTGCGCTACCAAATTTGGTCACCTGTCAGTCGCGCTACTGTTATAGCAGCGCGTTTAGTAGCGACCGGTAAAGTGTCAAGTAATGATACTGCGCTGCCAAACGGCTTAAACTCACCACTGGTAATCTTGCTCTAAGGGGTCTTTGTCGGCAAACATTATAAATTGCTTTGTCTATATTTTATCGAAACATGAGATGTTGTTGACTTAGTTTACTTCTGCTACTTAGGTCTATATTAAATATTAATGTTAGCTATTAGTTATAACAATTGAAAGCCGAATAATGTTCTATGAATTAAATTTTTGTTTTATTCCTTGGATTACTTTTTTTGTGCTACACTTCTAGGCGATGGTTGTCGTCAAGTTCCGAGCTGCATCAAATATGCATAAACATATATTACTCCGTTTTTCCACAACAGAGCATAGGAGCCATTTTTCCGAGCCCACTCACCTTTACGGGAAGATAGTTGTTGATTTTCTGTTCCAGCTTATGCTTGTCTCCTTCGGCACCGTAAATGAAAATCACTGAACGATGGATCTGGGAGCACAACCGGCACAGGAATCCGGTGATGCACGCTTCCTCTATACTTCCCATTTTTCCAAATTATGAACAATTTAGTAAATATTACAATTTTGATCAACAAAAAAGAAATTTTCTATCTAGAATAATTTGAATCACAATTTTCTCGTAAAAATACAGCTACAATTTTGTTGTGACGGATCGATTGAGTGACAGTGAAAAACTGACAAGACAACTTGACAGCTAAGCACCCCAGTGTAAATTAATGTTCATCAAGTTTTTCCGTGTAGGGTAAAAGTCACTAACATGGCGGAGTGAAAACGGTTAGATCTTGTTAAATAGATTTTGGCAACCTTTGAGAAAGTTCAAGCTGCCGCACGATTACACGCAAGAAAATTGACTCCTTGTGCATATACGTTGCTCATATTTCCAATCTCATTGATTTTATTTGTCCCTCAAGATTGGTATTATGCATCTCGAGATAAAATAGAACACTGCGGCTTCGTGCTGGTTGCTTCTCAGGTAATCGCAACGGTCACTAAACACAACAGAGTCAATGAAAATCTTATTATGCATCTCGAGATAAAATAGAATACTGCGGTTTCCTTCTGGTTGCTTCTCAGGTAATCGCAACGGTCACTAAACACAACAGAGTCAATGAAAATCTCACCCACCGTATGCACTTGCCATGATAAACACTCTCCATGTACTCAGTGACTCCGGTTGCCTCTCACTAATACAATCGAACACTGCTGTCATTTCACGAAAAGCACGTGGTTTTGTTTTGAGCGGGAAAATTCTGCCTATCTTTTAACACGGCGGCTATCTTGACGTTTGCCTTCGCAGTCGAGCCTGCGAGTGTAAGACCGCCGCAGCACTCTAGAAAAAGATAAGCGCGACAATACCCACCGTATGCACTTGCCATGATAAACACTCTCCATGTACTCAGTGACTCCGGTTGCCTCTTACTAATACAATCGAACACTGCTGTCATTTCGCGAAAAGCACGAGGTTTTGTTTTGAGCGGGAAAATTCTGCCTATCTTTTAACACGGCGGCTATCTTGACGTTTACCTTCGCAGTCGAGCCTGCGAGTGTAAGACCGCCGCAGTACTCTAAAAAAAGATAAGCGCGACAATATCGTGTTCAAAAGAAATTTCTTTTTCTATCTCACTCCCAAGTTAAATTCCGTTCACTGAATCGGAAAAGTAAAGAATCGAAACAAAATTCTTACATTAGTATCCACCGTATCCACACCCGCATAATAAAAAACAGTTTTAAACAACCAATAACCGATATGTTGACATTAAATGTTTTTGCCATTTCATGTTCTCACCTTAGTCTCCATCCAATCTTGAACTGCAGCAGAACATTTAAAACTATATATAAGCAAACATATAAATAGTGATAATGTCATATATGTTGGAGAGCGCACAACAGTGGACAACAAACGTACAGCGGACCGATAAAGCAATTCGGGAACGTCGGAACGGAAGAAATAAAAACAACAACCTATCTGTTGGACTTCACACGAACAAATACGATTTATTCACAAACAAAATTATAAACAATAAATTCGAAAACACAACAACCATAGTGTGTCTATTTGGCCGTAGCATAAAAGTAGTCTCGAATGCGAGGGGTGACGGTTGCACACTAAATTTATTTCCAACACCCCTCCTCAAGTCGGAATCCCGAGTATCACAGTACTAGTATCACAGAGCCTATCAATTATAGTCCAACTATCGACAACTTGTTTTCCAAGAACATATACTCAATCCAGTTGAAAACCGGAATTGGGGTATAGCGATGTTGGATTTTTCTCACAATCCGTACATTAAACCTAACTTCGGAAGTGGTGCGCTGTTTTCATATCGCGAAGCGCTATTCAGCGCACCACTTCCGAAGTTAGGTTTAACCTGGGTGCTGCGGATAGAGCCGCTTTTCTGCGCTCAAGCGAGTAGAGGGATATTTTGAAATCTCTCCCATAAACAAAATTATCTTGCAGTTACTCGGCTGTCAAACATTTCCCGCTCTTCGAATTTCTCTTTCCACGCTGCATGAGGGCGCACAAATGCGCTAGACTCTACATGACTTAACGATTGTTTACATACATTCATGCTCCAAACAGCTGCTGAATCTCAAGAAATTTTGTAACGAGTGCTTTTTAGATGCATTTCTACTAATTTTCCACTCGAAATATAATGTGAGAATATTTGTTACAAAGAATACAAAACTCAAACAAAGTTTATTTTTATTTTTTCCCCAAATAATAACAATACTTCTCAATATTAGATCAGAAACGAACATAACCACAATCTTCAATGTTTGGCTCCGGCACAATAGAAAATTTTGGCTTCAGTTTGACAACCAAATCGATTCTATCCGCACCACCCAGGGTTTAACGTACGGATTGTGAGAAAAATCCAACTTCGCTAGCACCCAATTTCGGTTTTCAACTGGATTGAGTATATTAAAAAAAAATCCGAAGAATTCTTCACCGAAAGCTAAACTGTTTTTCCTTTCCGCCATTGATTCGTTACAACTATACATCAAGAAACTAACAATTAAGAATAGTCTTTCTAAATAAAAAACTTTTCGTCTTAACATTTCTTCTTCTCTTTTTCTTCTTGTTTGTCCCCTCCTAGACAAAAACCTCGTCCATGATGGTTGCTAATTTGCACATTCCCTTCTGCATTTTCTGTTCTTTCCTTGGTTCTTCCATATTCTATTACAATCATCACATTTCTTTCACAAATTTTCTTCTAATACTGCTGGTCCGATATACTTGGCATCTTGTGGTATAAAGTCGCTCACTTTTACTGTATTTGCGTCACACTGTATACATTCAATACATCTCGGGTACTTATTCAAAAGGACGAATGTGATTTTGTAAACAAAGATTCAAACGTCGATTTGTCCAATCTGATGTTACTCCCACGCGAACCATCACTACAGACAGGCAGGGGAAGCCTTCGGCTACCTGTTGGTGGTGTTGGTTTGCGTGGGAGTGTCATTAGATTGGACAAATCGACGTTTGAATCTTTGTTTACAAAATCACATACGTCCTTTTGAATAAGTACCCGAGACATATTGTTTTCCTTCATAATAAGCGGCAGCCATTACAACCCCATCTTTGGTGATTTCCGCTTTGTTGTTCACAAAACTGACTCTCATACCCGCTCTCGCTACACGGTTCACGGAAAACAAATTACAGTTGAGGCCGGGCACATACAGCACATTTTTTACTTCACATTTCGTCTTCACTGCTCCAATATATATTGTCCCATATTTTCTTCGGAGTCGCACAGTCTTTCACAAGTTCAAGCTGACTGTCAGCAATCGCCTGAATTATCACAGCTTTACACTTTTTCTCTGCAGCTTTTCGTTCTACTATTTTCTTTTTCTTCTTCGACGTTACACTAGCGGAATCGTCCGCCATCAATTTTAATTCGTCGATCTCACTCATCTCCCGGTGGAGGCAATCCAGCAGATCGAACGTGTCGAGAACGGTTTCCATCCGGAACTTCCAGTTGTGGAAGCCGGACCCGTCGAACGCGGCGATTTTCACTTTATCGTCCATACCTGGGCCAATAACCTGTTGGAGAGCGCACAACAGTGGGCAACAAATGTACAGCGGACCGATAAAGCGATTCGGGAACGTCGGAACGGAAGAAATAAAAACAACAACCTATCTGTTGGACTTCACACGAACGAATACGATTTATTCACAAACAAAATTATTTATAAACAATAAATTCGACAACACAACAACCATAGTGTGTCTATTTGGCCGTAGCATAAAAGTAGTCTCGAATGCGAGGGGTGACGGTTGCACACTAAATTTATATAAAGTCCTGGTATGGTTGCCCTTCATTCTACGTTACGGGGATTTCACGCTCACAGTAATAATTGCATCGTAGCAGAATAAACCCAATATATCCTTTATTGTTATCCAAAACGTGTGTGCGTGTGATCTTTATTTGTTTGTTTTTGTTTCTTGTCGCGTTCAGAGGCATATTTTTAATTTAAAGTTTAAATTAGGTTCAATGTGGATCGATGAAATACTTTATTTTTAAGTTTTCTGGCATGCTGCCTGTTGCAAAGTGACAAAAATAGTTTCCCCTTTATTAGACGTGACGCTTGTGAGTTTTAAATTATTGATTAATACGGGGCAAAACATCAAGGACGATGCGAATTTACTCGCCCCTGTTGGCGCTAGCAGCACTAGTTTGCAGCGGAACATTCACAAGGTAGAATTGCCTCCGCGTTTTTTGCCAATTTCCAGGCACATAGGTCAACTTTACGCTCGAAGTGGTGGAGTAGGACGGTTTCTAATGGTAAGTACCGGCAGATGAAAATATATTTTCGGAGGTCGAATTAGTCATGCTTTGGTCAAATTAGTCATGGACTTAAATCGTAGTTTTAGCAGTGCCTTTTGGATACGGCAAAGAATAATATTGCTTATTGCATTGAAACTTTTCGTTTCTTCGTTGAAGACAATGACATTTGTCTTCAGCGACTGCTTCCCCGATACACCTTTTATACATGTTTTTCACTCATACATGAAAAATACTGTCAAAACTTGCATTTGACAATGGAAAATTCAGCTAAAAGCTCTATTTTTTGATATCGGTGCACTCACACAAACAATCGACATTAGTTGTCAAAAATCAGGGTTACCAACTTTATAACTTTCCCCTTGTCGCCGAGTCTTGCGCTGAGTACTCGGCGCGGAAACCCAAAGGTGGGAATAAAATTTTGAGATTTATGCGCAATACTAATGATGTTCTGGTGGATAACTCTCACCGTATTTTTGGGCCAGCTTCCACTTCGATACTCTTCGTGCGTTAAGGCCCCCATGCAATATAGCGGAACGGCGAATTGCTTTTCCCTGAATTGCGTTCGGGGCTTAAGACTCTTCCTTCGATTGATCTTTCCTGATTAATTTATGTACAGTTTTTTTTTTTCGAATTTATAGCAAATCATGAATATATTCGTTTTCTAATTCATATAAACGTGAATAGTAGTTATTGTGTTACGAAAGAAATTTTAAAATAATCCAAAGCAACAGCTGAAGGGGTACCGTTGTACAAACTATATGCTTCAATTATAACTCCACATAATTTCTTCATTAGTAATTTTATATAGAGATCAGTATATAGGAGAAGATTATAATATTAATCGATTTATTTTATTAGTATTAATATTTGTATTTTCAATGATAATATTAATTATTAGACCAAATTTAATTAGAATTTTATTAGGGTGAGATGGAAAACGACCATTTTTTTATGGTAACATAACTTAACCGCCCTTTCCCCACATTGTTATTTTGTCAAATACCATTTCAAGACAAAACTTTCAAAACGACTTATCTGCTTTTGTAAACAAAGATTCAAACGACGATTTGACGAATCTGATAGCTCTCCTACGCAAACCAACACCATCAACAGGTAGCGGAAACCTTTACCCTCGCCTTTACCTACCTATTGGTGGTGTTGGTTTGCGTGGCAGAGCTATCAGATTCGTCAAATCGTCGTTTGAATCTTTGTTTACAAAAGCAGATAAGTCGTTTTGAAAATTTTGTCTTGATTTGTCGTATTGTCAAAACTATTTGGGATAGGTTTAACATATCGTTATTGTGGATGGTTTGTAAAGCTGTGCAACTATTGTTTTAAATCAGGCTATCCAGTTTTCCGCGAGCGGTAATGGCCGCCAGCTTGCCTGCGGGTTAGTCTCTGATTTGACATTTCTGGAGGTCAACTGCACCCACCGTTCGAGCATTTTGATCAATGTGGTATAAAAAAGGCTTGAATTTACTTAATCAGCACCTTATTTTATGCCACATTGGTCAGAATGCTCGGAGCGGTGGGTGCAGTTGACCTCCAGAAATGTCAAATCAGAGACTAACCCGCAGGCAAGCTGGCGGCCATTACCGCTCGCGGAAAACTGGATAGACATCCCTATCTAACTCCATTAGCCTAAAAATAGTCTTGGAATAATTTTCTTGTCCTCTTATACCATGGTACAAATACCACAGATGTGTGCTCAAGCGAAGTAGGGCCGTTGCCCACGTAGCGTTTTTCAAGCTGCGTGCACGCCGCGTCCACGCAAGGTACCCATTTGTGCACAAGTTTACGTGTGCATTGCCCCATTTGATGCTGGGTACCTTGCGTGCACGCAGCGTTAAAATAACGTTGGTGTGCATCGGCGTGGTGACGCTGCGTTACCGCTTTTTCCCGGTGCACACCTGCGTCTTTTTCACGCCACGTGCACGGAGCGTTGAAAAAACGCTACGTGGACATCGGCCCTTAGGACCCAATTTGCGGCAAGTTGCGGTTCACTCAAAATAATGTTCACTTAGAAGCTTCTTGAAAACATATGCAGTTATTTTCCATGTAGTTTCGTGTGTAAAAGTTAAATGATTTATTAGTGATGGCACTCATTATTCTCAATTCACTAGAAAATAAAATAAAATTTAAGTGAATTTTTGTTTCACCATGTACTTAAATTTTAAGTGAAACTTTGATAGTTTTATTCTATAGTATCCCTATTAGTGATGTGTATCCCGTCCACTAGAAGCGGACGAGGGCAAAAATAGGAGTAGAAAACTATTTCATACTCAAACATTTTGCTTCGCAAATCGTTCTCATAATGCTTTCCCGGATAAAAATGTACTATTGGTTCAATTGTGTAAACAATTGAATTACCATACAATGTACGGTATACAATAGGATATATTGTTTCTTGATGGTTGCACAGATTGTATCCACACTGAGGATACAATACATCAACATATTTCACTAATGTAACAATACTTGCAATTGTTTTTTAAAAAAATTCGTACATAAGATTCATACATTGATAACTTTTGAAACGTGTCTTTACATTGCATATAAACTATATAACAATATTTGCCTCAAAGCGGCAAATATGCATTTTTCCCTTTAAATTGCATTGTTGAACAGTAAAGCTGCCACAACTGAGAAATCAAAAATCGTATTGTTTTACTATACAAATATTATCAATTTCCCACCTTATCGGCCGCGACGATTTAAAAACAAATTGACGCCAAAATCGTCGCCAGCAGAAATGGCCATGACATCTGTCAAATCAACTGTGAACAAAATTTTACATACTCAATAATCTCATTATTTCCCAAAATTGAATCCTGTTTTCAATGCAGATTGACATTATTTTCTAATAAAACTAACATAATTTCAGAATAAAGATGTTGGCGACGATTTTGATAGTGCCTAAAAAATGGTCGGCGCGTTTTGTTACCAAGGAAACAGACAATACAATACAATCCATTGTATTTTGAACAGTTTTGTTCGGATATTTCAACAATATATTAACCATACACTCTATTGTGTGACGAAACAAATGTATGGAAAAATCTCAGATTTTGTATAGTTACGATACTTAACAACCCGTACATTCTATTGCGAAATCTTCATTTACATTTGAGTATTATCAATTTCCCACCTTATCGGCCGCGACGATTTGAAATCGTCGCAAAGCAAATCGTCGCCGAAATCGTCGCCAGCAAAAATGGCCATAAGATCTGTCAGATCAACTGTGAACAAAATTGTTTGATTTCAATAATCACATTATTTCCCGAAATTTAGTACTATTTTTCATGCATATTTTCATAATTTGGCTTTGAACTACCACAGATTGAAAATAATGATATTGGCGACGATTTTAAAGGTGCTTAAAAAGTGACCGGCGCGTTTTGTTACCAGCGAAACTGACAATAAATGGTTCATAACAATGCATTCTAATGTATTTCTATGGTTTCATTTACAATACAATCTATTGCCAATTTAATGTTATTAATAGTAGTGTTACAATAAATTGTATTGTTATTCTACTGTATTTTTTATTCGGGTTTGCAAAATGTTTCATTACACTGAGGAAAATGGACGTACGATTTTCAATAAAACGCCTTATGGAAATTTGCCACAAGGAATCGGTATGAATTTCAATATGTTGCCTTATACTAATGACACACTGGTGGTACAAGTACCATGGTACAAGAATCTTGAAATGAGTACCATACCAATTATTGTCTTTATTAAAGATAGTCTTGGAATAATTTTCTTGTTCTCTTGTACCATGGTACAAGTACCACAGGTGTGTCCTTAGTATTATGAATGATGATTTTCATTTTAAAAAAAGTGAAGTGCGGCAGACTGGATTCGAACCATGGACGTCGGGGTCGGGAGGCCGGTATGTAGACCACACGCCCATCGACGCTTGAGTATTCGAAGAGGTAACTGCGTACACACTTATTCTCAACTTTCTTGTTCGGTAATTTTTTTTACGGTTCTGCACCGCAAACCATAAAAATTACCGAGATAATCAGCAATTCCATTAGAAATTACTGAATTCCAGCAATTATTTTCATAAATAACCGTCTATAGACGGTATACAATAATTTTGATTGCTGAGTTTTCGGTAATTCTTGATGTTTACTCTCTTCGCACCAAAAGTCAGTAAAATTAATTACTGAGTTTTCAGCATACACAATGTTTTACTGAGTTTTCTTCAAAAAAGAATGACAGCTTAAATCAAATCACTTTCAGCGTGATTTCAAGTTTTTGACGCGGCATCACGACGCATACTTTATCCAACGCTACTGAAACAAGCAAATTGACCCGATTTGGAAATTTTCATCTGCTTCTCATTGTTTGACCACGTTTGCCCACAAAGCTGAAACTGTTAGTTGCCTGGAAGAACTGGAAAATTGCCTCGAAGAATTTTTTTGGAGAAAAGTTGTTCATTATCCCGGGACTCCAGATTGGGGCCCAGAACTTGAAACTAGTTTACGTCGGTACCATCAATGGCCAATTGACAAAAATGATAAGTGTGGCGACAACATTTTTTTTAAACAGGAAAGAAACAAGATTTTTTTTATCAATTATACGTAATAATCTAGAATTTTGAAATGTAAAATTTTGGAAGCTCGAAAAAAAAGAAATTGAATCGCAATTATTTAATATTATTCTTGGAAAGAAACAATTATTTCGTTACGTTGCCCGAGGCTTCGCCCAATCCGCAACCATATAGGTATACGTATCCCTATAAGGATTTTCCATAAATTTCAATTTGTTGGATATGGTAATTAATTTCGGAGGTTCTTTGAAGCAAACTCGTCCTTGCTCCCGATGAAAGTAAGCTCAAAGCTATAAGTTTATTTGTTTTGTTAGTCTGAGTCCATAATATAAATTCATTTTAACTTACTTTAGTCTCCTTATACCAAACAAATTATCCAACAACTTCACGTAACAAATTTCTCTGTTAATAGGTGCTAATATTTTAATCTGCTGTTTTGCCTTTATGATGACACTGCAATTTTGTAATCTAATTCACGTGTATGTGTATGTTCCTACTGACATCTACTGTATCATCGACTCGCACGTTATAATGCATCCGCAAAATTATTGAAGGGGTTGCCCAGCAGCAGAGTTGCCAGCGGCATCCTCAACATCCTCCCCCCCGTGGCGCCCGAAGTTTTTATCGGCGTCACTATTTGAAACCACGTCAAGTACGGCAAGTTTATTTACCGATCTGTTCAAAACACCACTAGACGTCTTTACGTCCGCTTTGCGTGCCACTCCGTCTTTGCCTGGATATGTACGAATAACTCTGCCTCGTACCCACTCGTTCCGCTTTTCTGCATCGGCAATCACAACTAACATTCCTTCCGTTATAGGTGCGACATCGTAGAACCACTTGCTTCGTCGGGCAATTACTGGCAGGTATTCGATGATCCATTTCCGCCAAAATATGTCCAACATATGTTGAACTCTAAACCAGCCGTTTGAAACCGCCTTCTTAACGTCCACCGGAGGCTTAACCGCTTGGCGAACGCCAGTTGAACTCAGCATCAAAAAATGATTTGGAGTTAAGGACTCCTGTTGTTCGTCGTCGAGCGGCACGAAGGTTAATGGTCGGGAGTTAACCATATGTTCAGCTTCGGCTAACAAAGTTACGAATTCCTCGTCATCCAATTTCCGTGCGGTAGGTAACGATCCCAATGCATTCTTCACCGAACGCACCATTCGTTCCCAGCAGCCTCCCATGTGTGGCGCCGCTGGGGGATTAAACCGCCACTTTGTGTTCGCATCTGTAAATGTACTGCTCATCGTGGAATGTATTGTTCGAAGCTCTGCTTCAAGTTCTCTGCTAGCGCCAACAAAGTTCGTGCCATTATCCGTAAATATTTCCTGTGGAGCCCCTCTTCGGGCAATGAAACGCCGAATAGCTTTTTTACATGAATCGGTTGACAAACTAAATACTACTTCCATGTGTATAGCTCGGACTGTCAGACACGTGAATAGTGCGACCCAACGTTTGACTGAACTGCGACCTATTTTTACGTAGTAGGGTCCAAAATAATCAATACCTACAAACGTAAACGGACGTATATACGGGGTTATCCGTATCCTTGGAAGTTGACCCATTTTCGGTGCTATTGGCTTGGCTTTGTAGACGCGACACCACTGACAGCGATTAGCAGTGGAGCGTACTTCTATCCGCAATTTCGGAATATAGAATTTTTGTCGAATTTCATTGACAATCGTTTCGTTATTGCCATGTCGATAAGTTCGGTGATACCAATCCAAAAGTAATTTGGTAATCGGGTGTTGTCTTGGTAATATGATAGGGAATCTGGTGTCGTAACTGACGTAATCAGCTTCTGCAATTCGGGTGTCACACCGTAGAATCCCATACTCGTCTAATAGTGGGGTTAGCTTCACGATCGAGCTGGTTTTGTCCAAAGCTTTCTGCTGTTCTGGTGATGCTTTACGTTCCGCTTCAGTGTAGATAACTCGTCTCGGTAATACTCTGCTTGTGCAATTCGCCACAAACTCCGTTCAGCTTTCTGCAGATCCTCAGATGACAACGATTCCTTAATTTCCTTTTGTACTGGCTTAAGTGTGATATCGCAAAAATGATAAATGTACGCTGTGCTGCGCAGTAGACGCTCGTATTTCGAGAAACGATTTACGTCAATCACTGGAACAGGCACGAAATGATGGCCTACGTATATCGGACGCAGTTCTTCTGATGTGTCTTCCAATAACTTCAAGTTATCTTTCGGCCAATCATTCTCCTCTTCGTACAAAATGCTGGACCACGGATCCACCTGCTATCTGGTTTGCAGTTCGGACCTTTTCCCCATTTTGTTGCCTCATCTGCTACGTTTATTCTGGTACCTAGCCATCGCCACTCTTCGATACTTGATATACTTAGGATCTCATTTACGCGAAAGGCCACGTATTGCCGGTAGCGTCGCGTGTCTGATCTTATCCACGAAACAACTGTACTTGAATCACTCCAGAAAAGGTTCGCTTGATCTTTATAGAGTGACCTTCTTCTATCGTCTTACGTAGCCGTGCACCGATGACTGCCGCCTGGAGTTCAATACGTGGGGTAGACAAAAGCTGTAATGGAGCAACCTTTGTTTTGGATGCTACAAGAGCGCATCGTATCCGTCCTTTGTCACGCACTCTAAAATAAGCGACAGCAGAATATGCTTGTGCACTGCCATCCACAAAATATGGAGCTCTAAATTGTCGTAGCAGTTTGGATCGTATCCAGGAAATAACATCGCGGAATCTTTACGTTATTCAACTCCTTGAGTACTTTTAGCCATAGCTTCCATCGTCCAAAAATATCATCCGGAATTTTTTGATCCCAGTCAACCTTTGCTCTCCACACGTCCTGTAATAATATTTTCCCTTGGATCACCAACGCACCCACTAAGCCTAATGGGTCGTAGATTCTCATAAGGAAGCTAAGCATCATTCGCTTCGTAGGAGCATGTTCACCATTTGCCAGTTCTTCAAGATCTCCTTGTAGGCTCAGTGTGAAGCAAAATGTATCTTCATCCGGCAACCATGAAATACCTAGCAATCGTTCGAATCCGCTCTGGCTGTTCATCGTTAGGTTCTTCACTGTAGCTGGATTGATCTCTCCAATGCCCTGTAGAACCTTTTTCCTGTTGGACACCCAATTACGGATGTGAAAACCCGCTTTCTGATGAAGCTTCGCCACTTCTAACGCCAATTCAACAGCTTCCTCCTCCGTGTCGACACTGTCCAGGTAATCGTCGACGTAATGACGATCTTTAATCGCCGCAGCTGCTCGTGGATGACTTTTTTCGTGTTCCGCAGCGTTCAGGTTCTTCACAAACTGTGATTGCGCAGGGGAACAAGATGCTCCAAAAATGGCCACATCAGATGCCATCGTAATCATAGGCTGAGATGCACAGTTGCGGAAAACGAATAGTAATGCACTTCGATCTTGTTTCCTTATTTCAACTTGCAGAAACATCTCCTGAATATCCCCTGAGAACGCCACTTCTCTTTCACGGAACTTGAATGTGACGGTCAACTGCGGGGTCAACAAATCCGGTCCTTTCAATAGCATTGAGTTTAGAGACACACCATTAACTTTAGCTGCTGCATCCCAAATCACGCGAATTTTTCCAGGCTTATTTGGGTTCAAAACTACTCCAAGCGGTAAGTACCATGTACGGCTTGGATCGAACCTGGCCTTTTCTTCATCAGTCACTACGTGGATGTAACCTTTGGATAAGTAATCCGCTATTTGATGGCGTACACTGTCATACAATTGTGGGTTTTTTGTCAATCGTCGTTCGAGACATTTCAGACGCCGTTCAGCCATTGGCCGACTATCAGGAAACGCAAATTCATCTTGTTTCCACAACAGTCCGGTTTCAAATTTCCCATTTGCCTTACGCATTGTTGTCTCTTCCAGGATTCGACGAGCTCGTTGATCTTCCGCTCCTTCTAGATTCGGGGCAATGGCAACCCCAATGCTTTCCACTGAAAAGAATTCCCGAACGTAGTCATGCAGGTCAAATTCTTGTGAATCCGCACAAATGTGCAACTGTCGATGTTGAAACTTGCTTTCATCTCCATGAATTCGACCACAAACTACCCAGCCGATACGAGTTTTAGCTGCGATTGGCTCTTGCTCCTTCCCTTCTCGGACTTTCGATGTAGTCAGAAGATGAATATTATTCACCCAATTAGCAATCCCGGAGTAGCTTTTGGAAACTCTTCAGTGGCAGGTGCTGCAAGTGTTTGTATTGTTTCGCCAACTCACTTATATCCACCGATTGCTCCGGAAGTCCCAAGTTCTCGACAGTGTTGACATCAGATAATTGGAACATCCGATTGCTTCCAGTTTCGGATATTACCAACTTGGAAATTTGCATCGTGGCGACTTTTGTATTGATTCCGCTGGTCCATTGCATGCACAAAGACTGTGTTACGCCATCTACTCCAAGTTCATCAGCAATTGCTTGTTCTAAAAGTGTTGCGGACGAGCCATCGTCAAGAAATGCATACGTGTCAACGGATCCACACTTTCCATGCAACGTGATTGGTAGAACCTTGAATAAAGTCGATGGGATAGACTGTCGATGTACATTGATGGTGGCGCTTGTAGTAGGAACTGGAATTTCTGGTTCAACGTTATAATGAAGAAGACGGTGATGACGCTTTTGGCACCCGTCGATGCCACAAATTTCTCCTTCACATGGCCAACGAGTATGCGCAATGAGGCATCTCCGGCAGAGTTTTTTCTCTTTTACTACTCTCCAGCGTTCGTTTAGGGACAGATTTCTGAAATCGGCACATTTTTCTGCGACATGATCAGCGGCGTTGCACAGCGGGCATTCCTTCTTTTCTTCGCTATAGTTTCGTTTCACGATCGTCTGTCCTTGATTCTTCCTGTCGAATGCTGCATGCGTGTTAACATACGTCCTCTCTTTTGGTTTATCTTCCTTCGTTGTTTTCACATTTAGGCAAGCATTGGTTATCCCACTTGTAGCAACCGTCACCTTTCCCATATAGTCACCAAACGTTTTAAGTTCACTACCGGTTGCTGCTCCTGGTGCAGTGCCCAGCTGAATTTTATGTTGGCCGGCAGCTTGTCAACAAGTTCTTGGAGAAGAATGGGATTACAAAGATGACTGTCCATTCCAATCGCTTGCAAATGCCCACATAAATTTTGAACGACCAAACCAAACTGGATTATTGATTCCAACTTTTCAGCTCTTGGTGCCGGAGTTGCACGGACCTTAGCAATCATTTGGTGCACAATCTGTTCTGGTCTCCCATATAATGTTTGCAGAGTGGACATTATTTGCGGTACTGTCGATGGATGCAGTAGGAAACTGCTCACCGACTCTCTGGCGATACCCCTAAGCGACCGTTGAAGACGCAGCAAATTTTCTGAATTTGAGTAGCCACACGCATCCGTTGAGTGTTGATAACTACTTATAAAAAGTGGCCACTCTGTTGGATCCCCGGAAAATATGGGGAGCTCTCTCGGAATCACTTGTCGAGCAAGTAACTGTTGCCGTGTAGGTTCGAACTGACACCGTGGAAAACTACTACCGTCAGAATTGCCTAACTCTGGTGGATGATACGGATAAAATTGTTGTTGACCTATCTTCCCTACACTTGTTGGTCCTAGCTCATGATTGATGGTATAAGTACATCCCCTACTTGCTCCACTAATGGTACTAGGACAAGGTGTTCCTCTAGTCGAAATATCTACGAAACTATTGTCTGCTTCGAACTGATTTGATCGAGAACCACTTACCGAAGCCGGCGGCGGGTTACTCACATATACAACCTTACCAGCGGACCCTGCTGTTGGGACATATGGTTGGTGCAACGTTGTGGCACGCTGAAATCCAGTGTCGTCATGAGTCTGGAAAGATGATGCTGGCTGATCCTGATATCGTAAGCGAAAAGATTCCAGTTGTATGGTAAGCTTCTGCTCTCGCTCTTCTAAACGTCGCAGCATCTCTTCTTGTGCAGCTTGCTCGTGCTGCCGTTTCGTCTGTAGGGCTTCATATTTTAGTTGGCTCTCTTCGTTGCCTTTTCAAGGCATTTTCTGCCTCCTGTTGCTGCCGCTCTGCGGCGTGCTGGTCTTCTAGGCGACTCAAACGGTTTACAAGCTCCATCTCCCGTTTCCGTCGTAGCTCGTTTTCTTGCTCATGCTCTACTTCTTTTCCGCGTTGCCGTTGTAGACATGATTCGATTTGATGTAGCCGATTTTCATATTGATTCATCCCTTCGCCATCTATTTCAGGCCGCCTGCGTTGCTCGCACGTTTCGCGTCGCCACAGCTCGAATGGTGTAGGGTTAGCTATTTTGCGACAATCTTCGGTATCACCCCCGTTCTCGATTGCTTACTAGACGGGTCGACCTGTGGCCCGGACTCATCAAGGAGCCGAACATATGGTTGAATGTTCACCAACTGCAGCTTAGGCAATTCTACCTCTGGACTTTCCCCGATGGTGATGCTATCAATCGTACGAGGCATCGAAGCGCGCCGCTCGTTTACCATCACCGAACTCTGTGTAAGTTGGTACTCCTGTCTTTCAATATTTTTCAAAGGTGTAGATGAGCGACCCGGAGAAGACCGTTGTATTTCAGTAGGCTGGGATATGTTTACTCTGTCGCCATTGTCCTCGGTGGGGCGCTATGCTGCTGGACCCAATTCGCCACCTTTGTCTGCTGTTTCTACTACTATGACGGCTGCCGTTGCTCAAATTTTCGTCCTCCTGCTGCCGCAGCAGTTCGTGTTTCTTGGCGATGAATTGCTTCTCGCGTTCCAGTTTTTCCTTGGCCGCTTTCTCAATAAGCATTCTCTCCTGCCGTAGCTGCTCCTGTTCGACCTCCTCTTCAGCACGTCTTTCGTCTTCCAAACGTTGGATTTCCCGATCAATGCGTGACCTACGGCTGCTAGTGCTTGACCGGCTGGAACAAACCGTTTGTTCTCGATGTGACGAACATCTTACACAGCAAAACTTTTCCGAATGAACGGTGCTTGTATTCACCCTTGCGCAAGAGAAATGGTACCAACGCTTGCATCCTCCGCATTGGACCATGTACATCTCTGCATTGTTGGAACGAGTACATACCGCGCAATCGAAATCTTCTCCATGCTCGAAGTCAATCAGCGAAGGCTGAAACTCGTCGTCAGTTGACTGTGGGACCGCATTGTTTACATTGCCAGAGGGCTCCGACGTCTGGGCAGCCTTGGTCTTCGAACGGGTCTGACGAACAAATGACTTCTCCATTCTCCGATCGGAAATATAATAAACTTTGAGTTTGTTGGATATGGTAATTAATTTCGGAGGTTCTTTGAAGCAAACTCGTCCTTGCTCCCGATGAAAGTAAGCTCAAAGCTATAAGTTTATTTGTTTTGTTAGTCTGAGTCCATAATATAAATTCATTTTAACTTACTTTAGTCTCCTTATACCAAACAAATTATCCAACAACTTCACGTAACAAATTTCTCTGTTAATAGGTGCTAATATTTTAATCTGCTGTTTTGCCTTTATGATGACACTGCAATTTTGTAATCTAATTCACGTGTATGTGTATGTTCCTACTGACATCTACTGTATCATCGACTCGCACGTTATAATGCATCCGCAAAATTATTGAAGGGGTTGCCCAGCAGCAGAGTTGCCAGCGGCATCCTCAACACAATTTTTGGATAATTTCGGATCATAAAATTGAAAATATTTATCACTGAAAACCCAGCAAACAAAAAGTAAACAAAAATTTTACCGAACAACTCAGTAATAACAAGTACTGACTTTGTTCGGTACTTTTTGACAATCCATGAGCATTTTGGATTACCAAGTTTTCAGTAATTATGAAAATTACCGACTTTAGTCAGCTGTTCAAAAACTCAGTAAAATTTTACTGAGTTCGGTAATCGAAAGTTACTGTGTATAAGAAGCACTGTTGGTGGAATAATCAGTCGAATATTCATAAGGCGCCAGTTATGAATTTCGATAGTCCAGTTCGCTGAGTGTAGCGATAGTTGATAAACATACATTTCGCTCTGAGAACCCCACTCATATATTTTTCATACATTCATTTTGAGTAGAATTCACTAGAAGAGTATATAGATATAATTTTCTATGTTTTCTAATAAATTCCACTACATTTCTTATTAAGATTCACTTGTGATTTGAGTAAGATTTATTTGATTCCAGTAAAGGCCACCTTACACCTCGGTAAAATTTTCCGCCGGATTTTTGTCCCTGTGCATTTTAAATGGGGCCGGGATTTTGATTTTCCGTGTCCAAATCCCGAAAACATCGCATATGTAAAAATGCATGGGGAAAAAATCCGCGGACCAAATTCCCGAGGTGTGAGGCTACCTTAAGGCTGCCTTACACCTCGGGAAAATTTTCCTCCGGATTTTGATCCCCGTGCATTTTAAATGGGGCCGGGATTTTGATTTTCCGTGCCCAAATCCCGAAAACATCGCATATGCAAAAATACATGGGGAAAAAATCCGCCAACCAAATTCCCGAGGTGTGAGGCTACCTTTAAGGCCGATGAAAGTTTCGATTTTTAAAGTCTACATGACTTTTTATAGTGCACGGAGAACCTCAGAAACTCATTAATGAGTAAAATTTCACTCATTTCGAAGAATAAGTGGATCTCCTCATTTAAAGAGTAAACATGCTTTTACTCATTAATGAGTAAACACCATATACGTCAAAAAATGTGGAATATTTACCCGCTTTTGAGAATGAAATAATGTGCAAAAGTGGGTAAAAAAACCCCACTTTTGAAAAAAAATCGTGCAGCTTAAAATATTCTTTTCAATTGCAATGGAATGAATAATTTCCAGGAGTAAATCAAATTGAATCGTACATTCATTTAAATATTGTTCCATTGATACAGTAGGTTTGGATTTAGCAACTCTAACATTTTTATAAAAATATTTTTTAACCTAACTATTTGAAAAAAAGATGATCGCAACGGGTCGTCTATTTCGTTGGATAAGCTGTGAATTGATGTACCAATCAGCATGTGGATCCCCATAGATGATAAGTCGATTTACATGCTAGACTCTGGGCGTGCTCCGGGTCTTTCTAGAAGCTGCTGCAGCTGCTCTGATCCTGAAAGGGTAGATTTTTTTGTTTAAAAACAACAATAATCAACTATACCACATTTTTACTTACTTGATTCTAGCTTTATACACTGTTGTCCTTGTTTAGTTTCCCGCTATGTTTTCTGTTTATTATATATTAAACAAAAATGTTCCGCAGCATCAAGTTTGAAATAAAACTGCACAAGTATTTTTTCACCCATTTAAGTGTTTTAAATACCCCGTTTAAAACTAAAACTTCATTCTTGAAATGAGTATTTTTTACTCATTCTAAGTTGTCAAAATTTCCTCATTTTTTGACGTCTTCATACTACAACTTGAAATGAGTACTTTTTTACTCATTAATGAGTTTTCGAGTTTCACCGTGTGGAATTTAAGTGACAATTATTTTGAGTGTTACATTTTTAATCAGGACAGCATCCATAGCTTTTTCCCTGGTGTGTAACGCAACGTCAACAAAAAGTCAACAGTCAGTGTACTAAAACTGTTCTAAAAACTGTCTGTACACGTATTTGGGTGTCATGAAGTGCAAAGAAATTTTTAAGTAAAAGTTTTGTGGATTTTGCTGAATATTTATAGTTTTTCCTAGGTACGTTTGTAGAGTATTACAACCCAAAGCTTCTCAATTGTAGAATTATGATAGTTGGTTTGCTATTAATTCGAAACAATGGCAAAAAGTTTGGATCGAAAATGAGCAAATTGGCTAGGGAACGGGAAGGCGAAATATAATGATTGGTGTGCTTGCAGAATCATATTTGCCGACAAAATCATTGCGAAATAAGTTTAATATTTTTTCATTATTTCAAGAATTTGAACCAATATTACGGCCTGAAAATGTCGGAAGCATCTTGCTATACTATTATCAATGCACAGGAAACGGAGCCCTACAATGAGATGCAGCTGAAACTGGACCTTGGTAAGTTTTTGTTTTTTGTGCGAATTTCTAGGCTCACCAGATAGTGTTCTGGCCTAAATTTTGTTGATTTGTTCATGATTGACAAAAAAGAATTAGAGAATCTGCTTTTATTTCCCCTTTTTAAATTAAGGATTGAAACCGATGTCAGAGTTGGTTCATTTGCCAACACTTATTTTGGATAAATATGACAGAATTCATTTTAGGCAAGGATTGTCTAGAAATTGCGGAACGAGGAATTAAATAGAATATAAGTGGTATATAATATGGCATGGAATCAATTTCTTTCAAATGTTTGTCACCAAACTACGACTTTTATATGTCGAGACACGCTGATTAATTCCGCCGTGCTCCTTCGGAGAGCGCTTTGGAAGATCTGGAACTTCCGTAAAAGTGCCAATTCTAAAAGTTAATCCCAGAGCTTCGCCATTTTTGGTAACCGTTCATTCTGGAAAATCAATAGTTGAAGTCTTCTGTGACCCCCAAATATCCCAGAAACGGTCCCCCGAAAGATCCGGAACATTCGTAAAAGTAGCCAATTCCAAAAGTTTATCTCAGAGCTTCGAGATTTTTTGGTAACAACCATTCATTCTGGCAAATTGTGGGTGCAATCAATACTGAAGTCTTCAGTGACCTCCAAATGCCCCAGAAACGGTCATCCGGATATTCCGGAAAATCCGTAAAATGACCAGTTTCAAAAATTTATTCCCGCGCTTCGCGATTTTTTCGATACCATTCATACCGGCGAATTGTGTATGTAATCAATAGCAAAAGTGCTCTGAGCCAAATGCTCCCAAACGGTGCTTCGGAACATCCATAAAAATTGTCAATTCCAAAAGTTGATCCATCCTGACGAATAATGGATGCAATCAGTAGTAAAAATCTACCGTGATCCCAAAAAGCTCCCGAAACAGTCATCCGAAGGATCCGGACCAAATAAAAGTGGGCAATTTCAAAAATACATCTCAGAGCATCGCAATTTCTTCATAACCGAATTGCCTGTGCAATCAGTTGTGCAAGTATTTTGCGACCCGCAAATGCTCCCGAAAGTGATCGATACCAAAAAATTATTCCCAGCCCATGGGGTTTCAGTTTTCAGAGATGACCACAAACGGTCCTCCGGGAAATCCGAAACATCCGTAAAAGTGGTCGATTCCAAAAGTTCATCTTAAAGCAAATTTTAGAAACTGTTTATATCAGCGGTTTGGTTATGCAATCAATAGTGAAAGTCTTTTGTGACCAGAAATTACCACAATACGGTCCTCAAGAAACCCGAAGCATCCGTAAAATAAGTTAATCCTAAAAGTTGATCCCAGAGCTGAGCAGTTTTGTTAGCATTCACGTAGTAACGGTAAATTATATGTGGAGTAAATAGTGAATGTTGGCGCGGCACCAGACGTATAAAAAAGGGTCAAAGTCTTCTTAGCGATTTCCTGAAGGTTTATTGGCAAATGATTAAAAGCTAAAAGGAATGTACTTCAATCTTTAACAGTTCAAATTTTGTCTTATAAATAGTACTCACATTTCAGTGACTCTAGTCTACGTTTCCACGTCTAAGCTACCGTCCAGTGTTCAGTCTAGTCAACCTATTTTAAAGTATATTTTAAGGTCTTAGTCTTAAGTCATTCTTTAGGTCGTAGTTTCACTTACAGTTTCGTGATCGTATAATAATTTTCGGTTTAATTTAGTTGTAATTCATCAAACTCGATGAACTCGGAATATAGGATAAGTAGTGCATGAAAGGTAACCTAAACAATATTCATAGATTCACATTAATAATTCATGTTAAGGGTGTTTTTCGCATGTAAACTCACTAATATTTTTTTATTTTATTGAATGGTTTATTGAATGTTATCAAAACACTGATACGGACACTTAGAGATACAACTGCAGAGATTTGGTTCACCTTTCAAGCTGCGTATAATACAATTTCTGTTATGAGCATTTAAATTTACGATTGTAATTGGACAAATTAGGGAAAAAGTTTTCTAAAAAAACCCTAGATCTGATGGTTAACTTAATCTAATATCACAGTGTCTGAGCATGGAGGGATTCGATGAGAGGATTTGCTGATATCTGACAGGAGTTCCAAAAACTCCGTGCTGTTTTGTTGATGAACTCTTCGATAGTTACTACTCCAGTGACATGGTGTAGTTCTTCAGTTGGGTAGAATGGGTCAAAGTTGTATATCATTTTTAACAACTTATTTTGTTTCACCTGAAGGCGTTTCCGATGGGACTTTGCACAATCACCCCATTCAGGTGAGCCATAAACCATAATGGGTCGAAGTATACATTTGAAAATAAGTATTTTGTTTTTTGAGCTCAGCTTGGAACGACGATTGATGAGCGAGAACAGAGAGCGAGTTGCTTTATCCAGTTTTTTGGTAGCATAATCAATGTGTTTGCTGAAGGTGAGTTTGGAATCGTATATAATTCCTAGGTAATTAGCTTCATTCGTCCAGGGTGATGATAGGCCATTTGTAGATACGGTGGTACTCGGAAGATTCCGCGCTGCTCTTTTTTTGGTAAAAAAGATAGTCTGGGTTTTGGTGGCATTGATCTTAATCCTCCACTTGCGTTGAAAATCCTCAAGGCTGTTTTGTGCATTCTGTAGTTTGTTACAGTTGGTTTTATATTGTTCGAATAGTTGTAAATATTCGATCGAGTCTGTATCGTTTGTGCTATATTGTGTCTGTTTTATTTGTTGAGTCTGTGTCTGGACTCAAGAGGTAAGCCTGAAAGTAGGCAATAAAATGTTTAGTTGCGATTTATCCCAAGTTCGTTCCAGACACAGACATCGAATCGTTGATGCCAAATGGCATTAATTGATTCGGGGTGCCCAAATAGGATAAGAATCCTGTACAAAGGCTCAGCTATGAATACAGCAAACTAATTGCTGTAGACAAAAAGCGCGATGCGCAATAAAAATATATCTGCGGGATTTGGCTGATGGACCAAAATCTCATATGAAACCTCGTCATTTCCCGTAGTGGGCACCACCTAGCCGTCTCTCTCAGGGCACCAGGAGAGAACGTGCATTATTTTAATTTGTTATTTGTTACATGTTGCTTGTAACGTGGGACTTGTTACACTGGCGCCCAACGTGGGGCACCAATGTAATCTAACAAATAATGGCGACTCAGATGTTTTACAGATGTTTTACAAGTATCGAATCATTTATTGATTTGCATCCCTTTCTCCTACACCCATAAATCTTATCTACCTTCTCTAATCATGCGTTTGATTGTCGACATATAAGAACAAATGCATTCTACTCACGGGCCCGTGACAGTCTTGTCTACCACACGCTCGCTCACCGCTCGCCGCTCGAAATCCGCTTGCTCGTGATGTGCGCCCCGCAGCAGCGTGACTGCAATTGGCGCCAGCAGCCGCTGGTCGATGTTCGTCGTTAGGTTGAGGTCTTAGGTCGAGTCGGCCTTAGCAGCTGCTCCGGAGTTCGAAAACCAATCCGCACGGTTCGGCTCGACCAAGCCGAGCGGGTTCAAAACTGATTATACTGCGCGCGAAAGGCGGAATGTCCTTGCAAGACTCTCTTTCTCCTAAATTCCGATGGACGAAGGAACCTCCTTCGGTCGATTGCTGCCAATAGGGATAGAAAACAAAGGCCTTCTTGTGGAAGGCCTTTTGCGTGGTTCTCGATAGCTTCTGTGTACTTCTGTGCGCACGATGGTTCTTCTGTGCGCACGGCACCTGTATACGCTTGTCCGGGCGGTTGGTGATCTGCGTAATAATTCGTCTATGTTCGTTGAGTAGGGAGCGAGATGTTCCGGTGGATGCTCAAGGTCTCTGTTTGCACTTTGGCGGACAACTCACTGGCCGTCGCGTGTGTGCTCGTCGTTCGTTGCTGGCGAATCGTACTCTCCGCACCTAATTCGAACTTTTCGTGAAACGAGTGGAGGGCGATCATGCGCGATATCCGGATGTATTTAATCTGGCCTTGTGCCGATTTGGACTCGCTCGTTCCTCTCCGAATCGTGTTTGAGCTGCAGCTTCCACCACTGCGTGGATAAGACCACTTTTGACACGTTGATTTTAGCACCGAGGAGCGACTTGCTTCCACCGAACACATCGACCGCTCACCCGAGCTGCTGTCTCTTTTCTCGCGGAGGCGGAAGTTGATCCGTGTGAGCTAGTGCAAGGCGAGCGGAGGCGGTTTGACAGCTCAGGCTGTCTTGATCGTAATGTCCCTTTCTTGTTCATAGGTAAACACTGTATACACTGACTGCCGATTACTTATAATAGGGTAATATTTTAAGGAATTACAATGATTAACTTACTAACTGTAACAAGTTTGGTCACGATTATTTCGGGATCTCTATCCGAAGCAAGGTATGCTGTGTCATCTGCGAAAAATGCATACACTACTCCGTCTACTTTTAAAACATCAGCTGTGAATATATTGTACAAGGTAGGACTCAAGACGGAACCTTGTGGAACACCGAATGGAATCCGGTGTGTAGTAGATAGTGAGCCACTGACCGCAACTGCGAATGTTCTGGAGGACAAGAACGAATGGACTATTTTTACGATATATAGTGGACAATTAGATTGATGCAGTTTGTACACAACTGCCTGCTGCCAGACTGAATCGTAGGCTTTCTCCACATCCAAAAGCACCATTCCGGTTGACCTACCAGCAGAAAGATTTTGTTGGATTTCTTGATTCGGACTAGTTGATGAGCAGTAGAGTGTCCTTTTCTGAATCCGAATTGTTCGTGTGGAACAATAACATCGGTTTCCAGATGACGGTTCAATCTGGATAAGACCACCCTTTCCAAGATTTTGCTGGGACCACTCAATAAGCTGATTGGGCGATAGTTTCCAGGTGAAGTGATGTCTTTGTTTGCTTTTGGAATCGCAATAACCGATGCATGTTTCCATTTCACTGGAAAGTAGCATAGCTTGAGACACGCGTTGAGGATCTTTGTTAATAGAATAAGCCCTTTTCTAGGAAGATGTTTTAGTAGTACGTTCCTGATTCTATCGAGACCGGGAGCTTTTTTTGTTTTCATGGCACTGATTATGGATTTCACTTCTTTTGGTCTAACAAGCACATTAGGTTCAATAACGCTGTCGCTGTCAGATATTCTTGCAATTGTTCCATTCACTTCTGCTGTCGTCGCGGAATCACCATTCAGTGGATTGTTGTGTGCTGCGGCGAAGGTAGCAGCTAATGCTTCAGCTTTCTGTGCAGGTGTTACTAGCAGGCTGCCATCAACTTTCAAGGGAGGGCTGTGCTTCACGTTATTGCGGAGATTTTTGCTCAGCTTCCAGAATTTTTGGCAACCGTTGTCCAACGTTCGCAGCATGTCACCAAAATTCTTGAATCGATGCTCCGCGCATTTAGTACGAATAGTGTTGTTGAGCTGAGACACAATTGACCCTAGCAACGGGTCTCGAGTGCGTAAGTACTGACGTCGTCTTACGTTTCTCAGTCGGATCAGCAGCTTAATTGATTCGGGAAGAACAGTTTTCCGAGGAACGATTGTTTTTTCCGGTACGCTTGCGTCTTCAGCACGGAGGATGATATTTTCAAACAGATTGATGGCTTCGTCTATTTTGTCGTGGGTATCTAGGTTGTTGATAAGCTGAGAATTCAGGTCGATATTCTCGTTGATCGTCCTGGAGAAAAGACTCCAATTTGCTTGGTTGTAGCACCGAGAACTGCGACCTGGAGGCACCATTGGAGTGTCGATGGTTATGTTGAAGGTAACTGGAAGATGATCCGACGACAGTTCAGTATGAACAATCGGGACTGACATTTGGATTAGATTGTTCGACAGGGTGAGATCTAGTGTTGATGACCTTCCTCTCCCTGGTGGGTGGCGTGTTGAAGACTCTGGATAGTTGATATAGAAATCCGATGACATGTACTCCTGGAAGAGAATTCTACCCGCTTTATTTGCACTGGCACAATTCCACATCATGTGCCGAGCGTTGAAATCTCCAACAATGAAGAACGGCACATCCCAAGATGTTAACATTCGTATGTCGCGCCTAAACTGGTGTAGGTGCTGCTTTTTATTCGATCCGGGATAGTAGGCTGCCACAATGTTCAGTGACGACACGGCGGTGTTGATTTTGATTCCTATGGCCTCAATAGTCGTAATCGAGAGATCCAGTTGACTGTAGGAGAGTTCTTTTTATTTATTTATTTAAATCTTTATTTCTGTGTTTTTTTAATCTACAGATTAAGTTCAACACCATAGGAGAGTTCTCTTTTAATAAGGATAGCTACTCCTCCACCACGGTCTGCATTCGTGCTTAGGCGATCCATGCGAATTGCCGTGTAGCTTGGGTGGTACATGGAGTTTCTACTACGTAACCAAGTTTCGGTTACTACTGCAACGTCGATATCGTGAGATTCAACGAAATGGAAAAATTCTGTAATTTTGTTATTCAGGGAACGACTGTTCCAATTCAGGACTTTGATGGTATTATGATTAGACATTGTAGATGTGTTTCAGTGCGAGTTCGGAGAGAACTGAAAATTGTGCTGCTTTCGTTTTTGGCAATTTGACAGCCTTGTAAAGAGCTCACGTGCGAGCATCACAAACTCCTCCACAGAGAAAAGATCATGCTCCACATGTTTCTTCCCTGTTACCGTGGGTTGACTATTAGCAGTCACACTTGCGTAGGAGTGGATACGTGAAACGGTTTCACTAGGCAATTGTAGCACATTGTGTTGCTGGGGCGGCAACCTATCATTTTGGGATTGTACAATTCTGGTCTTTCGGCCCACAGTGGTTCGATTTTTCCCCTCCTCAAGCTTCTTCAGATACAGCAAGCGAGTTGGACACCCTTTGAAGTTGGCGGTGTGATTTTGACTACAGTTTGCACATTTAATTTTGTCTTTCGTCACTGATTCATCGTCTGCTTTTGCAGGGATTTGGCATTCTTTCGTTAGGTGGAGCTCTCCACACTTGACACATTTCGCTTGCAGGTTGCAGTTTCGCATACCATGTCCATATTTTTGACATCTGAAGCACTGTACAGCGTCGATCTTCTTCCGAGTGTAAAACGCCAGTACACGATCACATTGAATAATGATTTCGTTTTCTGGAGCGTTTGGAGCTTTACAGACCCTTTTGGAAGTTGTAGCAAGTAGGCAGCGATATCGCCAGTACTCGACGCAGAGAGCAGCTTGACGTCAGATGGGACAATGTTGTTAACCCGCAGTTCGGCAATTAGTTCTTCGATGTCATATCTCGGGAGACCAGAAAGAACGAATTTGTCGGGTAGTTCGTCACTCATTCCGTGGGTGTAAAATTGTACGTTGCTGGAGCGTAACTGTTCCATAGCTGCCACAAAGTGGGGTTTCGTTTTGATGGTGATTTGTGTGCTACCTTTTCCAATTCGGAGAAGGTAATCTTCTTGACTAATGTTTGCTGCGACCAACAGTTGATTCAGCTCTGTAACCGTTTTATCGTAAACGAATATCGGTGGGCAACGTATTTTCCTAGAACTAGCACTGTGATTTATGGTGCCACGAACGGATGACACATCATCGTTTGCAGCTGTGTCCATGTTGTCCAAAGACTCAGACAACGATTGAAACGAGTTACTGGTCGGTACATTAAACACCGGTTGGTGGGTAGAAGATGATGGGTTGCATGTAGGTGGCACGGGTTGCGATTGTATCAACCCCAGGTCGATATTTCCGGAGTTAGTTCGGGTACGATGTGAGTCTTCAGGAACCACTAACGAGTTTCCTAACATTGTGTCGATTTGTTGTGGTGATGAGGTTATGCGCAATTTGTTTTTCTCATAATTCTTGCGAATAACAATATTAACTTTTCCCACCGGCCCAGCATCCTCACCAATGCCGGTCGCGGGCTTACCGCGGGAAGATTTCCCCAGGATGACCAATAACGGGGCCAAGGAATAGAATATAAATGAATAACAAAGCGCGCTACTACAAGAGAGATGTTTATAGTATGGGCTTTGACAGCTAACTGAAACTCACTAATATAGTTTTGTATAGTACATGAGATAGCAAATATGTAATACTTTTAAGTAGTTTAATATGAAATTCTATAATAAACAGGCTGCACAATTCACATCACCACATTTTCACCTTTTATCATCATTCCCTTTTTGTCGATGGTTTTGTTTTTCTTCGCTGACCTGTCAGACCTGCTTCTCATCCCTGTGGGAATTTTCGGATGCCGCGTCGATGTTCGTAACGCCTCCCGCAACAGTGAAAGTCCTCTGTGACCTACCAAAAGATAATCACATTCGGTTTTTTTTTCAGAAAACATTGTTAACGGCATGTTACGTTTGTTATCGACAGCAAAAGCAGACAAATCGGTTCTCCGGGAAATTTGGGACATCCGCTAGAATGATTAATTACAGAAATTTATCCAAGAGCTCCACAGTTTATTTCGAAACCATCCATAACGGGGAAGCAAATGTGCAATCAATAGTGGGAATTTTCTGTGACGTCTAAATGTCCACAAAACCGTCCCCCGGGAGATCAGGAATATCAGTTTTCACTGGTCACTGGTCAATTCCAAAAGTTTGCTAATTTTCGCTTTCATTCATATAGGTGAATTATGTATGCAATAAATAGCGAAAATCCTCTGTAATATGCAATGACAATAATAAAAGTCGAGTCAAGTACGAGACACTATAGACGTTAAGGTCGAAATACGTATCTGTCACTGGTAAAATCAAGTGGTGGAATTAAATGGAATTATACAAACTCGTCTGATGACAAGTAAAGACATGCCACTCAAAGACAAACTCAAAATAATTTTTTTATCAATAATAAATTTTCCTTCGTAAAATCCGGAACACCCGCTAAAGAGGCCACAGAGGTCACAGAAGACATTTACTATTGATTGCACCCACAATTCGCCAGAATGAATGGTTACCAAAAAAATCGCGAAGCTCTGGGACGAACTTTTTTTGGAATTGACCATTTTTACGGATGTTCTGGATCTTCCAGAGGGCTTTCCCGGTCATCGAAAGATAAATTTGCCCAAAAATGGTATTTACAAGATAGCAAATACAGTTGGGATCATCAGCGCACATATTACACATTATTTATGTTTCATAACACGAAACTCGAACATTCGGTGTCAAATTGAGAAACTCAAACAGCACATCTTTAATACAGGTTCCCCGGAGACTAGAAAGGTCAATTTGGAATGAATCATTTCATAGGCTTGTTCTAGGAACCTACAGCTTTCGTTTGGTGCCTAAAGATCAAAAATCGGTTGAAATTTGAGTGTTTGTGATCGTGGTGAAATCTTGGATCCAAATGGACCATTGGACGTGTCATTTTTTTGTGACGACTCTCCTAGATGTCACTGGAACCTGAAATTTTCAGGGTATTTTAGTTTCCAAAGTTAGGAAAAGTCAGATTTCAGATTTTTATCTCGTTGCGTTACAAAGTTACAGCGTTGTTTTGGGCGTTTTTTTTTGAGCAAGGGTGGAAATCTGCATCCAGACACCTGAGGAGGTTAACTCAGGTAGTGTGGGGATGGGTATGTTACCCGACCCACTAAAACCAAAACCCTTTCGCCAGTCCGTACCCCCGGCCCGCAATTAAGCAATACATCAGGGGGGGACTATTGAGAACGCTCACGCCTATGCTAACGCACTTGACGTTAATACACATCGACTTCAAGGGTGGTAACCTCACCACCCGTCGATCGCAAGCTATGATAGTAACCTAGCGGTCCGTATCATAATCTCACGTTGGAGACGAGCACCCCGACAACAACCACCGCCCATGAACCGCAATGACCTCTATATTTACATACGGAGATCCCCGCAGCCCAACCGCGACATGTTGGTTGTCGGGGTGAGCAAAGTGTTCACTGCATCACAGGTGCCCTTACTGCATTCGTTGGTTTTGTTCAAGACGCCACCACCGCTGCAGTTTCGACATAATCTGTTGAGATGCTGTGTTCACCGCATTCCATATAACTTCCTCCCGGCACATCCTCTCGACGAGGTTGTCCGGGGTTGTATCCATACCGCTAACAAGCAGCATGGCATTGTGTTCTACCTCGAATCGCGGGCATGCGGTGTCCCATGCTCTTTGCCATTTGAGCAGCGAGGCTGCTCTCTTGACACGTCGCACTTGCACCAAGTCCCTTTCGTTGTAGCACTCCACATCTTCCTCTAGGAGTATGTCTATCAGCATCATCCCAGCTATAACGCACACCGCCTCATATGATATGGTGCGATATGCGCTCGGCACATCAGCCGGTGTACTCTGGTCAGTTTCTTTACATTGTACTCGGCCTTTAGTGCTACGGCCTATGCCGGTACGCCATAGCGGATGATAGACAATGCTACGCCCGCTATCAACCTACGCACTTGACTATGCACCGCCGATCTGTTGGACATCATTCGTGATAAAGATTTTATCGCCAATGAAGCCCGCTGACATGCATAATCGACGTGGCTCGTAAAATTGAGCTTATCGTCGATCATCACGCCCAGATGCTTAAGAGACATCACGGAGTTAACTGTGCAGGTCCCTACTCTTATCCTCGCTTGCTGCAACCCATGACGGTTATGCACCACCACGACTTTCGTCTTGTGTTGTGCAAGGGACAACCGCCTCGAGATGAGCCATTCCTCCATTCTGCCAATCGCGTATGAAGCCTTCAATTCGACTTCGTCGAGAGTGTCTCCTGTTACCTCTTGCATTACGTCATCCGCGAAGCCTTCTATTTTCACACCGGCCGGGAGACTTAAGCGTAATACTCCGTCGTACATAATATTCCACAGAACCGGTCCGAGGATCGACCCCTGTGGAACACCCGCAGACACTACGATCGACTTTTGACCAGCATCCGTGTCGTATATCAGCACCCTATTCTGAAAATAACTTTTCAGTATCCTGCACAGGTAATCCGGAACTCTCAATCGGTGCAGGGAGTCAGCAATAGCTACCCAGTTAGCATTGTTAAACGCATTTTTTACATCAAGTGTAATCAATGCGCAGTATCTAATACCTCGCCTGTTCAAACCTCTCGCTATCTTGGCCGTATCCGTTACCGATCGAATTGCTTCGACGGTGGAAGCCATACTGGTTGTTTGATAGCTAACCAGTACGCTCGGTATAGGTCGACAATCTGTTCAGAATAACCCTCTCAATCAGCTTACCAGCTCCGTCAAGGAGGCAGATCGGTATGTATGCCGAAGGTTCTCCCGGGGATTTTCCAGGCTTGGGCAATAGCACCAATTTCTGTCGTTTCCAACGATCTGGAAAGTTTCCTTCATCCAGACAACGTTGGAGGCAGCTCCTGAACATATCTGGAGCGGCAAGAATCGCGTGTTTAAGGGCCAGGTTCGGAATACCATCCGGACCCGGCGCCTTATTGAACTTAAAACCTCTTGCGGTTTCGATAAGCTCTTCGATAGTCACTAACGGGACCACGTGGACCGACCCATACGGTGTTTCAGGCCAGTCAGGTGAATCATGCTTCGGGAACAGCCCTTCAACGATCCTAGCTAACATCTCCGGAGATCTCTCAGGAGGTGTGCTATTTGTTTTAGCCATCACTATCCTGTAAGCCTCCCCCATGGAGTGTTGTTTGCCATACTGCACAGCCTTTCAAAGCATGGTCTTTTACTACGCTTTATTTCGTAGTTTAGAGCTCTGCTTGCTGTCTGGAATGTCCGGCGTCTATCAAGTCGATCAACCTCGTTTCTTGCACGTCGTAGTCTTCTTTTGGCTTTAAGGCAAGATCTACGAAGTTCAGCTATCGCGTCAGTCCACCAGTACGCTAGTTTGCGGTTTCCATATGGCTTACACTTCCTTGGCATAGCCATGTAGCAAGCTCGTGTCAAGACATCGGTCAACTTGTCACCATTAAGGTTCAAGGTCCGATCTTCCCACTGTAATGATTCAATCAGCAGTTCTCGATCGAACTGTGAGGTGCGCCATCCTTGGTCAGCACCTCTGACCTTTCTCGTAGCTCTAAATCCAGTGGGGGTATAGCTAACCAAAAAAACGAAGTTCCTGATGGTCACTAGCTGTACACCCTTCATGAACTCTCCAATCCGGATTCAACGTCCATCCCGCGCCGCAGAAGGTCACGTCGATGCATGATTCACCGTTCGGTCCTCTGAATGTTGACACTTGGCCTTCATTCAGCAGGACTACATTAAATCCCGCTAGAGACTCTAGCAGAATATGACCTCTAGCGTTGGTGAACCGGGATCCCCAGTCCACCGCCCACGCGTTGAAGTCTCCTGATACTACTAACGGTTTTAGACCAGTTAGTTTGACCGCAAGAGTGTCCACTACGCTACCCAAGTAACCACTAAGCCGTTAAAAATGACTTTAATTCAGTTCTATAGTCGCCTTAAAGATATGGTAATAGTGCTAATAAGATCTAAATTGAGCTTGAGTGCTGCTCAAAAGCCGGTTTTGGCGTATCATTTGGCTTATATAGTGCTTGCCCCTACTATTTTCCATGCCTATGCGTAAGTGTCAAAATATTTAGACGAGTTGGAAAATGGAGGAAAAAAATGAAACGAAAAATATTTATTTACATTCTGATACGTTCTATCTTTTTCTTCCCGTTGGGACTCGATGTTCTTTTTGTTATTTATATTATAATCCGGTCTTGAACTTGTGCTTGAACGATGGATTCAGTTTTAGTTGGTCGCCGTGCCATCTGATCCATCTCCAATCTTAGTGGATCTAATGCTGGGAAGGGTTAATGAACATAAGCATTCTATTCGCCTCAACGATTTTATCTGCTTCCATGTCAATGGCGAAGGAAATGTTGAAAAAAAGTGCAATCCGTGTACGGTTTATTTACTATTGAATATATTTAATGAACCACACTCCATTTTTTCAAAATAAAGCCTATCTGAAAGGTACCTTTCAGCGAGCCTTTCAGGTGGCGATTGATATATATTAGCTAAACATAAAATAAATCCACAGCTTCTGAAACATCATGCATTCTCTATACGTAAATGTTTAACATGATCAATAACATTGTTATTGTACATAGCCGATTTTCATAGATATCTGTTTCAAATACGAGTGAATGAGACAGCTTTTAAAATTATGAGCGTTTTTGTTTATGATTTCAACCAAACGTCATAGATGATAGCTCTAAATTGGTAATGAAGGTTCTTTTATTCGGCTTGTATATCTACAGAGCTGATTAGCTTTACATCTAAGCGTTATAAACCGATATACGGCTTCTTCTGCTGTTTGAGGCTTATACTGCCAATAAGCACTTAAAAACCATATATAGAGCTTAAAGGCACTGAAAAGCTGTTTAATGGTATAAATACGGCTTATTGAAGTGCTTAACGGTTTCCTGGGTAGTATACTGCCCTATACTCCATCTAGGAGGATAGTGTAGCATACACTCGCCACCACAGTCTGAATTTCTCACTTTTTCCAAACTAAGGAAACTCGTTTCGGTCCGGTTATACAATCTATATTTCATTGTTTCGCTAGTACATTATATTTTAACTGCCTTAACTTAACTGCACTAACTTATTCTAACAACTGAGTCTAACAATTGATAGCACACTCTAAAACTAACTGAATCACACTGGCTCCACTCCAAAACTCAACTCCTTCTTACTGAACTAACCGAGCTCCCTGAAGCCCGCAAAAATCCTCTACAAATCAATATAATTAATAATTTTTCCATTGTATCAGCAAACGAAAAGAATTGCACTTTTCATATGCTGTTGCCGACCACTGTGACCACCGCAGCAAATAATGTGCATCGGTGGAAACACTACACCGACACCGGGTCATCGTGCGCGGTGCTGGTTTGTTCTATGCCCCGCAACAGCGGAGACAGAAGAATTAAACTGAAGCGAATAAAAATTCCGACTCATAGAGTTTGCGTATGGTTGCCCCCACGGCAACTATAACGCACCTCCAGCACAAATGCAACACTTGTTTCAGAACAAACGGTTCGAAAAAAATGGACATAATTTACATGAAGAAAATTATGAGGCATTGCAATAGTAACAGCTACAAAAGTAAACTACGTTTACCTTTGCTATAACGAAACCCTCATCGTTAGGAGATGATATTATCTCCTGAATAGGGAACCGCCCGCAAGTCCAAATTGCCACCGATCCGGACTTGTCAGCAACCCAACTGCCGTTTCCAGCAGGGATGCGATATGGGTCGGACAGCAAGGCAACATCAGCTTTACACTCAGTAACCGACTGTTGTAGCAGCGCTTGCGCTGCCTCGCAGTGGTTTAAGTTAAGCTGTGTTACTTGCATGTCTGGACCCTTCTAGAGGCCGGACAGGTCTGCGCACCGGTGAGGTGTCTGTTGTCTGTATTAAGGGGACAGAGCAGACACCTCGGTGCGACCTGACAGGTGCGAGCTTTGTGGCCTTCAGCTCCACACCTGCGGCATAGCTTACTATGATCGGGACCCCGACAGTCAAAGGATTTATGACCGTAGCCGAGGCACCTATAGCAGGACTGAGGTGGCTGGATTAGGTTCAACGAGCATACCGACCAGCCCACCTTCAGCTTAGCCTTATCTAGTACCTTCTTGGCATCAGCCAGAGGCACTTGGAATGGGGCAACCTGCATCCCAGCAAAGCTATTACGTAACCGAATCTCGGATTCCTGGAGTTGGACGTTGCACTGATCTCTCAGCGCGTCCACCAGGTCCGCCTTCGGTTATTTCATCCAGGCCGCGGCACTGGATGATCGATACTGGGCATAGCGCTCTCACTTGAACCCCATCACCCAGTACCTCCTCTGTCAACTTTTTATACTCAGCACTCTTCTGAGCAGCATCCCGCTTTAGGACGAGAATTATCTCGCCTTTCCGCGTTCGACGGATGCAGTTGACGTCGCCTCCTAGGCCAGTAAGCTTATCATCGCTCCTTACGGAGACATCGGCATAGCTTTTATGATCAGACTTGACAATGATCGCTTCGCCCCTGTCTTTCCGCTTACCGTTGCCATTGGAAGGCGCACCCTTTGCAACACGGGCTCTACCCTTCTTAGCAGATGTAAGTTGCGTTCCACCTGCCTCCTTGCCTGCGGCTTCTTTCGCTCGTCGCTTTGTCTTCTTGGGATTTACAACCACAGTCCAGGGTTGTTCATCGTTCCGGCGAACTTCAGTTGCCCTCCTAGGTGGAGGCACTGACTTCCTCTGTTCCTTGGGATCGGCAATTTGCACGGCCCTCTCCCGGCGTGATGCAGTTTCCTTCCTTGGTGGAGGAACTGGTTTCGATTTAGCTTCATTCAGGTCGGCCTGCACGACCTTACTTAGCTTCGGAGTTGCTCCGCTAACGGCCATGCGTGTTTGAAGTTCTGCGGTATGGCTCTCGGCCAACCGCTTCTCATCAGTAAGGCGACGAATCTTTGATTCAGCCTCCTCACTGACCTTCGCCGCCTGACTTATCGCCAACTACTTTTCCTCAGTAAGAAGGCGAATCTTCCGTTCTGCCTCCTTACTGGCCTCTAGTAGGGACCTCCACTCCGACTTCGCCTCTACCACCACCGAGCAGAGGGTTAGTACGGCCTGTTTGAATTCCCTACTATATCTGCAACGATTGTCCAGAAAAGACATAATCACGTCCGTAATGTCCGTGATCACCTCCATTTTCTGGCCGCCGCCTTCCTCGTGGCTGGTCATCAACGACTTGATGAACCGGGTTAGAGTAGGGCCGTCCATTTTTACCTCAACCGGCACATCCTCAGACCCACCACGAGCCTCGTCGTCTTCCCCCGGCGATCTTTGGGGTGACCTATTAAGGCCACTTCGTCTGGTGAAAGGATTCTCCTTTTCGCCAGACCCGCCATCAACATCCTCAACGGTATTTTTGTAAGAATTTGAAAAAATCATTGCTATTGGGTCCCCCTTACGGCTGCTGTAGAATCCTGCTGGAGTAGTTGCCTATTGTGATCCCATGGTTATCTATACATACCTTGCGGCATGCAGGGAGGCCATGCGAGGGTTGACACTTGCATGTTTAGAGCCAGATCAGCGCAAGTCAGGAATGTGCATCTGAGCCTACTCCCACGCAGTTTAAAAGACTGGTGCCACGGTTTTACGGGACGGATGACAGCCTGGCCATTAGCCCATTCGTCGTTTCAGGTCAGTGTCACCCGGCCTTACTAAGAGAATGGAATGACCCGACTACCAGCCCTCGCTTCACAGTATTACAATATCCAAAGACAAAGCCAGTAGACATGCAGCCAGTATGCTATAATCAGGATATCACTGGCGTTAATCCTGATGTGCCCATTGGCACTCCCTGGGCTATTGCGTGCTTTGAGCGGCACACGGTCGCTTTGATAGGGCCTGCTTAAGGACTCATGCAGCTCTTTATAGAGATTTAGCAGAGCCCACTGCCAAAACCCATCACTACCTGGCAGGCCCCCTGACTCACAGATACCTTGGGGAGGGGTCGTCAGGCCCTTGGACATAATCCCTGTTGCCCCAAAAAAAAGCGTTATTTTGGGTGTGCTTGGATCGAAATGGACCCCAATGTACTAGGAAGGTTCAAAACGCATTTTTTCTTCTGTTTGTCATTTTATGTGACGTTTACTGCCATCATGTTTCAAGCTTTCCCCAGAAACTAGATCTAATATGCTGTCCAATGCTGGCTGCAGATCGAAAATCCGTTGGGTATACGCAGAGATATGGCCATTTTTCGTGAAAACGGTACGGGATTGGCCATACATCCTAAACAAATGTCACTTTCGCAGAACACTCGGAACCTGTTACAAATTGGCCAGAGAGTCTTATAGTCCTCAAAATGTACCGTAATCCAGGGGAACATTGATCATCGGGGTAACATTGATCAGTTTCACTTCTTTCAAGAAATGAATAAAATATTATTTCCTGTTATCACAATTACTTATTATGAGTTAGGTGTCATAATCTTAACTAAATTTGCTGCTGAATAATATAAACTTCGGATGAATTTGCATTTATTTTTCGCCAGAATTTTAACAATAAAATCTACATTAATTTTTGAACGCACAGCAAGCTGCCAAAAAAGCACTCAAAACAAGTTCATTTCATTTATTACACAGAAAAAAATTCCATGGTAACGGTTACTATTTTGTAGACTACGTCATGTTTTTAAAACAACCACAAATTTTCAGTTAAATTAACCATGCATTCGGACAAATTCACCACTGATTCAGTTCATGTAACAACGTTCCACCAGGACCACAGTTGATTTTTACTATGCGCATGGTAAAATCAAACGGGCTTGTTGTCTGCTGAAAATCGTCGGTGCGTATTCTTAAATTAACCCTCGGAATGGTAGTTTCGACCGCAACATTTTTTTGCGTGTAGGCTACAACTAAACAAATAACATTGAATCAACAATTTGTCGCCACAATGCACGGTTCGAGGCCGCATCTCTCCATCCTCGGATACGCCCCACGCTCGCCAAGTCGTTTTGCACCTGGTCTGCCCATCTCGCTCGCTGCGCTCCACGCCGTCTCGTACCTGCCGGATCGGAAGCGAACACCATCTTTGCAGGGTTGCTGTCCGGCATTCTTGCAACATGTCCTGCCCATCGTACCCTTCCGGCTTTAGCTACCTTCTGAATACTGGGTTCGCCGTAGAGTTGGGCGAGCTCGTGGTTCATTCTTCGCCGCCACACACCGTCTTCTTGCACACCGCCAAATGTGGTCCTAAGCACCCGTCTCTCGAATACTCCGAGTGCTTGCAAGTCCTCATCGAGCATTGTCCATGTTGTATGTCCGTAGAGTACAACCGGTCTTATTAGCGTCTTGTCCAAGGATCCGAGGTAGACGGGGTTTCCTATTCATATGGGACAAATATGCGATTCACGGCAGTACAGTAGCTCGCATCTCGGGGTTGACAAATATTTAAGCGGAGCTACCCGTGTTTTCGCGCAAACTAGTGAACACTCATACCACACTCGTGGTATCTGTACGTTCTCGACCTGCGGTAGTATGTTCAGCAAATTTAGCCATATCTGAAAGAGTTGATCCGGTATTGGATCATCCCATTGCACATCCACTCTCCAGACGTCCTGAAGCAACACTTTTAAGTGCATTAGAACATGTGCTATAAAGCCCAATGGATCATAAATTAACATCAACATGCGTAAAAGTTCACGTTTCGTGAGTACGCGTTTTCCTGAAAACAGTTTGGGATCGTGTCGATCGGACAGCTTAAAGTTGAAGTAATCGGACCTTGTACACCACCATAAACTCAGATCCTCCTCCGTTGAAATTACGCTGTTCAATCCATGTTCATCCCATGCTCTTGCAATTTCTTTTCGTTCATATAATCCATCACTTTCCCCGAGTTTGACCTCCAATTTCTCATTTCAAATCCGCCATTCTGATGAACTGTTCTCTCGTCTTGAGCTAACGCTTAATGCTTCTTCCTCCGACTCCACGCTGACCAGCATGTCATCAACATAGTGACAACGAATGATAGCATTCGCAACAGCAGGAGAGGATCTTTGTTGCTCCACTGCGTTCATGTTTTTCACAAATTGTGCGCACGATGGAGAGCAAGCATTCCCGAATGGCATAACATTGGTTACGTTGAATTCTGGATCGGTTGGCTTTGATCGAAAAAAGAATCGTAAGCAGTGTTGGTCTTGTTGCAGCAACTAAATTTGTAAACACATTTCTCGCAGGTCACCACTGATACCCACTTTGAATTGTCGGAATTGGTTCAATTGGTCAGTTGATCCGGAGCTTTTTATAACATGTTTAGTGTTTATGTTTAGTGATATACCGTGGGATGTTACCGCAGCATCCTAAACCACACGGAGCTTTCCAGGTTTATTTGGGTAATAAACCGAGAAAATATCCAAGTACCAAATACGAGGATGTGGTTCTTCAAGGCCCGCCGGTAGAGTTTACGAATATAACCTGTAGTTTTGTACTCCACTTTTGTGCGGAGTGATTCTGCGAGTATGCGAGAACTTCCAAGATGAGCACGTTTTTAGCATCCTCCACCCTTGTGTAGAACCAACGACTGAAGTCCGAAGGTTTTGGGGTTTGTATATTACGGACAAATTTCGCCCAATCCAGTTTCAAGTCGCCCTAGCATCAATAAAGTCTCCAACGATGCTGCTGGTGAAGCGACAAAACGGTGGCCGCCCTGTCGATTTGTTCCTTTCCTGTAAACAATGTAAGCCTGCAGTCCTTCGATCATGACCCACGAATCGATGCTCCGATGGACTAGCATTCGGGCCGACCAAATGCCGAGCGGTATTCTACCGAACTCCCCATGTTAGCTCTTGTAGCGAAAACACTTCATTGAACGCACTTTGTGCACTTTCACCTCTACATATCCATGATGATGTGAAACGTGTGCAAAAAACAAAACCTTGTGAAATAATTGGTTTCAAAGATAGATTGCGTCATCAATACCCGCTAAGTTGCGGAGGACGGAAGAGGTCCTTCGTAGTTTAGTAGATAAACCACCTGTCTAGCGAACTGAGGTCGTGTAATCAAATCCCACCGAAGGATGTGGTTGCCAACAATACATTTTTCGAACTAAATCTTTCACATGTTGTACATATGGATGGAGAGATGCGGCATCGAACCGTGTATTGTGGCGTCAAACTGTTGATTCAGTGTCATCTGTTTAGATGTAGACTGAATAAATGAAATGAAACATATGAACAACGAGTTTTCAAATATTGTAGTTGATGTCCATTTCGGGAAGGTCATTACACGGAATATAACTATTAACAAGCCACCTTGCAATGATGTCCCCTGAAAATAATTCGATTCCCGCTTATATCAATTCATAAACGATCGACCATATCCACGTTTCCGAGCATGACTTCTGGTTAGCCTATGCGTGACTTTGTTATTCACCATTTGTATATAAAATGTAAATAACATATGTATAATAACAATTTATCTCTTTCAGAAAAAGGCGAGCTGAATGTAAAAATAGACACATTAAAGAGGGTGATCCAGCTACTGTTAAACGGGGAGCGTCTGCCGAGCCTTCTGATGACCATCATCCGGTTCGTACTTCCACTGCAAAATCACACAATCAAGAAGTTGTTGCTGATTTACTGGGAAATCGTGCCGAAGACTTCGCCGGATGGCAAGTTGCTGCAGGAGATGATTCTGGTGTGCGATGCATACCGCAAAGACTTGCAACACCCCAACGAGTTCCTTCGGGGATCTACTCTGCGATTTTTGTGCAAGCTAAAGGAGCCGGAACTTCTGGAACCACTAATGCCCGCTATTCGAGCTTGCCTGGAACACCGCCATTCGTATGTTAGAAGAAATGCCGTGCTCGCTATATTCACCATCTACAAAAACTTCGAATGGTTGGTTCCAGACGGGCCGGAATTGATTGCAAACTTTTTGGATACGCAGCAGGATATGTCATGCAAGCGAAATGCGTTTTTGATGTTGTTACACGCCGACCAGGAAAGAGCGTTGAACTACTTGGCTTCATGCCTTGATCAGGTGAACAACTTTGGTGACATCCTGCAGCTGGTCATTGTGGAGCTGATCTACAAGGTGTGCCACGCCAATCCTGCTGAGAGATCTCGTTTCATTCGCTGCATTTACAATTTGTTAAATTCTTCCTCGAACGCAGTTCGCTATGAAGCAGCTGGAACATTGGTCACGCTCTCGACAGCTCCGACGGCGATCAAAGCAGCTGTCAGCTGCTATATCGAGTTGATTATCAAGGAAAGTGATAACAATGTGAAACTGATCGTGCTTGATCGCTTGATTGCATTGAAGGAGAATGAAAATATGGAAAGAGTAATGCAAGAATTGGTGATGGACATTCTTCGGGTTCTATCCGCCACTGATATAGAGGTCCGTCGCAAGACGCTAACTCTGGCTATGGAACTGGTTTCGTCGAGAAATATTGAAGAAATGGTGTTGGTACTCAAAAAGGAAGTTTCCAAGACTCACAACATCGAACATGAGGACACCGGGAAGTACCGCCAACTTCTGGTTCGAACTCTTCACAGTTGCTGCATCAAATTCCCTGATGTCGCTGCCACTGTAATACCCGTACTTGTGGAATTCCTTTCGGATTCTAATGAGCTAGCCGCCGCGGATGTGCTAATATTTGTCCGGGAAGCTATTCAGAAGTTCCCTCATCTGCAGGAACTTGTGATCGAAAAGCTGTTGGAGGCTTTCCCTGCTATCAAGTCTTCGAAAATCCAACGGGCAGCACTCTGGATCCTTGGAGAGTATGCCACTTCGCCGAAGGATATCATGGATGTGATTGCCATAGTTAATCAAACCCTGGGTGAGGTACCCATTGTCGATGCCGAGCAGAGACGGCTGGCCGGCGATGAAAAGGAGAACGAAGAAAATAAAGCACCGAATGCAGGAGGCGTCCCAAACAACAAGGTCACGTCGGATGGAACGTACGCAACGCAGAGCGCTTTCAGTGTTGCTCCGTAAGTATTGAAAAGCGATGTGGAATTAAAAATATGTATATACAAGTTTCAGCTGGACTTCATATTCAATGGAATATGTTCCAGACTTTTGATAGAATTCACTCATGTACCCATTTTTACATGATCTTTAATATAAATATGATCTATATTCAAATACCTTTGATTGAAATAATCTTCTATTGAATCACATGAATTCAAAAAAATACCATATTTATATAAATAGATGTGACTAAACACTAACTTAGTTCTTCTTCCTAATTTTAGTGTTTCCAAAAAGGTGGAACGGCCTCCACTGCGCCAATATCTAATGGATGGAGATTTTTTCATCGGTGCAACACTTGCCTCCACTTTAACCAAACTGGTACTGCGATTCATTGACATGGAACCAAACGAAAAGAAGCAGAACCGCCTATGCACCAGCGCTATGTTGATTATGAGTTCGATTCTCCACTTAGGTAAATCCGGCTTGCCAACGAAGGCCATCACCAACGACGACATGGATAGGATTTTCCTCTGTCTGAAAACTCTCAGCCAACGAACGCCGGATGTGATTCAGATTTTCAAACAATCCTGTCGGGATGCTTTGGCTGGCATGTTGAACGCACAGAATGCTGAGGAGCAGCAAACGCAAAAGGATAAGCAGAAAACGGCCGCCAAAATCCAGCCGGATGATCCGATTGCTTTTACTCAGCTGGCCAACGGAAAGAACGATCAGTTGGGCGAGAATGTTTTCGAGTCGAGTTTGAATCAAGCTCTGGCCGGTACGAAAAGCACCACACTATCTGATGTGGCTTCTCCAAATAACAAGTTGAACAAAGTCACTCAACTGACGGGCTTCTCGGACCCTGTTTATGCCGAAGCCTATGTTCATGTCAATCAGTACGACATTGTGTTGGACGTGTTGATTGTGAATCAGACAAGCGACACGCTCCAAAATTGCACCCTTGAACTGGCTACGGTTGGAGATTTGAAACTGGTGGAACGGCCTCATCCCGTGGTTCTGGCGCCGCACGATTTTTGCAACATTAAAGCCAACGTCAAGGTTTCGTCGACGGAAAATGGGATCATTTTTGGGAACATTGGTAAGTTCAGTGATGTTAATATAGATCAGGGTTAATGTCCGGTAACTGTTGCTGCTCAGCTTTTGGAACCTTTCGGGTATCGGGTTTTCAAATGAGAATCTAATCCCTCCCACCGTCTTCAGATGTAACACTGTTTCCCAGATGATTATTGTGATGTCATTTTTTCCCAATTAGAACCTATTTTATTTACTTATTAAATTTTCCAAACGACGAAGTGGCCTGTGCACTAAGATAAGATTGTTCCACTCGGTTTAGGGCTGCACGTTGTCTAACATGCAGTCTGGAGGGTGCGCCAATCGTCACCAACCCAATTGATCTACCGAGCATTTATTCTCGTCGCATCGCTTCCAAGAATCGTGTTCACCAGCTTATTTCCCGACATTGTGGCTACACTATCGTACATCAATTAATTCTGGATTTCACCAGGACAAGTTCAACACACTGAGCTTGCCTCCGCCTCAGTCACCAACGGAATCAAAATTGGTTAAATTAACGTTTTGTAAAATAAATTATAATTGTTTGAATGATGAAGCTGATATTGATCATACTGAGACATCAAATAAATCAAACATCACTAATACTAAGATTAAATTAATCCATGTCTCCTTTTTGAATTCCAGTGTACGATACGACCGGTTCTTCAAATGTGGTAGTGCTGAACACCATCCACATCGACATAATGGATTATATCCTGCCCGCGAGCTGCACTGACACTGAATTCCGTACCATGTGGGTTGAATTCGAATGGGAGAATAAAGTATCGGTGAATACCACCCTTACCGATCTGCACGAGTATCTGAAAATGCTATTAAAATCGACCAACATGAAGTGTCTCACGCCGGAGAAGGCTCTTTCGGGACAGTGCGGTTTCATGGCGGCCAACATGTACGCCAGGTATGACGAGGAAGGGTTTTGTGACCTTAGAATTACGATTGATTTTCTACATTTTATGTTGTTTCAGATCGATTTTCGGAGAAGACGCTTTGGCTAATTTGAGCATCGAGAAACCGTTTGATCGTCCTGATGCACCCGTGACGGGGCACATTAGGATACGTGCCAAGAGTCAGGTAGGATTAAACAACATGCCCGTTATTCAAAATTATAATTCCTTACTTTATTCATTAGGGCATGGCTCTGAGTTTGGGAGATAAAATCAATCACACCCAAAAGTGTCTACAGGAAAAACCGGCTGCGGCTTAGAATTTCGTTTTCTTAATAAAAAAATGATCATCCACTTAGACGAACGAAAGTACTACAGAAACAAAATATAATGGATCATAGTGTGTAGATTCCATTTCTTTATAATATGCATAGTATTAGAAAAAAACTATCAAATGACGTGCAAAGTGTTTATTACGCAAAAAAGGAAATTTATAAATACAAACACACACTTTTACCTAAAAATGCATTACAGAATATTCCGGTAAGTAAAAACTCTTGCATGAAGTTATTGTTTACGCAAACTATTGACTATTAATATATATTCCACATTATGCGAAATATCTACATTTTTTCTAAGAGAAAGAAACATCCATTATTGAGATTCAATAGGGTTTGATTCGCCCTATTCGCAGCAGCAGTATGTCTTGTTCAGACATTTTCTGTCCGAGCTAATTTATTTTCACTGTATCGTACAGCGCTTTGAAAATGGTGAGTCTGCAAGTTCTTCTTCCGGAATTTATCAAGAATCGTCTGTAACAGCCCCACGTTGGGCGCCAGTGTAACAAGCCCCACGATATAATTATTGTATACAACCAGGCCCCATGTTGTAATATTTTTTTCAAACAAACATTCAAACAATCAATATGTAAAAAATAACAAATTAAAATAATGCACGTTCTCTCTTGGAGCCTTGAGGGAGACGGCTAGGTTGGTGTACCCACTACGAGATATGACGATATTTCATATAAGATTTTGGTCCATCAGCCAAATCCCGCAAATATATTTTTATGTCGTATTGCGCATTTTGTCTACAGCAATTAGTTTGATGTATTCATAGCTGACCATTAGTGCTGGATTCCTATCCTATTTGGGCACCGCCATTGGGACTTGGGACAAATCACTACCAATCATTTTATTGCCTACTTTCAGGCTTTCTTCTTGGATCCAGACACATAATCAACAAACAAAACAGACACAATCTAGCACAAATGATACGGACTCGATCGACTATTAACTACTTTTCGAACAAGATAAAACAAACCGTTACACATTTCATAAATCGATTCCGAGATCCATAAAAAATCCTAATCGTGATTCTTGCAAAGAATTGGACCGAAACGGAACCAGATCAATGGGTGGTAAACACCTGGGACTTTATCCCAAAACTAAAATACACGAACCGTATGTTCATCAAAGATGACTAAATCCTAATACTAAAACGGGCGAATAATATGTTCGTCATAGAGGACTAAATCCCAATACTAAAATATGCAAACCAAGTTGCTCACTGGTGAGACTTTATCTCAAAGTGCGAGTCAACATGTTTACCAGATCCTTAACCAAACTAAACTAATGACGGCAGCAAATGCTGCCCAAAAGCGATCCGCACGCCACCTTTGCTGTAGCCAAATGGTTTCAGTTCAACTCTTAGAATTGTCACTCCTTGGTCCGCATAATAAATTGCTACTATTTCCGCAATCCGTAAAATTTGTCGTGAACAAATTATAGAATCGGAGAAGTAGTGCCTTATGAACTACTAACTTAAACTAAAAGACTTATAATTACATACTTCTGTGGTCATTTAGTTGGGCACAAATGTAACACGCTGTTCTGTCGAGCCCCACGTTGGGCGCCAGTGTAACAAGCCCCACGATATAATTATTGTTTACAACCGGGCCCCATGTTGCAATAATTTTATACAAACAAACATTCAAACAATCAATATGTAACAAATAACAAATTGAAATATTGCACGTTTTCTCTTGATGGCCTGAGAGAGATGGCTAGGTGGTGGCCACTAAGGGATATGACAAGGTTTCATATGAGATTTTGGTCCATTAGTCAAATCCCACAAATACAGGTATACCTCGATTATATGGACTCTCGATTAGATGGATATTAAATTTCATTGTATATAATGATAAATATACAATTCTTTAATCCGCAACAGTCATGGCAACGTCCTTACAAATAGGTGGTGAAAAATAACGCGTATTTTTTTGTGATCTGTACCATACGAAAACGTGAACAGAACTTTCAGTCTAGCAGTCTGCGGAGCAAGTGATGCCATATTTAGCTGTTAGATCTTTGCTTCCATCCTTTTTCTGCTTTTGGTGCATGAAATTTAGTATAGAAGGGCGGATGATGCATTAACATCCAGCAAATCGGACCCACTGAGACTGATTTTTTTCAGGTGTATCCACGAAACTAGAAGAGTTTATTTCAATATGTGATACATAAAGTTTCAAAAGGTATTCAAACCTGGCATTATTTCTTCTGGACGAATTAGATAATGATTTGAATGTAGAAAACTAAAAAATCTTCGAGCAGTCTTTATGTGTTACAATATTTGGAATTACGTCGTCAAAACTCAAACAGAATCGCCCACAATGAATCAACGTTATCAATTACGTTGTATTATCGGCCAACACATCGTCAAACCCCTCACGCATCGTACACTATCCATCTCGCTCGCAGCTGCTTACAATAGAAATCCAAAACCAGAAAAGCCATAGTTAAGATCACAATAGCTCGATCCGTGCAATCATCCAGAGGCAAGTGCACATGCCTCTGAGACAAAGCAGTTTCAAGTGAAATATCCACAAAAATATAGAAGGCGCTGGCCAAATAAACTTCGATCAAGGTAAAATATCAGAGCTCAGCTATGCACTTGAGTAGGAGAATATGATAAAATTTGTCAATCTAGGCATATGACACGGATCGCACTCGAGCACGTGGAACCGACACAACAAAGGCATATTCCAAGAGCAGATTCATTGCACGCACTCACCCATCAAAGGCATCCCAGCCCAGGATACAGAGCACACAATACGTCTCTGGAACAGATGGTGAACCGATGCATGCGTAAGAGTGGCCGAAGGAACAACACACCGTTCGTTAGGAGGTTGCGACACCTGAAGGCCTTCGAAAGAGGGCCTTTTGTGCAAGCCTGACCAGCCACCATCACTCGACGGATAAACCACTAAGGATTGCGAGGAAGGCGAGAGTGCGGCGTGAAATCCAAGCGGAGGCAAACCACTCGGCTCAGCCACATCAACGCCAAGACAAATAGTGCATTAGTGCAAGCCATACGGAGACGGCGCGACATCATCTGAACGAGTCGCGCGACATTCAGACTCGTCACGACCGAGGGACGCAACAAGCAGAAGTGCATCGTGAGAACGGCAGCAGTGGAACGTTGTGTCGGGCCAAGTGTTGCGCGAGAAACGTGAGTGTTGCGTGAGCATCGCAGGTAGCCATGGCAGGCTGCATGGTACCACGTCGTATGGTGGAGGAGATGGGGCCCCCACCGTCATCGTGAGTCAGAGGCGCGGCCACGTTCTGAGACGTGGGTAGGACAAAAACTGGATTATCAAATCTGTAGGATATTTCTTTTCCGATTTCAAGAGATTTTTTCGGACATTCACAGGTAGATTATAAAAATCCCTACTATTAGGACAATCATTATTGATTACATTTTATAAGACTCTAATTTTGTGGCCCCGGAAACGCTCAGTTCCAGAAGGGAACTGGCCTAAGCCCCTAGCTGCTGGTCTAGCCACGGCAGCCGTTTGGGGTGGGCTTTAAAGGCCTCTTTTGTTCCGGGTCTCAGGTTGTTAGGAGCGTGAAGACAACCGAATAATTTAATTTTAATTAGGAGGCATTTATTTATGCAAACATACACTTACGGGTGGATGGCTTCCAAATTATCGATAGCTGGCGGCTGGTCGCACGATGAGTCAGCCAAAGCGGTGGCTAGCTGTCGAGGTGGCCAACGGATCGCCGAGCGGAAGGGCAAATCGGCGGGAGATTGATCGATGAAGCGGTGCATGGAGATGCAGATGAAGCCGACGAGCGTGTGGCTAGGTGGCCGACGGGCGGTCGGACGATGCGGCAGCCGATGGGTGGCTTGGCGGTAATATGGCTGGCGGTCAAGATGTCGTTAGGTGGCCGGATGACGATGTAGTTATTGCTTTTCTGGCTAGTGATGCCGCTAACGGGCTCCGAAGCGACAACGTGGCTGGCGGTAGGCTTGACAAACAATAGACCGGCCGATGGTGGTAAGGTGACCAACAGGTGGATCCGCAATAGAGTTGTTCGATGATCCAGACGGGTTATGTCGGTTGGATGGAGTAGTGTCCACGGGCGTCTACCCAAGATGGCACCTCTGGGTTGCCGAATATAAAACACCGAGCCACAAATCCAACTGACTCTCCATCTCATCGGCTTCGTTCACCCACCGTCTGAATTGGTCACTCATATCCCCAAGGAAAGCGCGCGTTCTATAATTCCTGCTTTTAATTGAACCTTCGCTATGGTCTAGATCGCTCATTGTCGGGTATGCGTTTAATCCACCCGCCGTGTAAATTTGAAATCGCCGTTAAAACTTTAGCAATTTGTATTCACGCTTGAATTGTTTTAATATATATCTAATTACATGTTACCCGCCGGTAACAATTTCCAGTGATTATAGAACATTTCTGAAAAGCATGTCTTCAAACACTTTTACAAATTTCCAGAAGTGACCATGGATTCCTGTAAATTTTCATAAATATTGGATTATATAAAATATTGGATGATTTCAAGCAATTATAACTAACTTCTAGGAATTCGAAAGCTTAGAAATCTTCAGAAATTTCACTACGATCTACCAGTAAAGCTTTTGATCGTCCAAGAATCTTTAAGGGTGCTTTGTTGTATTTACGGGTTTTCAGAAATTTGAAGAACAGTGTTACTCTGAATTTCAGACTTTTTTCTTTCTAAAATTGCTTGCAAACGTTGGTATGATGAGCTCAGCAGGCTAGTGGCTACCTTCTGCCTTATATACAGGAGTTCTGGCATATACTACATCACTTTTCTAAGTGAATCCTTGATCTATACTACATCTACCTTACCGAGTTAATGAAATCTCCTTTCCGTGGTATTGTGGGGATGCAGAGGTTTTCTTGGTCTCTAGTAGCAATAATAACTACATACTAACATTCCTCTCTTTTCCCAACTGACTGGAGCCGTTATTTACTTGGATCGAAGTGCAATTTACACCAGTTCTAACCAGTCTCGGAGAAGCAACCATTGACAAGTACAGTCAGTTAGTTAACCCAAGTTAACCTAAGTTAAGGCTAAGTTATATCCTTGTATAGATATTCAACTTTTGATTAATTCACAATCAGCCTGTCAATTCTTATAAAATTTCAGAAATTCTCTGAGCCTCCCTTAACTAGCAGAAATGATTACGTACTTCCAGAAAGATTTCAGCAATTTTATGGAAGAGCAGATACCTATAGAAACTTTAAGAATTCCTCACTCTGAGACGCCTTTCGGATTAGATTTCTCCTTTATAATCCCTGAAAACCTCCACGATTGTCAGTTTAACCTCTGATTAATATTGAAACGTTCTAATGATATTTTTATAGTTCTAGAAATTGAAATAGTATTAGATCTTTTAGTTATCCAGATGGTATGTTCTTACCATAATCATGGGTAGGACAATGCATCGACTGTCCTACCCAGGTATTTTCATGCGTAGGACATGTCCTACTTGTCCCACCCACTCCCGGCGCCACTGTCGTGAGTATTTAGTTGATAAGCAAAACGGAAGAAGTTAGGAGGCAGTTTTAGAGTAATATGTAGATACACGAGATGGTACAAATTTTCATTAGTAAACCGTCATGAATTGATACATCGTAATACTGAGAGATTTTTATTGAGTTTTGAGTCACCACTTATCGATCGTGTGATCATTTGTGTTAGCTTTTTGCATTTTTTCCATTGCTACGGTCTCCACTTTGACTTGTGTCGAGTCGTGCAACATATTTGATGGTCTTCGGTATCTGGGATCGGTATCGCATCATCTGGTCGTCCTTGGTGCTTAGTGAAAGGCAACATATGTTTAAATAAATATTGTCATATATCCTGGTATTCACATTTGTTCAGCACAAAGCTTAAGGACAAATGCTTAACAGTAGGAAGAGAAATTGAATACCTCAAGAATGTTCTTGATAGCAGTTTTTAAATCAATTGCTACTAAACCGTTAAGCAAAGCGTGATCCTGAAACGCTCATGCAAACTCGTTCATGCTGTGTAATGTGAGCGATGTTTTTTTTCGTTAGTGTTGTACAAAATACAACAGCGCGCGTGCTTGAAGTTTGCCAATGGTACAGGAAGTACGACTTTGAATTATTATTTTTTTTAGAAAACTAAATAGGGACACGGCAGGTATTTTCGTCTGTTCGTCATAGTCTCGAAAACCAATAAAAGAGACGCTTTTTTGTAAAACTCATACAGGGGATGGACAAAATAATTAGGATAGGCAAATTTTAGGTAAAATTAGATGTGTTGTAACTACCTTAGTTATTATCCGATTTTGACAATTCAGGCATGCCTTAACTAGAAAATTAATGCAGTTTGACGGTATGCCCATGGAACCGACTATGGCCACCGGATTCCGGAGATATTCCGGGTTTTTCGGAGGTAGGTTCAAAACCGTAAATTTGAGGTGGATATTAGGAGAAGTTGTAGTTGAAAATTGAATAATATTAGTAACCACAAATGAAGTAGGGCTCTTGCTGATTGGAATCATATATTGAGATTTGGAATCGGACCAGAATCAAGTGAGATATGGCCATTTCTTTAAAATCGGTTCCGATCGATACTTATCAAAGGGGTCAGGCCACAACTTCATTTGAATCTCGCTTTTTGATAGATCGTCCACTATGATTTTATTCTAGAATGCCTCTAATGTGTCCAGAATGACAAACCAATTGAATAAACGGATCCTGGAGTCGCTGAGATGTCCCCGGGGATCCTGTGTATGGGGACATTAAAGTTTTAGCACCAAAATCAGTCATTCGACGGCTCTTTTTTCATGGTTTTCGATCAGGAAGCGAAGTATGAATATAAAATGGTCCATTGGCGGCTCTGACCGCTTCCAGGATCTACGGATTGGCTCCGGGGAACCTGTGGAAGGGGACATTTTAGTTTTACCACCAAAACCAGTCATTCGACGGCTCTTTTTCATGGTTTTCGATCAGGAAGCGAAGTATGAATAGAAAATGGTTCATTGACGGCTCTGACCGCTTCCAGGATCTACGGATTGGCCCCGGGGAACCTGTGGAAGGGGACATTTTAATTTTACCAAAAAAAACAGTCGTTCGACGGCTCTTTTTTCATGGTTTTCGATCAGGAAGCGAAGTATGAATATAAAATGGTCCATTGATGGCTCTGACCGTTCCAGGATCTACGGATTGGCCCCAGGGAACCTGTGGAAGGAGTCATTTTAGTTTTAGCACCAAAACCAGTCATTCGAAGGCTCTTTTTTCATGGTTTTCGATCAGGAAGCGAAGCATGAATATAAAATAATCCATTGACGGCCATTGACTAGCCGCTTTCAAGACCTACGGATTGGCCCCGGGGAACCTGTGGAAGGGGACATTTAAGTTTTGCCACCGAAATCAGTCATTCGACGGCTCTTTTTCATGGTTTTCGATCAGGAAGCGAAGTATGAATATAAAGTGGTCCATTGACGGCTCTGATTGCTTACAGGACCTACGGATTGGCCCCGGGGAGCCTGTTGAAGGGGACATTTTAGTTTTAGTATCAAACCCAGTCATTCGAAGGCTATTTTTTCATGGATTTCGATTTTTTCAGGAAGCAAAATATGAATTAAAAATAACCATTGACGGCTCTGACCGCTTCCAGGACCTACTGATTGCCTTCGAGGATTCTATGAATTAGGACATTTAGCTCTAAAACCAGTCATTCGATTTTTGATCAGGAAGTGAAGTATGAATATAAAATGGTCCATTGACGGCTCTGACCGCTTCCAAGGCCCACGGATTGCTCCTGGATAATCTGTGTAAGGGGACATCTTATTTAAAGCATCATAACTGTAATATACTCGTGGGAGATTGGGTTCTTTAAACTAATTACTAACGAGACTGTGATACTGTAAGTGATACAGGTAAACGCGCGTCTGCTCGGGTGTGCAGTCAGTGATAAAACTGATCTTTTATTTGATCGATCGCTACTGCTGTACCAGACAGCCAGTGGTGTAGCTAGGGGCGGATACCACAGTTCTCCCCCTTTTAGTTTGTACATATTTACAATCGATTGCAGCAAAACTTCACTACTGCTTTAAACAACCGGCAAAACTCGACTGCCGTAAACATTTCAACAAGCGGCAAAACATAACTGCCGCTAAACAAACTCTGAACTCGGCAAAACATGACTACCGATAAACTAGTCCACTTTTGACCGCCTCCGTGGCAGTTAAACATTTTTTTTTTTACACAACAGTTCAATAATATTTAAAATCGACATCTTTCTTGAGACGCTTTAGTCGCTCCGAACGTCGGACACTTTCCACGCGGTTCTTCGATGGTGACGATCGGTTCTTCACTCGCTTCGATGGGCCAGCCTGCGGATCAACCTGCTCAGGCGGCAAACTCGACGACCCTCGCTGATCATCGTCCACTGACGACTCACTTCGACGGCGCGAAACACCAAACCTCGCCTCAGGACCACGACCCGTGACCCCGTTACGACCATCCCCGTCACCGTAGATGAAAGAATCCGAAGGAAAACCATAAAAGTCGTCTTCGTCGTCGCTTAACCTAACGTCTTCGTTATCGTCCTCTCTAGCACGCTTTCTTCGCTGGACCCTCTCGCTCCTCCCCAAGAACAAACCTCGGCGCTTTGGGGTGCCCACCAGCTTCAGCTGATTTCGATGAGCGGAGTAAACTCTCCCTCCAACGGAAACCTGAAAAACACGTGAGGAGATACGTCTGAGAAATTTGGCTTCTAACCATCTACGAATATCCGTAGGTCTGAAATTTTTATAATAAACAATATCTCCAGGACGCAACTTGTCAATCCAGTCATGTTTCTTGGGACTAGGACTATTTACAACACATTTATCCACTTCCTTTGGTTTCGTCGAATGATGCTTAAAACTATTCTTTGGATGGAGTAAATCCAACAGCGTCTTCGGCTTAAAACTAAACAACCTTTCGGAAGGAAACGTATATCCATCCTCCAAACAAGTATTCCGGTAGCCAAACAAGAAGTACGACACCATATCCTCAGTACTTAAACCAGCCAAATCCGGATCTAACAGAAATTTCTTCAAACCTTCCTTCACAACCCTGACCATACGTTCCGCTTGACCGTTGCTCGATGGATTATACGGTGGACTCTTCATCACCTTGACTCCATGCTTCTCGAAGAAATCAATCAACTCTTTCGAGCTAAACGGTGGTCCGCCATCCGTAACAACTACGTCAGGTAACCCAAACCTTGCGAAAACGTTCAAAAACTTGGTCTTGACTTTCCTGGCATCTGTTCCAAACTTCATGTATTCAACTTCAATCCATTTTGAAAAACTATCCACAATGACCAGGAATACCTTCTTGTCGAAGTAGAAGAAGTCTGCATGAATACGTGTAAACGGTTTTGTAGTAGGAATCCAACTAGAATTTGAAACTGGCTTCGTAACTGCATTCATCTGGCAACACACACTGCATGACTTGACGAAACTCTCGATGTCACTGTTCATGCCATACCAGTAAACTGTCCTTCTTGCCATTTGCTTTATCTTGGTGATTCCTGAGTGATTTCTGTGCAACAACTTCAACATCTGCTTTTGTAAACTAGCAGGAATAAACACACGATCCTGGTACAATAAACAACCATCGACCAGTTCAAGATCTTGATGCTGAGCATAAACATCCAACAAACTACGCTCTAACTTCTTTGGCCAACCATGCTTCATGTAGGAAACGATTCTTTGAATAAACTCATCTTGCTCTGTTTCAGATGCAATCAAAACATGGTCCAAAGGAAACTCATCGTAAACGTTCAAACTCTTGATAAACTCCCGTTGCAACGAAACTGGCACTTCATCAGGCAAAGGAAACCTTGAGCAAAAATCTGCATTGCCCATTTTCGATGACGGTCTGTAAACAATGTCAAAGTCGTATATGTTCAGTTCCATTACATATCTTTGCAGACGCGTCACGAACAACGAATTCTTGCCTTCTTTACCAAATATGCCTATCAACGGTTTGTGGTCGGTATACACAGTGAATTTCTTTCCAAACAAAAACTTGTGGAACTTCTTTATGGTACTCACAACGGCCAACGCTTCCAAGTGCAATATTGGGTAGGATTTTTGCGAGTTAGTTAAACTGAAAGAGGTAAAACTAATAGGCCTCTCCTCTCCTTTGATTTCGTGAGCAATCACACCACCTAACCCATAACTGCTAGCATCTGTCACAACAACGACAGGCTTTTGCGGATCAAAAAACTCCAGAAGTTTTGAAGACAACAACGACTGCTTACTTTCTTCAAACACACGACGACACTCATCAGTCCAGACAAACTTAACGTCTTTTTTTAGTAAACCATATAAGCAGCTTAAACGTGAGGATAAATTGGGTATAAACTTACCGTAGTAATTTATCAAACCCAAAAACGCCTTCAACTCGGTGACATTATTCGGAACATTGGCTCTACGAATTGTCTCCACCTTTTCTGGACACGGCAACAAACCTTTATCAGTCAACACGTGACCCAGAAATGGCAAACTAGTCACAAACCATTTGCATTTTTGCAAGTTGACTTTAATGTTGAATTTAGAAAGTCTCTCTAAAACCAAATTAAGCTTTCTTAAACAGTCTTCAAAATCCTCACCAGCTAGCAAAACATCGTCTAAGTAGCAATAAACTCCGTCAATGCCTTTCAAAACTTGATCCATGACTCGCTGAAATATAGCAGCACTTGAAGAAGCACCTTGTGGTAAACGATTATACAAAAACAAACCTTTGATTGTATTAATCACCATAATTTTTCTCGACTTTTCCGACAACAACAACTGTGTATACGCTCCGGTCAGATCCAAAGAACAAAACACTTTGGCACCAGCTAGTGAAGCAAACATATCTTGTGCCAACGGCAGCGGATAGGTGTTTGGAATGATCACCTTGTTGATCGAAACCTTACAGTCGATCACCATCCTGATTCCGCCATCCTTCTTCACTACAACAATCACCGGTGATGCCCACTCACTTGCATCGATCGGTGTTATGACGCCGTCTTTCTGTAAACTCTCTAAATGTTCGACTACTTTGTCTTTTAAACGTAATGGAACGTCATAGGCACGCTTGAAAATCGGTGCTGCTCCTTTTTTCAACACTAGATCTGCCTCAAAACCTTTGATGGGAGTAAACATAGACTTACAAAACACATTGGCAAACTTACTTTTGATATCTTTCAAGACACGTTCCTCTGAAGTCGGCAAAGACAGCTGGTTCAGGTTTGCACCACTGCCAAACGTTTTCCTCCATTCAGGGAAGAAGATATCCAGCCAATCTCGTCCTAACAACGGTGTAAACGAGCTTCCACAGCGTAAAACAACCAGTTTAACGACCTTTCGTCGTCCGTTAAGATCAACCGTTACCGGAATCTGTCCTTCAACAACCAAACGACTTCCATTGATCACTGCCAACTTCTTCGTACACTTCTGCAACGGAATATCGGCGAATTCCCCCTCGTACGTCTCTCTACTGACGACGGAAACTGCAGCTCCACAATCTATCTCCATATCTACTCGTACTCCTTCAACCAAAACTGTACGGAAACACGGTTCGTTGATTTTTCCGATGGAAGAGATCAACATACAATCCATCTCCTCATCATCCGAGATAGATCTGTTCAACCGACGACGCAAACTCTTCTGGTACTCTGTCAACTTCGGCTTTGCTGCTGGAGAATCCACAAACTTCACAGATTTCTTAACCTTATCCTTCAAGTCATAGCAGAAGCGACGTGTGTGACCATCTCTGCCACAGTAACTGCAGTGAAACTTCTGCGATCGGGATGAAGAACGATGTCCACGATCAAACGAACTACGGCTCCTAAAACGCTTATTTGGTCCACGACTTCTACCACGGGATCTACTACGTGAAACAACACTCTCTTCTCGCTTACCAAGCCTGTTCAACACACTCACACGACCGGACTCTCGCGAAACCAGCTTTCGATTCACTCCAGCTAGCTCCCTGTTGATGATGATCTTCTCCGCCTTGGCTAACGTCAGACCTTCCTCATCAAACAAACGTTGTTGAACATCCGGGTCGCGAATGCCACACACAAGCTTGTCGCGGATTGCGATGTCCTTAAATTCGCCAAACTCACACATCTCCGCTTGTAGCTTCACCGCGAGAATGAAATCCTCCGCACTTTCAGTAGAACCTTGCACTCGTTGATAAAACTTGTAACGCTGGATCATGTCGCTTTCAGTTTTGTCGTATCGCTTCTTCAACGCATCGGTGATCTCCTTAAACGACACCAATTTCAAATCCTTTCCAGGAAACAGAAGCTTCAACTCGCTATAAACGTCCTTTCCGCATGCCGCCAGAAACGATGCCTTCTGTTCATTCGCATCCGACATCTTGTTATCGATGAAAATCCAGTCCATCTGCTCCAGATACTGGCTAAACGGAATCGTACCGGGTATGTACGGCTCAACGTGATTCACTAACGGCATACTGACAGCGATGAAAACGACGAAAACTGTGAAAAACGATTAGTTAAATTATCACACAAAACAAAACTAAAAACTTTTTTCAGTGTAATAATCCAATAAACTTGATCGAAACAAACAGTTGACAAATTTAAAACAAAATTTTCAAAACTATTTTGTAAACCTTTTTGTTCAACTTTTTAAACGATTTGCTCCACAGTGCAAAACATAAACTGCTTTCTGTGTCAAACCAAACAAACTTCAACCGTTTCGGATCAATCGTATTCAACGACAAACTTTATCAACGAAACAAACCAAACGTGAAACACAAACAAACCAAAACGATGTTGTTGCTCAACACAAGCATAAACTGTAGTTGCTATTAAACATGAGCATAAACCAATACAACAGTATCAACGTTGCGAAACAAGTTGCAAACAAGCTGATATACACTGTGCGTTGCACTACACTGTTGATGAAACAAACTCTCGTACGTGACAAACTCTTCGGCTGTGACGATACAAGTTCTAATTAGCTATTATTTATGTGCACAAAGCCGGATCACTGTACGGAAACAAAATGAAACACAATTTCTTTGCTTGCTAGGCACAAGAAAATGGCTCATAAACTGATTTCAACACTTTAACGCATGCAAAGTAAAACACGATTTTCTCTGTTTATTTCCACTATTCGACACTTTGCAGCAAACCTGTGTGAAACAGCAAAACAAACCAACTCCTGCAGTGTAGGTACTGCTACCGCGCAGCGCAAACTGTTGCTCCTCCGTAGGCAATAAACCAATCAATCGCCGAACGGATGAATGGCTCGCTCGCAGGTTCGTCCAAACAGCAGTGAAAAACACCAAAATTTCACTGGAAAACCGGACTACTTGCACTAATAAGCACTTCCCGGGACGCGAAAACAAAATCTCCACCTCGTCGCCACTGTAATATACTCGTGGGAGATTGGGTTCTTTAAACTAATTACTAACGAGACTGTGATACTGTAAGTGATACAGGTAAACGCGCGTCTGCTCGGGTGTGCAGTCAGTGATAAAACTGATCTTTTATTTGATCGATCGCTACTGCTGTACCAGACAGCCAGTGGTGTAGCTAGGGGCGGATACCACAATAACCAGTCATTCGACGTCTCTTTTCTAGTGGTTTCGATTAGGAATCGAGTAATGAATATAAAAGGGACCATTGAGGGCTCTGACCGCTTTCTGGACTTACAGATTGGCCCAGGAAACCTGTGGAAGGAGACATTTTAGTTTTAGCACCAAAACTAGTCATACAACGGCTCTGTTTTCTCAGGGCTTTGGATCAGGAAGCGAAGTATGAAGTAGGCAGGTTCCCCGTGAGCTATCCGTAGGTCTAGAAAACGGTCAGAGCCGTCAATGGTCCATTTCTTGTTCATACTTCACATTCTGATTGAAATCCATGAAAAAAGAGCCGTCCAATGATTGGTTTTTGTGCTAAAACTAAAATGTCCCCTTCCACAGTTCTCCGGAGGCAATCCGTAAGTCCTGGAAGCGGTCAGATCCATTAACGCTTCGCTTTCTGATCAAAAATCACGAAAAAAAGCCGTCGAGATATTGGTTTTGGTGCTACAACTTAAATGTTCCTTTCCACTGGTTTTCCGGGGAGAATCTGTAGGTCCTGAGAGCGGTCAGAGTCATCAATGGTCAATTTTATATTAATACTTTGCTCACAGACAAACAGACATAACACATTGAACATTCACTTATCAAATTCATCGTCGTTCAAACACTAACGACATCTGTTGATTTCAGTTAGTTGGGCAAATCACGATCCAGATGGCGGTAGTGAGCAAACGTCAAACACTAGCAAATCCGATGCGCGCGCCCCTAGTGATCGATTGGCCAACTAATATTATTTGAATTGACCAGTAAATCAGTAAACGATGGGAATTTGACGAGTGTTATGTATGTTTGTCTGTGCTTTGCTTATATTTAAGAAGAGCTGTCGAATTGATTTTGGTGTAAAAACTAAAATGTCCCCTTCCACAGGTTCCTCGGGGGCAATAAGTAGGTCCTGGAAGCGGTCAAAGCTGTCAATGGTCCTTTTATATTTATACTTTCCTTCCTGATCGAAAACCTATAAAAAGAGCCGTCGAATAACTGATTTTAGTGCTAAAACTTATATATTCCTTTCAACAGGTTCCCCGGGGGCAATCCTTGGGCCCTGGAAGCGGTAAGAGCCGTCAATGATCCATTTTATTTTCGTACTTCGCTTCCTGATCGTTTACCATGAATGAAGAGCTGTCGAATGGCTGGTTTTGGTGCTAAAACTAAAATGTCCCCTTCCACAGGTTCCTCAGAGCCAATCCGTAGATCCTGGAATCGGTCAGAGCCGTCAATGGACCATTTTATATTCATACTTTGCTTCCTGATCGAAAACCATGAAAAAAGAGCCGTCGAATGACCGGTTTTGGTGGTAAAACTAAAATGTCCCCTTCCACAGGTTCCCCGGGGCCAATCCGTAGATCCTGAAAGCGGTCAGAGCCGACAATGGACCATTTTATATTCATACTTCGCTTCCTGATCGAAAACCATGAAAAAAAGCCGACGAACGACTGGTTTTGGTGGTAAAATAAAATGTCCCCTTCCACAGGTTCCCGGGGCCAATCCGTAGGTCCTGGAAGCGGTCAGAACCGTAAATTGACCATTTTATATTCATACTTCGCTTCCTGATCGAAAACCATGAAAAAAGAGCCGTCGAACGACTTGTTTTGGTGGTAAAACTAAAATGTCCCCTTCAACAGGTTCCCCGGGGCCAATCCGTAGAGCCTGTAAGCGGTCAGAACCGTCAATGGACCATTTTATATTCATACTTCGCTTCCTGATCGAAAACCATGAAAAAAGAGCCGTCGAATGACTGGTTTTGGTGGTAAAACTAAAATGTCCCCTTCAACAGGTTCCCCGGGCCAATCCGTAGATCCTGGAAGCGGTCAGAGCCGCCAATGGACCATTTTATATTCATACTTCGCTTCCTGATCGAAAACCATGAAAAAAGAGCCGTCGAATGACAGATTTTGGTGCTAAAACTTAAATGTCCCCATTCACAGGTTCCTGGGGACATCCCAGCGACTCCAGGATCCGTTTATTCAATTGGTTTTCATTCTGGACACACTAGAGCCCTTCTAGAATAAAATCAAAGTGGCCGATCTATCAAAAAGCGAGATTCAAATGAAGTTGTGGCCTGACCCCTTTGATAAGTATAGATCGGAACCGATTTTTAAAGAAATGGCCATATCTCACTTGATTCTGGTCCGATTCCAAATCTCAATATATGGTTCCAATCAGCAAGAGCCCTACTTCATTTGTGGTTACTAATATTATTCAATTTTTAACCACAACTTCTCCTAATATCCACCTCAAATTTACGGTTTTGAACCTACCACCGAAAAACCCGGAATATCTCCGGAATCCGGTGGCCATAGTCGGTTCCATGGACATACCGTCAAACTGCATCAATTTTCTAGTTCGGGCATGCCTGAATTGTCAAAATCGGATGATAACTAAGATAGATACAACACATCTAATTTTACCCAAAATTTGCCTATCCTAATTATTTTGTCCATCCCCTGTACGTACCAAATCGTAAGCTTAGGAGAAACGTTCTGCTATAGTAGAGTTCTAGCAAATGTACGTTGCTTTCGATGGTTTTAGCCCCTATGACGATGGACGGAAATACCTGCCGTGTCCCTAGATAGAATTGAATTTATACGACAAAATATTGAATATGCTCTTAAACCTAAAACTAAAATTAAACTAAAAAGCGGCTTTAATAGTATGTACCCACACGTCGTTTTTTAATTTCAAAACCCGTTGCAAAATACACTGCCGTAATCTGGAAAAGTGACGTAACAGTCATTTTACAACGTGCATGTTTTCCATTTTTCTGTTGAAGAGCTCGATGAATAGTACTCGTTAATACCATTTTTGGAAAATGGCGTATACGTCACTTTTTCAGATTACGGCAGTACAGCCCTGCTTTAATATACGAACATAGTCCAAAATAGCCATATTAATTTATTTTACATTCTTTAATATTCTACTTAGCAGGTGTAGGTGCACTGTGTAATTGACATGACCTTTCCCGCCAACAATTTTTATCCGCTCAATCGATTCTTCAATTTTTTTAGGTCAACTTTCCCAAAGAACCCATACTTTTTGACGCCATACTTTTTGACGAAAAGTGTTGGTTTCCAAGCTTGGCCTAACATTCGCCCGATTTTGAATTAAAATAAAGCCAATTTCTATTCTTCAAACGTGTGGCACTTTTCCGATTTTTATTTTCGATTCTAAAAGTAGTTACAGTTTATATAGCGAATTTATTGTGGACCCGTCCTTAACCCCACGGTAATAGGGCATGTCACGGTACATGGTTAGTTTCGGTCGATATCTAGTGATGTACAGAAAATTAAGCCATTTTATTGGAACGCGGTCGTGTTGTTAACGTTGCGGACGGGAATAGGGGGTGCTGCCCAAATGGTCCCACTCCCTAAGTGTCAGAAAAGAGAGACTGTTTCTATACGATTTTTGCACAAACAAATGCATTTTGGCCATATCTTCTGAGCCCATAGGCCAATTTTCAATAGGACAAAATTTCCATCGGTTTCAATTTGCTGCGATCAAATCAAAAAAGGACAAGTGTCAGTTCTTCTAAATAAAGCTTATTTTTGAATCCAACATATAGCTTTCTCGACCACTCAGTGTTTGCTTCGTTGCTGAAACAGTAAGGTAGTCCGCTATGGACACGAGATCTTACAGTGGGACGGATTGAAAAAAAAACGGTCGAAAGTACAAATATGGCTTAAAATGAGAACAAATGGGTTTATTAAACTTACTGTGATGAAATTTTATCATTTTCAACAACATTCATAACGATTGTTGTGATTGTAGCATTCATTACATATACACACATTTTCATGTGTTTTACGTCATTTTCAAATGGTTCGGAAAAAACCTGCGGGCCCTGGCGGGCCCTAAATTTGGTTTAGTTTGAAAATATATAATGTAAAGTAGTAGCCATGCGATTTTCAGCGCTGGGTAACGATGGGTAAATTATTCTCTGACCACATGAAAACACCACGAAATGAGTAAATTTCGAAATAAGTCCAAATTCAACTCCATAAGCCAAGGGTAAATATTTCATGAATTTGTGATATAATGCATGCAACTGATAGTTGATTATGATATCTTTGAAGATGTATTGAGTTTGAAATGATTGAATAACAAATTTGAAAAATATTGCAAAGATATCATACCTCATATTTATATATTATCAATGGTGTTAAAACAGTTTTCATGCCAACTTTGACGATATTGTACCCCAATGGGTACAATATCGTCAAATTGACTCAACCAAAGTAATTTACAATGTTTTATAGTCTGTATAAAGCGAGAAAAATATTTAAAAAATAGAATACATCATTTTGAAAAATGACCTTTTGACCCTCTTTCTAAGGATTCATCCCTCTGTGGACCTGGGCGATGCTGCGTACCATCCATGGTGGGGTGCAGATGGGGGACGGTGCGGCCAATGAACTACGAGTTGCATCAGCTGTTGGGAGAACCATCCATCGTTCGACGATTGCGGTGGGCTGGGCATGTAGCCAGAATGTCGGATAGTCCGGTGAAAATGGTTCTTGTCAACTATCCGATGGGCACAAGAGGGCGAGGTGCGCAGCGAGCAAGATGGATCGATCAGGTGGAGGACGATTTGAGGACCCTCCGTAGACTGCGCGATTGGCGACGTGCAGCCATGGACCGAGCTGAATGGAGAAGATTTTCATATACTGAACAGGCCACTTAACTTAACTTAAACTAAGCAAATAATAATAATAGTACTTCGCATATCTGAAGGAATGCAAAATACCCAAATTGGCGGTTTTTAGGCACCTTTGGGACGATCGGGTAACAAGCCGCCGTGGGATGTATTGTCGTATTCTCACTGTCGCGACTCACATCGACGTCGGTACAGTTTAGCAAGGAGAGAAACGAATCCAGCGCAGGAAGAAAAAGTAGCACGAAGAAAGTGTGACAGCTTAAGCCAGGAGAACATGGATCGAAACGATATTCGGAGGTTTTAAATATACGACTGTCAGTACACTATGGGGAAAAGGGTGGCCATTAATCGAAAAATTTACTATCTCCAATTTGTCTAATTTATATATCATATGAAAGCATATACCGTAGATAAGAGAATCGGAAAATATTGAAGGGCTGTGTTTATTCAGTCAAAAGATATGGGCTGGCGAAGTGAAAAAAGCTTTTTGATAGTTTGGTTTGTTTTGCACGCAAAGATTAATATCAAAAAGTTGTAGAAGAAAAACGTTAATTAGCATAATTCTTCGCTATAAAATGGTCCCACAAACCTAATGTCCCCAAATGTCCCCTCATCTGTAAATGGGGGATTGAAATAAAACCCTAGAACCACCGTTTAGTGAGTGATTTGCTTGCGCATATTTGCGCTTTTACGAGAACGCTGCAATCAAAGTTTTCTTGAAAATTGTGGTTTTTATTCTCTGTACCTCGTAATAATTAGAAAATGAAAAACATTATCACTAGAAATATGATTGTTTGCTATTTTATGCATGCTGTATTGTAAACAAACAAAAACAAATTGGTGCGCGGCACAGGACTGCACCAGTGTCCGCTTTGTGTAATAACTTAGGGCATTTTTTTACAGACAAGATATTGGTGGCTACAATAATTTATGGAAAAGGAAGCTGTCTTTAGAAATAGAATATGGTTAAGAAGGCTCTAAAGAAGCTAAAAAACATTAACGCTGCTGGGAAGAACGATCCTGGTCGAGCTTTTCAAACTTGGAAATGAACAGCTGTATCAATCGATCCACCACATTATTCAGAAAATATGGAAGGATGAGGATTGTTGGAAAGCCTCATATGCCCGATCTGTATGAATGAGCACTGTGCCAGGAATTGCCCTTTTGAACTCAGTTTGAGGAGTCCTTCGTCAGCGATTACACAGAAGGTTTTCGGGAGCGTCGATCATCGATGGATTAGGATGTTCATCCTGCGAATGATCCTTGATAAATGCAACTTGCAGACTTACTTCAGCGATTCAGTGAAAATAAATTAGCTGTAGCAGATAATCTCTGAATATGGGTTTCCAGCAAAACTGGTTAGGCCCGTTGGGGTTCATACTGATTTCGCACAGACTCCCGGACAATTTTAAGAACCTAGAAGATTTGCGTTGCAAAGGCTCTACTGACTTAAATGGACATAATCAGTTGGATAACAGGCGTAGTTGATAATTTGGAAACCTAGAACAACTGCGTTGGACTAACTTGAATGGTGTAGCATTCGGAAAGGCTCTAGGGACTTATATGGTCATGTGTAGCTTACGGTTTATAACCAGGTGGAGTTAAGCTGGTAGAACAATTGAACTCAACTTTCTGACAATTTGGAGTACCTAGAACATCTGGACTCTCTAAGAAATATGTATGACAGTCCTAAAATTATTGTTCTTATTGATACACAATCGATTTTTTGGAGTGCTGTCAAAAATCGACTTTTAAAATAATCGGGGGAAATTGATCCCTCTCCAAGAACTTGCTTTGATAAAATTAGAAAGGTGCCCTCAGATTTTTTTAAATATTTTTCCTTCAAAATACGCGTAATTTTTGAATTGCTGTGCGTATATATGAACGATTTTTGTTATTGAATTTGACAGCACATGCAATTTTAAAATTTAGGGAGACTTGATCCCCTTTTTATGATAGCTCACGGTGTTTTTGTCCGAAGAGGCTTATTTTCAAAAAATCAGTATAAGTATCAGTAACACCTACCACACGAAAGTATAGGTTTTCCTCTTTCACGTAGGTGCATTTTTAAAATGTTCTATCGGCGGTAATTTTTCCATACATATTTAAGGAGGTTAAATCGACTATCATTTCAGATTTCTATAGAATTTGCACCAAAAATAGTGAAAAAAATAAAAATTGTTCTAGATCCCCCGATAGAACATTTTAGTTTACCCACTACATGAAAGAGGAGAGCATATACTTTCGTGTGGTGGGTCGTGGGTGTTTCAGAGATACTGATTTTTGGAAAATAATATTTCCCCATAGAGACACCGTGAGCTACGCAATAAATAATTTTCCCTGCCAACCCTTTATCAAATCTGTCAAATCTACAAAAAATTAGAAGCCTGAGAACAGATTTATATTTTTTGATTTTTTTTCGCCAAATTTTTGTATGGGTGACTAATGGGGGATCAAGTGTCCCCTTATTGAGGCAATAACTTCAAATCCAAATACCCTAAACCTTTGATGGAATGTTGACATTTTCATCAGTACAGATCATTAAGCATATTTATGACTTTGTGCTGTGAAAAATGAAAGCATTTGGTTATTGCTATGAAAAGTTGCTCAAATTTTGCGTGGCCAATAAAAAAATCTTTAGGAAGGTCAAAACATTCAAACTGCCCTGCAGAATAAATAAGGTTGTCAATCCAAAAAATAACTCACCACATAAAGGTCATTTGTTTAAAGGATCTATACTAAAAAATACGCTAGAACAAAATTACTTTAGTTCTCGATAAAACAGGGGGTGATCAAGTCTCCCCGGGGATCAAGTCTTCCCACCTTTCCCTATAACGCATAAAGCGAATCCATATAGGTGACAATTTGTTGAAAAACTAAATAAAAACATGCTCATAATCCCACCCTTATTTAATCTCAAGTTGAGATTGAATAAGAGTAGCCGATTATTCCGGAAAAGCAAAAAGTCAACTATGCCATAGCTCCGGTTAGCGCAGTAAGGGCTAGATACTGTGAAGGGTGCCCTCCTGGTGCTTCAAAGGCTCCGTTCCTTTTCCTCGTTTGTCGGGTGAAGATCACTGCGTCCAGATTTTAGGACTATTGTGATATACCCTTTTGCTGTGAAATACGCAAGTTATCTCAGTAACATGTTTGTCACTGAGATACCTTGGTATCGACTGAACTCAAGACCATCTATTATTGATGAATAGAGATCCTGAGTTACAGTATGTGACTCCCCCTTCTGGCGAGACTAGCTTTATGAAGCCAACCACGTCCTTGGGGGATAAGATCCATATGTCAGCAGGCCCTAAAAAGGGCTTGCTGAGAACTTTGAACCTACGTTGAGTGAGTGCACTGCAATAGCAGAGGATGTGTTCTGATGTTTCTCTCTCCTCGTCACAGAAGCGGCAATTTGAGGTTTGGATTGCTCCGATCTTTTGTAGATGGTATCTGCAGGGGCAGTGTCCAGTTATTAGACCGGTGTAGATGTTGAGATCCCTTTTGTTGAGACCTAATAGTTGTTGGGTTTTCTTGGGGTTGATCGTTACGAGCCTTTTGGATTGGCTCGTATGGGGAAGTGCATTCCAGTTTGATGTGATTTGACTGACCATATATTTGTTCAGTTCCATTTTTACAGAGCAGTCTGAGATCCCGCAGAAGGGCTCAGGGCCAATGAACCTTTCATTAGATCCATTCCTGGCTAGCTCATCAGCAATCTCGTTTCCCTCTAGACCCGTATGTCCTGGGATCCAATATAGGTAGACTCGATTGCGTATGGATAAGTTTTTCAAAGCCAGAATGCATTCCCACACTAGCTTTGAGTTACAAGTGTTACAAGGCTCCGTTAGCGGTTAGGTTCTTTTTAGACCCCCCTAATCATTCATTCGTAGGCACGGTAAGCATAAAGCCGCATCACACCAAGAATTTGGGGTCACCTGTATGGTGGATTTCTACCACCGGAACAGGCAATCCGTAGCGTTATTCTTAGCCAGATAACTGGCTGCCGACACCACACAGCTATCTTGGCTGTTTGGGGAGAGAAGTTGACATTGACTTTACGTCAACTCTCAATGTGGCCGAACAGCCAGAAGATCTATTGCGTTCATTATTTTACCTGCTAAAATAAAACTGAGAATACGAAAAGATTCTGGATCATGGTATTTGAATAATGCGGAAAGCAAAGTCGTGCAGAAATAAAATTGAATAAAATTTATGAGGACTCACCAGAACGAGTAAATTATTGCTATTTTTTATTTCTAGCTAGTACTGACAGAGACTAATTTATTACAATAATGATTTTCGTACGACCAAACTCATGAGAATATTTCATGGGAATTGAATTGTAAAAATCGTGAGGTCTTGTTTCTTCTGTAGTGATTTTTTACTGCCTGTTCAACAAAACGTTCTCTTGAAATGTCAAAGGGATGAACTCGCATCTTCTAATCTTCGAAATATTTCATGAGATTGTCTCACGAATTGCATTTCGATACATTTTCTCATGCCGAAATTTCCAAAACAAAATCCTAAGGTTCATATATTTATGTTTAATGCTACCTTTGTGTTCCATTAATGAATTTCACGTTTGTGAACATTCATAGAGCTTCATTAATACTCGTTCTGCAATATTCATCGCTGGCGCTCGCTCGCTTGGGGTGTTTACAAAAATATAACCTGCGCGACAAGTATGATGTTACATTGGAATTGTGCTGTCTATGACACGAGCAAAGCACACTTCGCGCCATTACAGTCAGTTCTGAACAAACCGACATTATAGGAATAATTCAGTTTGAGTACTATCGATTTTGCCTTCATAAACCTCTATCTTATTTGTATAAGACAGTGGAAATTCAAATAATTATTGATTAACGATTTTATTGGTCGACTGTACTTTCACCACTCACTCTTCTTGGAGACGAAATGTGAGCGGCAGCGTATCTACCGTCACCATCGTGTTGACTCGACACTTGCTAGTCAGTGATATGGCATACAGATAAAGTCCCAAGCGATAAGTTAATATCGGTGGTTTGCTGAAGCCTTACGACCATGGCTGATAAAATGTGCTGATTGCCGATACCTTTCTATGGTGGTGGGGTTGTGGCAGCCGGACAAATTCGAGAATGAATCATCATGACTTGAGGCAATCTGTGAGCTTCAGTGGCCGAGTGCGGTTCGTCGTCTCTGTAGTTTTGTGACAAATAGCGGGCGCTTGTGCACCTTATTCGCGACATCTATCATGAGTGAACTAGAAGCCCGGATAGATTTTTCAAAATTGAAACCATTTCCCGAAACGGATGTGCAAAATAACAACAATAAAATTATTACCAAAGCGTTCTTAGACTCAGCCTATCAAGTGGTTGAAAGTATAGGTAGGTCATAATACGTCACCCCATCCTCAATTAGCTTTGATTACAAATAATAACACGGTGTTACAAAAAAACTTATTTTATTGGTATTTAGTCAGGTATACTAAATGAACATATAATTCAAATTGTATTACCGTTACATTTCTTCAACTCTGTAAATTGGTGCTTACATATAAGTTAAAGCGGATACATCGCAGTTCATATGCGTTTCTACCGGAATGATATGGATCATGAAAACGTCGAGGAGATGCTGGAGCACGTGGTCTTGAAATCTCTAAGATTTGACGCTGCTCGAGCCTTTATGTTTTCCCCACTAACCCCCACAGCAGCTCAATGAGAGCTCCTGGTAGTGGACTTTAACTAACAAATAAGCAATTGCGGGAAAACAGGTGTTTCGAAGGTGTTTCAGTAGCTATGTCGTGTCCAGCGGGTAGAAAGTCGTACTGGAGGAGCTCAACTCTCTGGTGCACGACGTGTGATTGGTTGGCATCTACAAAAAACGAGCTGTTGGGCTAACGCATAGAACATTTCCCTTTGTAAAACAAACACACACATTTATTACAAAACTTTAACTCTCTTTATGATATAGATTGATAATTGGGTTATAATAGGGTTATAGTTCATTTTGAAATATGCTTTCATGATTTTTTAGCTGAACATTCAATTCAAAACTAGTGTAGCACCGTGTAATTTATTTTCAATCGATTGATAATAATTTAACCCGTAGAATCGTTCGGGCGACTATTCACTCCCATAGTGAAAGATATGAGAGGCAACGTGAAGGTTAGTGGTAATTGAATATTCTTCTCGGTATCAATTAATAACAATATTAAATATTCACTTCAGAGGCTGGAAGCGAAGTACAAAGAAAACGAACAAGCATTTTGCTATCTGGAAGATTTGATTCTGTTGGACAAGGATGGGAATGAAAATGCGTTCGATTCGGTTACGGAGGGACTGCTGTGGCTTAAGCGTGCCCTAGAGATGATCGAAATGTTCTTCCGGAACATGCTCGAAGACGAGAGCGGCAGTGATAACGTGAAACACCATCTCAGGAAGGCATACGAGGACGCACTGTTGCCGTATCATGGATTTTTGGCGCAAAAGGGATTTCAGGTGAGAATGGGGTATTGCGTTGGATTAAGGAGCTGATTCACTGTTTATCTATTATGCTTATTAACTTGTGGTAGCTTGTCTTTCTCGTTCAAAAAAGTTGTAACGAAAAGCTATCGTTTTACTCCGAAATTAAACTTTTCATAGAACCCATAGTATTATATACCAATCGACTCAGCTTGACGAACTGATTAAATGTGACTTTTTTAAAGCTGGGTCGATTTTATCAATATTTATTATATTAATATTAATCAAATAGAAAATAATTACACGTACGTTACAGGATGGAATTGATGGAATTGAAAAAAAAATGTGTTGGAAAACATTGATTGTATTTGTATCTTGCTATTTTTATGAGCGCTACATGATTTTATATTTTCCGTTAAACATTTAGACTGACATATCAAAACATTGGAGTATCTATTTTAGTTATGAGTGAAGTTATTAAATTTAGGGTTTTTTGCGCCATATGGGCCAAACACAATTGATACGTTTGCGTGCGTTTTGACAGTTTTCCCATGGGAAAACTGTCAAAACGCACGCAAACGTATCAATTGTGTTTAGCCCAATACCTATATGCGACTAAACTATCATGCGTCTCCATTGACTAGAACGGGCTTGGTGGTCATTCAATCCTAGGTCCGTCTCATTCCTACTTTCTATTCTTTATATTCTGGTATTTTATGTTTATAGTCTATGTTTGATATGTCACACAGAGTAGTTTAGCAGAACGATCACACAATCTTATAGCGCGAGCAGATTTGGGTTTCTGCAAAGCTTTCATTTGATTTGTTAAACGCGGAGTCTATTATATATAGAGTTGCGCAAAGAGTGAAATCAAGTTTACCGATTGGATTTTTAAACCGATGCTTCTTGGTAAGGCAGAGGTATTGTTAATGTGTGAGCAAAGCGAATAATTAGACAACAGTTGCTACGGGTTGGAATAAATAATTTATTATCACAGATTGCTTCGATTAGAAAACTAATTGAATCTTTATTTGTTTCTCGATTGCTTAGTATCGGTATCTCAACACTCCTCCTCGAAACACCCAGGAAGAACATCAGCCACGGTTCGATGTTTCATTAATTTGATTTTGTTCAACCGCTTTGTGAGCATGTCCGCAAGCATATGCTCCGATGGGGAGTAGACTATGGTTAGCACACCTTGTTGAACGAGGTCCTTGATGAACTGAAACTTGGTGTCAACATGTTTTGATCGTAGTTCCAGTCGCTCTGACTCGAGTTGTCGGATCGCACTCTGATTATCTTCATAGAGCAAGATCTTACTCGTTGGTTCGCGTACATCTATCATCAGTTTCCGAATCCATAGAAGTTCTTGACCCACCTCAGCTGCAGCAATGAACTCGGCTTCGGTTCGAAAAGTTACCTGTTTTGCCATCAGAACGAACACTTGGTCGTAGTAAGTGGCAAACTTCTGACTGAAACCTTGTGCAACCAGTCTCGCTTTATAACGTGTGATGCTTCCATGTTTGCGTTTGAACACCTATTTAGAGCCGATGGCCTTCCGTCCATCTGGGAGAGCTCCAACGGTCCAGGTCGAATTTATTATTATTATTTATTCAGACTAAGGCCGAAGTGGCCTGTGCGGTATATAAGAGTCTTCTCCATTCGGCTCGGTCCATGGCTACACGTCGCCAACCACGCAGTCTACGGAGGGTCCGCAAGTCATCTTCCACCTGATCGATCCATCTTGCCCGCTGCGCACCTCGCCTTCTTGTGCCCGTCGGATCGTTGTCGAGAACCATTTTCACCGGGTTACTGTCCGACATTCTGTACTTTGTCTTCGACGTGTTGATGACTAGTCCGATCCGCTTAGCTTCCCTCTTCAGTCTAATGTAGGCTTCCTCCATCTTCTCAAAGTTACGTGCCATAATATCTATGTCGTCGGCGAAGCCAAATAGCTGGACGGACTTATTGAAAATTGTACCACTCGTGTTAATCCCTGCTCTTCGTATTACCCCTTCCAAAGCGATGTTGAATAGCAGACACGAAACCATCACCTTGCCGTAACCCTCTGCGGGTTTCGAAGGGACTCGAGAATGCCCCTGAAACTCGAACTACGCATATCACCCGATCCATCGTCGCTTTGATCAACCGTGTCAGTTTATCCGGAAAACCGTGTTCGTGCGTTAGCTGCCATAGCTGGTCCCGATCGATTGTATCATATGCGGCTTTGAAGTCGATGAATAGCTGATGTGTGGGCACGTTGTATTCGCGGCATTTCTGCAGTACTTGGCGAATGGCGAACACCTGGTCCGTGGAGGAGCGTTCGCCCATAAAACCCGCCTGGTACTGCCCCACGAACTCCCTTGCAATTGGTGCTAGTCGACGGCATAAAATTTGGGAGAGTACCTTGTAGGCGGCGTTCAGCAATGTGATTGCGCGGTAGTTGCTACAATCTAGCTTATCGCCCTTTTGTAGATGGGACACACGACACCTTCCATCCACTCCTGCGGCAAAACTTCCTCCTCCCAAATCTTGGTAATGACCCAGTGCAGCGCTCTAGCCAGTGTTTCACCACCGTGTTTAAATAGCTCTCCTGGTAGTTGGTCAACCCCAGGGGCTTTGTTGTTCTTCAGCCGGCCAATCTCCTCCTGGATTTCCTGGAGATCCGGAGCCGGTAAAATTAAGCCTGCATGCGTTCTCCCAGGTCCATCACCACACCGCCATCTTCGTCTACCACATCGCCATTCAGGTGTTCTTCGTAGTGCTGCCGCCAGCTTTGGATCACCTCACGCTCGTTCGTAAGAAGGTTCCCGTTTATGTCCTTGCACATATCAGGCTGTGGCACGTGGCCCTTACGTGAACGGTTTAACTTCTCATAGAACTTTCGTGTGTTATTAGCGCGGTACAGTTGCTCCGTCTCTTCACGGTCTCGATCTTCCTGCTGGCGCTTTTTCCTCCGGAAAATCGAGTTTTGTCTGTTCCGCGCCTGTTTATATCGTGCCTCGTTCGCCCTCGTGCGGTGTTGCAGCAATCTCGCCCATGCTGCATTCTTCTCTTCCACTAACTGCTCACATTCGCCGTCATACCAGTCGTTTCTCTGATCCGAGGGCACCGTGCCAAGTGCAGCGGATGCGGTGCTACCAATGGCGGATCGAATATCTCTCCAGCCATCTTCAAGAGACGCTGCGCCTAGCTGCTCTTCCGTTGGAAGTGCCACTTCCAGCTGCTGCGCGTATTCTTGGGCTAGTCTACCGTCTTGTAGCCGCCCAATGTTGAGCCGCGGCGTCCGACTTCGACGCGTGTTGTACACCGTCGAGAGTTTTGAGCGCAGGCATACTGCAACGAAGTAGTGGTCGGATTCAATATTCGCACTGCGGTAAGTGCGGACGTTCGTGATGTCGGAGAAGAATTTACCGTCGATTAAAACGTGGTCGATTTGGTTTTCCGTTTCTTGGTTAGGTGATCTCCATGTAGGCCATGTGGATATTTTTGCGGGGAAAGAAGGCCGTTGTCATTCGATACGGTGTGCAGACTATCCGGTCCGATGACCGGTCTATACATTTCCTCCCTTCCTACCTGTGCGTTCATGTCACCGATGACGATTTTGACGTCCCGCAGTGGGCATCCATCGTATGTCTGCTCCAGCTGTGCATAGAACGCTTCTTTCTCGTCGTCGGGTCTCCCTTCGTGTGGGCAGTGCACGTTGATGATGCTATAGTTGAAGAAACGGCCTTTAATCCTCAGCTTGCACATCCTTGCGTTGATTGGCTGCCACCCAATCACGCGTTGGCGCATCTTACCCAGCACTATGAAGCCGGTTCCCAGCTCGTTGGTGGTGCCACAGCTTTGGTAGAAGGTAGCCGCTCGATGCCCGCTTTTCCACACTGTCTGTCCTGTCCAGCAAATCTCCTGGAGCGCCACGACGTCGAAGTTGCGAGGATGTAATTCATCGTAGATCATCCTGTCGCAACCTGCGAAACCTAGCGACTTGCAATTCCATGTTCCAAGCTTCCAATCGTGATCCTGTATTCGTCGCCTAGGTCTTTGCCGATTATATCGAGTCGCATTTTCTCTTATATTGTTCGTAATGATTGGTTTGCCAGGCGGCTTATTGGGCCTGCGCAAACCTCCTGTCTCGTCGGAGGGCCGTCGTGTCAGGGCTGTTTAGCGTCCCACCTAACACCAGGACTTGGGCTTGTGCGCTTTGAGCGGCACACGGTCGCTTTGGTGGGGCCTACTTGCGGATACATGCAGCTTTTTATAGATGTTTAACAGGGCCCATTGTCAAACCCCACCACATCCTAGGCAAGCCCCACAACTCGCAGATGGCCTGGGGAGGGATCGTCAAGCCCTTGGACATAGTCCCTGCTGCCCCCGAAGGTCGAATTTAGAGGATGCGATTGAATCTCCTCCTATATTGCTGCTTTCCACGATTCACTTTCTGGTCCATTTATTGCCACGATACCGTGTGCTATTTGAACGCTCTGATCTTCTCATAATAGCTTCTTCCAATTCTTCATGAATAGATTCGTCGCAGGAACTGAAGCCTGTATCGTTTGTGTACGAGTTTTCATTGTTGTCTTCAATTTCATCAGCACAGCTTATTGGTTGAATAGGAATTTTTTGATTAACTTCTGGCATTTGAGGCAACGGTTGCAGAATATTTTCGAATGATTCCTCCTTTAGATTAGGAACGTCGATACCGGGTTGGACCAACTCCTCCTCGAACGTCTCGGCTAACTACCAACTAGTTTGTGGTAATGTCGATGAACCTGTACGCCTTGTGGTTATTGGAATAGCCGACGAATGTCATTTCCTTCGCCTTATTCTGTAGTTTGCTTCGTTTTTCCTTTGGTACAAACGCTTTGCACCCGAACACCTTTAGATGGAAAACATTTCGTCCCCACCAGAGCTCAAACGACGAGCATGTCACAGCTCGAGAATAAAAATGGTTCTGGTGATACACGGCCGTATTTGAAGCTTCAGCCCAAAATCTTGATGGCATCCTGGCATCCAGCAGCATACACTGACACATTTCAATAACGTATCGGTTTCGTCGCTCAGCCAGCCACTCCATTTTGTTGAGGCGATTATCCGGCAGTGAACTCGGGGTGCATTCCATGCTTGCGATAGAACTCCATCAATGCTTCACTCAAATACTCCCCTTCTCTGTCAGACCTTATTCGCTTGAGATATTTTCCAAATTGCGTGTGTACATAATTGCAGTAATCTTCAATGCGATTAGCAACCTCGGAATTTTTCTTCAACAAATAAATCGTGCAATCCACAATGCCGGATTTAGCCGGAAGGGGGGCCCGGGGCCGACAGCATGTGGGGGCCCCAAAATGTACAAAAAAGGTTGGTTTTGGTACATAAGATTTGTGGGGGCCCGGGGCCACGCTGATAAAATTCTTCTGCAACAAGACATCCAATACATCCGGCTCACGATGTCCGAACCCTCGGTGCCACGTGTGTTGGCAATCTCGCTTGTGAGATGCAGCTGCCTTCGCCGTGATCGCGTTTTCGGATTGCTTCAGTCGATATGGTCGAGATTCATCCAAACCGAACCAAGGCTTTTTGACTGACTTGCGGTATTTTGTTCGCAAAAAGAAAACGGATATCATTTCATATAAATTCATTCGTACATTTGTTGAAGGATATCCACAGTTATGAGGTTGAGTGATATCCTAATCTGTGAGCTAATCTGTACAACTCTAAGATAATAAATTATTTGATAGCTTTGATAATAGAAAACTAATTGAATCTTTATTTGTTTCTCGATTGTTCAGTTCGGTACCTCAACATATCTCCTTATGATTATTATGGAAAATTTAAAGACAAGAAATAAAATATATTGGATTTTGTTTTTGAAACGGCATAAAAAATACTCCAATACACCCCCGATAAAATAACCACACGAAACTAACTTGTTTGTAGCCTGCTTATCTAATGTGAAAGCTTTAGAAGTGCACACTTCACGGGAGTCACTTGGATAGTTGAACATAATTCAAGTTGTCAACATAATAACATGAGCATAATTCAGAATCAGTATAAGCAGATTATCTCTGCATAACTTTACTATCAGAAACATTAGTAGTTCATTAAATCAAAATTCCCCGTGTTGGAACGCCCACACTCGAGAGGGCATTCTGCATTGTTGGGACGCCCGCACTTGGTTCGGATTGATCACAATTCTGCGTGGTGGGACGATGGAATTTGATTTGTTTGCTCTGCGTTGTTGGGAAGAAGAATAGTGATATTGTGGATCGGAATGATCCCGATTCTGCGTGATGGGACGCCCACACTCGAGAGTTTCTTTCTCTGCGTTGGTAGGACGCCCGCATAAAAAAAGGGTGTTGTTGTGGTCAAATTGATCACAATTTTGCGTGGTGGAACGCCCGCAATCAAGAGTTTTTTCCTATGTGTTGGTGTGAAGCCCGCAAGAAGAAAAGTTTATTATGGATCGGAATGATCGCAATTCTGCGTGGTGGGACGCCCACATTCAATAGTTTCTTCTTCTGCGTTGACGGGACGCCTGCAAGAAAAATTACATTATTATGGATAGGATAGATTACATTTACACAGGGACCCCGCAATCAAGTGTTTCTTCCTTTACGATGGTCGAACGCCTACTAGAAGTATGGTGTTACTGTGGATCCGAGAGGTCACATATCTGCTCATGACCAAAAGCTGTTTACTGATACTTTTGCAGTTACGGTTTCTAGCTTTTTTATTATTTATATTATATAAAAATCGAATGGTTTTTGTTTTGCTCATGATCCTTGACATTTCCTCACTTATTTTTTTCGCAGATTTTGAAATCCAAGAGTTTTTTCTGAATTTTGATATGATTTTTTTAACGATTTTTTACGTCGTTTTTGGTGTTTTGGTAAGTATTTTACACGGATTTTGAAAACTAAAACTTTTTCCTCAACATTTTTTTACGTGATTTTTATTTTTACGTCGGATTAGGAGCCTTACCAGTTTTTCTACGCGGATTATAAGATTAACGTGGATTTCGGTGTGCCTGTCTTGCGGCAGAACTCGAGATTTAGACATTCACCTTTCATTCAGTATATTGGTTTTGAACCCCCAGATGACCTACGGCGATTTTATGTTTCGATTTTTTCAAATTTTCCTGTTGTGAAACGTTTTTAAGCGATTATTACTAAATAGGCCTCCCTTAACCGAGCGGTAAGATACGCGACTTCAAAGCAAGACCATACTGAAGGCGGCTGGGTTCGTTTCCCAGTCCAATCTAGGAAAGTTTTGAATTTTTTTATAATCTTTCGTTTATTTGGAAGGCTCATTTACCGTGAAGCGTTACGGAGCCGAAATCAAGTTTAACAATACATTTCTTGATTCTTATACATAGTGTTAGTTTTGGGGAACCGAAAGACTCGCGGTTTAGTCGAGGTTAGGGAATACAATAATACAGTTGGAAAGGAAAGGATTTTAGGGTGCTTAAGTAATTACGATGCTGATGTTCACAAAGTTGACATTCCTAGCATTTTTACATCTGTAACGGGACAAACAAACTTTTTTGGGAGACAACGACAAGAGGAGGACATACGGAAGGGATTAACGACAGACATGGAAATGTACAACAAGAGGAAGACATTCGATATGGGTTACGACAGACAAGGGAATGGGCAGACAATGATTACAGTTTTACATCAGCAACTTTCAAAAAATGGTGGACCAGGGACATGTACTCTAGATCAAGGCCCGACAACACTTCCCTAATAGGCTTTGGTTGTTTTCCTCGGACCCGGAGATGTTCAGTTAGCGCAGATCTGGGGCCACGATGCTCCTCGCACGCCCACACGACATGATCGATGTCCTGATAATCCTCGCCGCAAACACAGAGATTTCCTTCCGAGAGCCCCACTCTGAAAAGATGTGCATTTAGAGTGTAGTGATTGGACATTAGACGACACATGGTTCGAACGAAGTCTCGTCCCATATTCTATTTTTTGCACCATGGACGCTTCGACTCCTGCGGGCGAATTGAATACAGCCATCTATCCAACTCCCCATTTGTCCATTTCTGTTGCCAGCTGTTCAAGGTTTCCTGACGAACTAATGTGAAAAATTCATCGAAGGTGATTTCCGATCGTAAATATCACCTTCCATAGCGCCCACCTTAGCCAAAGAGTCCGCTTTCTCATTTCCCGGGATCGAGCAATGAGAAGGGACCCAAGCCATGGTGATTGTGTAAGACCGTTGTGATAAGGCACTCAAAGCTTTTCGTATCCCATTCAGTAGATACGCTGAGTGCTTAACCGGTTTCATTGACCAAACAGCCTTCAAGGAACTTAGACTGTCGGTGAAGATGAAAAAGTGGTCAGGAGGTAGGGATGCGATTTGCTCGAGTGAATAGTGTATAGCTGCTAGCTCAGCAGTATACACGGAACAAGGCTCTTTGAGCTTAAAATAGGCGCTATGAAAAACGTTGAAAACACCGAAACCAGTGGAGTCATCCATTTTTGACCCGTCTGTAAAAACATCCGGAACATCCGGAACATTTGAAACATCCGGAACAATGTTGCACTCCAGAAACTGGTTAAACAGGCTAAATAAGCGCCTCTTCGCGACGTCTGGAAGGTTTTTAAGCAAATTGAACCTGATTCTATCCATCCCTGGAGCGGAATTGTTACATGAAAGGAGAGCAAGCGAGAATTCAATCATCGAAAAGGGGCGATCCATGTCACCCGTGTCAGCAAAAGCATCACGTAGCTCTTGTTTCACCGGCACCGAATCCGGACAAACTTTCTTTGCGAAGTCAAGTATCCACCGCGACGAGCTTTCACGATCTTCATTTACGGACGACGCGTTGCGCATTCTTCTCCCGACGGTCCACAGAGTTTTCATTGAAGTCTCGCGCGATAAACCTTCAACGAAAGTGCGCCAATATCCACGTTTCTTCACTTTGACCAGTTTCTTGAACTGGATCTCGAGCGCGATGTACCGTTGATGAAGAACGATCGAACCGTGTTTCCGAAATTCTTTGAATGCGGCGGATTTCTTGCGATAAAGTTGTGTACATTCGACATCCCACCACGGATTGGGTAGTTTCCTACGAACCGAAGCTCCTGGCACTGGTCGGCTTTGTGCCTGAAGAGCACTGTCAAGGATCAACTGGGATAGAAACTCGTACTCTTCTCGCGGTGGAAGTGCTTCTATCGACATTACGCCATCAATGATGGCCTCCGCATATGTGCCCCAATCGATGTGCTTCGTGAGGTCATATGAGAGGTCGATAGAAACAGATTGATTACGTCCATTGGAAATCGAGACTTCGATCGGCAAATGATCACTACCATGGGGATCTTGGACCACCTTCCAAGTACAGTCCAACGATAATGAGCTCGAACAAATGGAAAGATCTAGACGGCTATCTCTTGCTGGAGGAGCCATTCGTGTAACTTCTCCTGTATTCAAAATTGACATATTGTTGTTATGTTATGTTGAAATCAGGAAATTGAAGGTTCACATCTGGTGTTAGCCATGTTTCACATAAAGCAAAGGCATCGCATTGTAATTTGTTAACTAAAAATTTAAAAATATCTAATTTTGGAAGAACACTTCAACAGTTCCACTGTAGAATCGAAATCGTGTTACCCTTATTGACTAAGTTAGCCATCGAAGGATACAAATGACTCGAGGAGGGGCATTTTTGAAGCCAGCTGCTTCAGGAGAGGAGTCAGAATAGGAAGAACAGTTTTGACCATGTTCTTCACGGGGTCGGAAGCATCAAAGAAGTTGAGGATGAGCTCCACGATGCCAGAAAGAGTGAACATTGGAGCGCTCGGGGGCTCTTCTGTTCGCTCTCTATGCTCTCTTTCTGGCTGAGAAATCGCAAAAATTGAGGCATCTGTGATTTTAGATGTTCCCGGAAGCGGTGAAAACTCTCGATCATCCCGATGTGAAACCACAAAAGCTGAACGTTTTTGAGTATTTCCACCCGCTTTGAATTTGACCATGTTGGATTAGGGCTCACTTTGAGGCTGTTTTCTAGGCTTTTTCGAGGGTCGCTGGCTCTGTTTTATTCTCTTCCTCGTTGAGCCACTGAAAACAAAGGGAACCCCATTTTCAACCTCGGAGTAGGAGCTACCTTGGTCGTCCAAAGGAAGAGACGAGTAGATGGTGTCAGAAACGACTGGAGAAGCGGCCTTCCTCAACATTTCGGCGTAACTTCGCCGAGAACGCTGCTGAAGACACCGTTTCTGGTGGATTCGCTGCTGTATGTACGTTGGGCAAGCTTCAAGAGCATGTGGAGGGCTTTCGTTACAATAGACACATTTCGGTGTCGTCTTGCACGCCCCCTCCACATGCTTCTCTCCGCATGATGCACAGCGAGGTTTATTGCAGCAGTACTGAGCGGTGTGGCCCAGCTGCTTGCAATTAACACAGTTCATCACCTTCGGTACATACAGCCGAAGAGGTAGACGAAGTTTGCCAATCTCTACGTAGTCAGGCAGTGCGGACCCGGAAAAGGTGACGCAGAAAGAGTCGGACGGGGAATAAATCCGCTTCTCTCCCTCCTGCGACACCGAATACATTTGTTTTCAATCCAGTATCGCAACAGGATGCAAAGAATCGTTCTTGAAACGACCGAAACCTTGTTTCAAATCGTCGCATGTCATACTTCCCTCCGTCACCACCCCCGCGATCTCACACACTGCTGACGGTAAATACACCTTATATTCGAGAGTGAAAAGCTCACAAGTGGCAATCTCGTTGGCCTGTTTGCGATCACTGACCGTGACACGGAGTTTACTGGACCCAACCATGACAATGGTCGTGACAGACGAAAATCGCTTTTCCAGATCTTTGCTGATCTGGCTGATATTCAAACGTTTGCCTTTGGGTCGAAAGAAAACAACATACGGCCCACTAGAGTTGTGAAGGTAAACCTTGGGACGGGGGCTCGTAGAGGAAATTTTAGCGTTGCTGGTGTCCATTTCATTTTGGTTTGGAACACCCGAATGCAACGAAACATCTGACATGGAATACGAAGTACCCCCGCCAACTTCGCCTTCGCGCATTGCGGACACGAAATGCGCCGCTGCAGCGAGGCACAATCTATTTTAAAACTAAACAATTATCACAGCACAGAAAAAAAAACACACACACACAAATTAATGAGAGGGGAAGACGAGTTATAGAAAAAGGAAAAAAACTATTCCAATAAGATGGAGAAGAGAGGGGAACAACGAGAGGGAGCTCAAGTAAATACTTGCGTTCACACTGCTGTGTCGCCGGCTAACGGTTCTGGCAGCACACACTGACTGGATGGACAATCGCCGGGGCGGTGGTGCGGTCGAAGCGAACCACGCTGTTGTTGGTGTTCTTGCCGCAGACAACACTGCAACTGGGTGGATGGATGGTGGCAGGATGGCAGCGTCTGTGTTGGTGGAGACGCACGATGGATGATGACTGTCGGCGTGGGGTGATGATGCCTGCGCCTGCGATGGACGCCGAAGAAACTGCAAAACTTTGCGTTGTCTTGCAAAAGCAACGAAATGGCTACTTAACTGCTTCAGCTAAGCACCACTTCCACTCAAGCACTATGCTTCAAAACACTTTCGGAAAAAAAAACCTCTACCTGTACTTCAGAAAAAAAACCAAAAGAGAAGCAGACCGTACGCGGACTTACAACCGTCTCGCTCGGATGCTCGACGTGGAATGTATGAATGTTTTGAATTGTAAATTGTAAATATCCGAGCATGAGATGCCAGTGAGAAAAGGAGCATTATTTCTAAACTTTTGAATCACTCTTGATTTAAAAGTAAATCCAATCTCTTCAAGTGTTGCCCCTACAAATTTGCACCGGCGAAAGAATTTGAAGATAAGGAGCGTAACAGATCTTGAATAACGGCTGAGCCATGACGCCAATATCTGTGGACGGAGGCGGCACACACATCCAGTAGACCTTCTAGTTATAGATCGAAATGTACTCAAAGGTAGCCTTACACATTATTATTTTTTCCTTACTTATATAGGTAATACATGAAAAACAGACAGCCACTGCTCAGTGGATTAATGTTTCGTTTTTAAATCCTCTAGGAAGTTATATGTCTATATGATAACTCCGTGCTCATTTTCAAGTCGTTACAAGGGTCAGGAGGCTGCAATGCCTGAATAGCCCCGCATTGATTAATGTAATGTATGATCGGTTATAACAGAACTAATAAAAGTCCAATAATGGGAAGATCCATAAAGTACGTGACGCTAAAATGGGAGATTTTCAACCCCCCTCCTCGCTTCGTCGAGCTTTTTGTAACAAATCCCTAAATTTTTTGTATGGATCGTCACGCTGCTCAGAACCCCCCCTTCTCCCTAGAAGTGTAACGTACTTTGTGGGTGGCCCCTAATTCATATTGTTCAATACTCGTAAGGTTGAAACAGTATTGCATCATCTGTATATGATTGAGTCTGGAGGTAGCTTTCAGACTTTACCCGGGCCAGATAAGCAGTGGACACCCCGAAAAATCGTATGATGATGGGAGATAATAGTTTCACGTTTCGAGATTAACAAAATTATGTAGTTTAAATTTAGCATAATCGCTGAGTTGATAAGCATATTTTATTCAAGCGGGAAATGGAACTATGTATGATTTAATAACCATTACCACTGTTATCAGCATTCATCATAAAGCGAATGAATCTCTATTCTTCTATTTTCAGTTTTTACACCATTACGTGCCCACTAGAACCACACTACTAGGTCCATCAGAGAGTAATCAGAGCAACGTTGTCGCATTGCAATCTTTTTTAGTGACATTTCGTTCAAACTTAGATCACTTGAACGTTTTCTTCGAAGCTAACAATCTGAATAAAACTTACAAAGCCTAACTACAGAGCGATTATGTTGTTCAAAAAATAATTAAATTTTATTGTCACCTAATCACTTATAATTGAAATGCTGCCACCCATGGATTGCCTTGACCGATGATGGTCCATATCATATGAGGATTTCTCCGCTTGAAATTGTTCACGTCGGAAACGGGAAGCTCTACGAATGGCAGTAAAACTCGTGATTATTTGTAGGATTAAAAGTACGCACTGAACTGCCTGCAAAACTATACTGGTTTTGTATTTCAATATCTGCTCACTAGTCACTAAATATGTCTGTAATGGAATCTGTATGAAAACCGACAATATCCAAAAACCTGCGAAATCTGGAATCTGTGAAAAAATAGGACAAAATAAGTAATATTTTGTGAGTAAAAGACTAGCATACCTTGTCCAGAAGATTTCCAGAGTACCCTAGATACAATCGAAGACATTCTATTGGTGCAGCAATAACTAAAGATAATACCGACAAAACACGGTGAATAGTTGATAAGTTACCGTACTAAAATTACACATTTTATGCCAGTATTAATGAAGAATGTTTTTCTAATGAACTCAAAAAGAAATACCTGATAGTACAATGTAATTAAACTGGTTGCAAACCAAATACCACAGTAACGCACGTTTATGTACAGAAGCAGTTGAACCCATACGTTTGCAAAGTATCGTTCATCTGAAGCAAGGAACAAAGTGATTGATTAATTTTTGATTCACTGTCCTAAACAGTGATAGGTACCTCGGTATTCGGAAAACTGTGATAATCTTGAATTTTGCTTCGAATTAGCACTACCGACAATAGCACTAGAGAATATTTGATCCGTTGATGTTTCCATCGTTGTGAGTCCTGATGAGGAAATGTATCAGAATCAAATTTAGAAACAAATAACAAAGTAGGCGCAATTGTGTTGCTATGGTAATAAAATTACCATAACAAAACTTGTTGTTATGCAGTATCGTTGGAGGCCGTTGCTATGCCCTTTGATGTGAATAAACCAAACCAAATCAAAAAGAATTGGAGTGATTGGATGCTATCAGTATTCTGCTCAGTACTGCAAAAGGTTGTCATCATCATAAGACAGAGAACAAAACGCCTCTATCTTAGGCGACCAAATGAAAGTATCGTGGCTCTTTGATTAACTTCGCATGAAACTCAATAATGAAAGTTTGTTTTGTTTGAAATTAAAATTTCTAAATTATTTTAATAGATATATGGAGTGGCGCCGCGAGTGGGTGGAGCCAGTAGGACATGTCGTATCCATGGCAGAACCTGGGTGGGACACTCAAAGTATTGTCCTACGCACGATTTTTGTAAGTCTGTTACCAGCCCTAGCAGCACACATGTTCCACATAGGTTGATGCACTCTTATGTGATCAGATTTGGTCACAATCAAGTTGCTGCAACCATTTTTATTGAATTTGTGCTGCTCGGGAGTCTGGCGGATAAGGGCGGACATTTGAACATGCGTGCTGATGTATTTTGTTGTACAACACATGCGGTTTTTCTGCTGCCATTTGCTTCCTAATTAAAATGTCGACAGCATCGTATATTACTCAAATAACTTACCCTACAGTCAACAAATGATTTCTGCCCGATTTTGGGCTTCATCGGATGGCAACGGGACCATTTGTTAGAGCAAAATCTGCAAATTCTGTGTTGCGGAGTGATAGTTGATGGTTTACCCTCTTTTTCAAAGTTGTTTGGGCGATGAAGGTAAGTTTTGTTTGGAATTCAACCGCTTTAATATTGGAGGTGAGACGTAGTAGAGCCGGGAGGAATACGGGCACAAGCGTAGAGTGGATACTCTGGACCAGAAGAATGGACAAGAAAGTCGCTGTAGCGAAACGTAAACGTGGGTTACGACCATCAATGGGCAAAAGCAAGAGGTTTCTAAGCCGAGTTACCATTTTTGCATTCGTATATCACGAGCCTAACACAATTACACATTTATGCCCAGGAAAGTCGAAAAAAAAAATCCATTAGAAAATTTACTAGACCGGACTAGCAACCGAACCCAACCTTTTTCAACATGGTTATGCTTTATAGCTTCTTACCACACGACTAAGGAAGGCCCGTTGAATTGCGTTTTAAATCTTGTCTCGTCTAGTTCAAATCTAGCTCAACTTTTTGGGTTGGCACTGAAATATTACGTAGAGCTGGTGCAGCTTTAAATTTGACCCAATAAAATTGGTACCATTGTCGCTGTGTACGCTGTGTACCTTTCCGTGCCACAATCTGGTAAAAACCTGCTAATCAGGCTTCCGTTGGAAGATTCTCTACTGCTTCTAAGTGAATGGCTTTTGTTGCTATACAAACAAAAATGCAAATGTAATTCTTGACTGGCCTTGTTTTCCGAGCCGACTGTTTCACAAGGATAGGTCCTGCGTAGTCGATTCCTACTTGGGCAAAAATTGTTTTTCGTTGACTCTATAGGAAGGAAGGTCACCCACCTGCTGACCGATCGTAGTTGGACTAATGCGGAAGCACGCTAGAGAGACCCACTTGCAAATTCTCACGATGGATTGTTTCTTTAGTCCCTGAGAGTTAATTTCTTCTCGTCGTCGTGATCTAATGTCGATTATTCCGATCTGTTATGCTCATTTTTTTCTACAGTTAGCCTGGGGGTCCTTCACAATCTCTCAAACTCTCCTGGGGAACAGAATGTTGGCTTCATGATCAATCAGGAGATAATATTTTATTGTAATAAATATGCGCATTGAAAGCAAAATTTTAAAAATGGTTCAATAGGCACACCTGGAACTGATTAGAAAATCATGTATTTAGAGAACGTCGTAGTGCTTGAACTGATGTTGATATTAATTGCTGATTAGCTATCGCCTTGCTGTAAATAAATCACAAAACTATTAGGTAAACAGTAACACGCTTGACCGCAAGATCTGTGGTGGTAGGACTTTGATCAACCACTCTCTCAAGGAGTGACATATCGCGCTGTCTACCGGTCTAGTTGAAAAGCGATGAGCTAGGGAAATTAAACAAAACTAATTCTACAGTTCGATCTTCTACAACACGTCAAAAAGGGGCAGGAATCCAAATTGTAGCAGTCTCACAGTTTTTTGATCAGGTTTGGACTCACATCTAATTCTTTTTACTATGGACTTAGAAAGACTGTCCTGTGCGTTCGTGTCTGCTTCTTCTTCCCAAAATCTTACAACACGGATGGTTATGACGAAGTGATGGTCTTTCTTGTCTTCTTATGTAACGATGGTGATCGGTATTGAGAAACGCGATATCCGAAGGAACAAGAGTTTTTCGACGCATATATGTTTATATAGATTATAGTTGTTCGAGGTGCCTCTCTAACGATGGCAATAACTGTAGTTTTTGTGCCCACGCTTGTGCGGGTTTTCTTTAAAAAATGTAAATCACCATGTATGACTATTCCAGAGTTGACTAATATGTATATTACTTTTCTTATGATTATTGCAGTTTCTTGGAAAGATTCAACGTGTTACAATATACTGCGATGCGAAATCTGGATACTATTTTTAGAAAACTATTTTTTTAGAATTTTTCAAAGAAAATAATTGAGAGAACATTGGCTACATAACGGCTTTATAATTGTACATAGAACATTTTTACATTTTTAATGAGCAATCGACTTTCAAAATTTGTTGTTAGAATTTAACGTTTTAAATTGATTTCGCATACTACATTTGCCTAAATTTATGTTTATTATTCAGTTTTTCCTTAAAACAAATTAACATGGCAAATGTTTAGCCACATGGCCACATCACGATTATTTGTGTTTAGTTTGAGCTAAATTGCTTTTACGTTTTTTATGATACTTTGATATAGCAACTGTCGGAAGAAGTGGGCTTGGTTAGCGGCATTAGATGTCAATGCGCATTTGTGTACTATGGAATGTGGGTTCGATTCCGCTCCTGGTCCACTGGGTGTTAATAGGTGTTGAATATTCAGTCATAGGTCAAAAAGCCGGTGTTCCTTCTTTCAACACTTCTAATTTAGTTTTATGCAACTATGAAAATTTGTCTAGCTTATAACGCTAGATAAATGCCTGTCTCTTCCAAGTCTGCTCATCTTATGCCATAGTTACCGAACGAGATTCCTATGCGAATGCGCCTGAAAACAAAACTATCTATTAACACCGCATCCTTGATGCCAAGTGTGATGTTATTATTGTTTGATAATTAAGAGGTTACAAGTTGATACCCCTTTTAGCGAAGCTATTCGGGTACCATTTCTAAACGTAACTAGTGAGGGAGCAGACGGTGCTAATCTAAGCAAAACATAGTATGAAGCGATTTTCCTATCAGCTATTATAGAACAGACGGTGACGTGCGCAGATATGTGAAGAGGATGGTCTACAGGGTTTCTTACCCCATTCCCGGCACAACATGCGTAGAGTTGCATTGTTTAATCGTAATTTCTCGCAGCTGCTTTATCTGAGGCCATGTACTTATTTTAATTTATTGTTATGTTGTTATGTTGTTTCATGATACCAGACACCGTGGAATTTGCGATTACCAACTTTTGCCATTCTCGTACAACAAAGTTGTACTGAAGGGCTATCATTTTACTTTCAAATCAAACTTTTGATGGAAGGCGTGGACACCCATAGTGTTATTTACCAATCGAATCAGGTTGACAATTTGAGCAAATGTCTGTCATTTTTTATAGAGAGATGAAGTCAAATCTGCAAAGAGACACCTGTAATCATCACTCAGGGAGTGGGGTTGACAGAAGGCCGACCCACCAAACCCACCCAAGTAACGGAAGGGCACTGGAGGTATGCTTTCTTCTAATGCCCTGATCTCCCCGGGACTACCTTACAGTATTACTTCTGGAGGATAGGCAGTACTAAACATACTCCTCCCAAATCAACACTTGACGTAAACAAGTGCAAGTATGCGTCTCAACTCTCCTCCTCATGCACCACCTGTGCACAAAGACACACTGGCACCACATGTGCCTCAACACTCACCCACCTGAGCCGCGAGACCATCAGCAAGTAGAAGGTTAGGTACCTTGCAGGAAGTAACCCGAGTTGGCATCTCACAACCCAGTTGGTCCTCAATCAGTGTGGTAATCATCCGTCCTGCACCGGAGTAATACCAGTTGTCTATCAAGTCGGAGGTGACCCTAGGTTGGTGACTCCTATGCCGCTCCTACCTCAGCTAGGAGGCAGGCCCTTTCACTTCTACTATTTGTGAGGTGCCGCAGAAGCATCAACCGCCCGACACTCTTGCCAAGCATAGCGAGGCTTTGTGTCCCCTAATTCTGAAATGCCGTAGAGGTATGTGCCCCCGACACTCGTGCCATGCCTAGGGAGACTTCACTCGTTCTATTACTACCGACCATGCGTACCATGCGAGGCTTACTTGTGTACTCATCCATACTTTCGGTCCCTCACTCTTTGGGGGTAATACGTGTTTACCCCCGGCTCCCTTTCGCTTGCACCACATGTGCTCCAGTTGGGGGTAAGCGAGTACCACCCGCTGTCACCCACTTGCTGCCAAAGCACTCCGCACTCTGTGGAACCTCCACATACTCTGTTAACTGCCTGAAAAATTGTTTCACTTCTCAGGGACGTCATATTGCCAGCTTCAGTGTTGTACCGAGCCTGGCGATATGACCGGATTTACACCGTTACGCATTACTTCAGAGTATCCATATCCCAGCGTATCCCGTCGGGAGAAGGTTGAGCAGGTTGCCGGCCCTAAGGAACGACGGAAACCAGTTCCTCCTTCTCGAGGACTACCGAAGTTCGCTGGGAGGAAGGCAGGAAGGCAGGGAGGAAGACTTCCCTGCAGGGAAGTTGTTAATCCCAAGAAGGCGAAGAAGGAGCAAAAGCGGTAGTGGAGGCGAAGGCACCATTGTTCAAGAAGGGGAGTGCCCGTAGAGGAAAGGGCACACCTTTCAATGGTCATGGCAGGAAGGACAGAGGCGAAGCAATTATCGTCTACGCTGATGGTAAGAGCTATGCTGACGTTCTGAAGGCTGCAACTGCATCCGCAGAACGCAGAAGGGCGAGATGATCCTCGTCCTGAAGCGGGATGCTGCGCGGAAGAGTCCAGCGTATAAAAAGTTGGCAGAAGGTCAGTAAAGCTGATCTAGAATGGCATACCTTGCAGTTCGACCAAGAACTGCTGAAATAATCACTACGGTGGAAAAATCGGACTCTAGGCCTTAGTGGTGATAAATTATCCGATGTCGTAACACGTGCATGTGATGTAACAATGCCCAGGAGGACTATGCCAACCGACAACCGCAAACCGGTGCACTCGTGGACGAGCACGATAGCTGATCTTCGCAGAACTTGTCTTAGAACTAAAAGAAAGTTGCGGCGTGCTAGAACCGGAGCTAGAAAGACGCCGGGTGTTGCAAACGGCGAGCAGAGCTCTGAACTACGAAATCAAATGTAGTAAGAGAGCCTGATTTGAAGAGCTGTGCAGGATGGCCAATAATACTCCATGGTGGGATACATACATGATAGTGATGGCTAGGACCAATAGCGCATCTCCTGAGAAATCCTTGGAGATGTTAGCCAGGATCGTTGAAGGTTTGTTCCCGAAGCATGACTCATCGGACTGGCCCGCCACACCGTACGAATCAGTGAACGTGGTACCGCTGATGACTAACGATGAGCTTATCGTCGTTGCAAGAAAACTCAAGCTAAATAATGCACCAGGTCCGGATTGTATTCCTAATAGGAACGAACTAAGAACGCACGATTCTCGTTAGCGTAGTGCTTTAAGCTGCAATATATTTAGGATATATCTAGTAATAAGTTTGCTAAGATTTTAATTTAGAGATTGCTTACAAATTCAGTGGCTTAGTAGTTTTTCGATTCCACGAACAAATTAGGTTATAATTTAACAATTTTTGTGCTGTAAGATAATTATCAATAATGTTGAGCTTTTTATAAATAAGTTGTTATTTCTCACCTCTAACGTATTTTCGAATTTAATTCAATGAAGCACTGTAGAAATTAATAAAATAAACTAAATTATTGAAATAGATAATCGCTTTGTGCATGGATAACAAACGCATGTGATGTTTTGACATTATGTAATGCTATATGATGAGATGACAGGGCTGTGCTATCGCAGCAGACTTCAGTTCGTTGACTACGGAATGGTTGCCAGCCTGAATATCCCCATCCTCGTAAAGATGGGTATCTGCCTCAGCTATATCACTGCCATACCTCAAGAATGGCCAGTTTGGACACTGGTCTTCGAAACACTCCATCAGAAGTCTGGACTTGTCTCACTCTACCATCTTTTCCCGGATTCACCTCCAATATCTTCCCTCGCATCCATCCATTTCGCTTGACATCATCAATAACTACAACCAAATCACCAACCTGTACCGCTTTTGTTTCACCAAACCACTTGGTTCTCTTCGTTAATGTGGGCAAATATTCTCTGACCCAGCGTCTCCAGAAATGGTCGAGGTTGTACTGTATCAGGTGCCACGTACTACGAATGGCATTCCTGGAATCATCCATTTCGATTGCTGGCTGCTTCACACCACCAGATGATCCCAACAAAAAATGGTTTGGGGTCAAGGCTTCCTGTTCTGCTGAATCTAGAGGCAAATAAGTCAGCGGTCGCATGTTGACGATTGCCTCTGCCTCTACCGCTGTGGTATATAATGCATCGTGTCGTCTAATTTGCGCTCCTGTGGTAAACTTGTCATAGCAATTTTGATGGATCGAACTAAACGCTCCCATGAGTCTCCCATGTGCGGATCATAAGGTAATATAAATACCCATTTGGTACGAGCGTTTGTAAAAGTTACTGCTGCGTCCTCATAGATACGTGTAACTTGCTTCTTAAAGCGCGTTCAGCACCAACAAAATTTCTCCCGTTATCGGAATGTATTTCGATTGGGAACCCCCTCGAGCGACGAACCTTCGAATACAAGCAATGTAACTGTGCGTAGACAAATCGAAGGCTACTTCTATGTGCACAGCGCGAATCGTAAATAGTGCAATCTATCGTTTAGCATTTGAGCGGCCAACCTTTACAATTATCGGACCAAAATAGTCTAATCCAACATAGCTGAAGGGCCTAATGAATGGTGATAATCTCGCTGCAGGCAAAGGTCCCATTCTTGGGATAGCCGGCCGAGCTTTCTTAACTTTACATTTTTGACAGCGATTGGCTACCATTTTAACAAGCACACGTAACCGTGGCACATAAAATCGTTTTCGCACTTTATTAACTATTGTCTCAGATTTGGCATGGAGATACTTGCGGTGGTAGTTGTCGATAAATAAAAAGGTCACACGATGGTTCCTATGAAGAATAAATCTGTTGCTACTTCAAGACAACCGATACGGCCATCAACACGAAGAACACCTTGATCGTCTAACATCGGTGTAAGTTTGTACAGGACACTGGTTTTGTCCAGCGTAATTTGTTGCTCGATAGACAACCTTCCGTTCTTTCTTATGATAGCCAGCTCTTCCGAATATCCGTCCGACTGTACGATTCTCCATAACACAGTCTCAGCATTTTCTAATTCTGCTTGCGGCTTGCGTTAGAATATATCCGACAAGGTGTCTCTGCAAATTTCGCCTGCATGCGTTTACAAAACGTTTCACGTAAGCTACGGTCCATAGCAACCGATTCCAATTGGAGAAACGGTCTATCTGTAGTAGCGGTGCAGTGCATATACCATGAATATAGCATTGACGTAGTTCCTCTTCAGTAGTAGTAATTCGCTCAACAGGTTGTGACCAACACTGATCAGGCTCATACAAAAACTCTGGCCCTTTATACCAGCGACTGGAAGCGTAAAGCAGGGGCCTTTACCCCATTTTGTGGCTTCATCTGCTATGTTGAGTTTACTTGGCACCCAACTACATTCGCTTGCATCCGTCGATGATAGTATTTCACCAATTCTGCATGTCACAAACTGCCTATAGCGTCGGTGTTCAGACCCAATCCACGCCAACGCAGTTTTTGAGTCAGACCAGAACACCTTTCGTCTGATTGGGACTGAATGGCCGTCGCCTACGAATGTTGCCAGTCGTACTCCCAATACACAAACCATCAACTCTAATCTGGGGATAGTAACGTGCTGAATAGGCGCCACTTTTGATTTCGCTGACACTAATGCGCAATTAACATCGTCCTCTACTCGAAAATAAGCCACGGAGTAGAGTATGCGTCCTCGCTTGCGTCAACAAATATATGCAGCTGAAGTGTCGAGTACAATCTAGTGCTTGCGTTGTAAAAATAAAAACGGGGTACTTGAAGTTCTCCAATGGCGTCGAATAAAGCAATCCATTTCTTCCAGCGTCCGAAGACATGATCGTTCACGCGTTCATCCCACTGAATTTTTGTCCACCAGACCTCCTGCATCATGATCTTGCCGTGTGCTAAAAACGAAGCTAGCAGGCCAAGCGGGTTAAATAAACTCATGACGCATTGCAGGATCTGTATTTTAGTTGGCCTGGTTTCATTATTATCGATGAGTTGAACGATTTCGTTGCCAAACGTTGTTGAAAAGTGCACTTCGTCTGATTCTGACTGCCAAAGCATTCCTACCACTTGCTCTGCGTTGTCGTTTTCTTTCGAAATCAACACTTTAACTCCTTCCGCCTGTATTCCACCTAGATGGTCTAAAACATCAGCACTGTTTGATCCCCAGTTTCGTAACTCAAATCCCCCTTTCGAATGTATAAACTTCACACTTTCAGAAACCTCCTTAGCTTCTTCGACGCTTTCGTAGCTACCAAGGTAATCGTCCACATAATGGCACATTACTATGTCATTCGCTGCCTTAGGGTACTGTGTGGCGAATTATGCTGCATTTTTATTTTTCACAAATTGCGCAGACGACAAAACGTGAGATGGCCACCGGGAATTGTCGAAAATGAAAAAGGACATGGGGCAAAGGGGTCAGCAAATCAGGCCCAGGCAGTAGCAGATTGTTTAGCGAAATTCCGGATACTTTTGCTGCAGCATCCCATACGAGATGCACTTTACCTGTTTTTTTGGGGTTTGTCACAGCACTTATATAGGTAGATACCAGACTCGTTTTGATTCGTTCGATAGCATTTCAGCTTCAGTTAGACGATGAGCGTATCCTTTTTTCTGGTATTCATCAATCTGATTATGTAGGTTTTCCTTCAGGCATTCATCCCGTAGCATTCGCCGTTCCAAGCATTTTAAACGCTGTAGAGCCATCGGAAAACTATCTGGTAGTTCTATTTCGTCGTAGCGCCATATCAAGCCAGTCTGGAAGCGATCCCCAATTCTAATCGTTGTTTCTTCTAATATTTTTTGAGCTCGTTTATTCTTATCGGACATCAATGGTTTAGCTGGTTCACGTAATCTGCGTTGAAATATTCTTTCATCATTGCCTCGAATTTATTGTTGGTATCGCATTCACAGATATGAAGGCTAACGTGTTCTGGCTTATTTTGAAAATCCAGACTCCCGTATACACACCAACCCAGGCGCGTTCTGGTTCCTATTGGTCCCCGGATACCTTTCTTTTTTCAGTGGTACAGCGAGCTCGAGATTCCGCAGTCCTAGCAGAAGACGCGGTACAGCATTTTCGTAACTTTCTACAGCGATTCCCGATAAGTGTAGGAAGTTCTTCTGCAGCTCGTCAAAACGTAATGTCTGACGGGGGAGATTGAGAGATTCAACGGTTCTAACGTTTAGAAGGTGGTAACGATTTTGTTGACCAACTTCAGAAACATCCAAGGATGTTTTAATATATGTGACTCAGGTTCCAATCTAGACATGTTCGCCGTCCACGTTAGGCACAACGGTGCGCTTTTCCCTTGAGCTCCCAATTCCTCAGCTAGGTCGTGCTCGATCAGTGTTGATGAAGAACCCTCGTCAAGGAATGCATATACTTTCACGGATTTTGTAGGGCCATGGAGCACAACAGGAAGAATTCGAAACAGCACAGATTGTCCGCAGTGATGATGACCATGATTTTCCGGAATCTGATTTGTACGATGATTTATAACTGCATTGGTAGGCGAATTATGTAACAAAGGGTGATGACGAAATTCGCAATTATTGACTCCACACCGATTCGTACTCTTACAGGCCCGACGTCCATGGAAATTCAGGCAGCTGCGACACAATTTCAAGGTTGTTATAGTTTTCCACCGCTTGTCGACACTGCTCTTCTTGAAAATGATGCACTCTATCAAGCAACCAGTATGGGTTCCGTGAAGGCCCTTCTACCATCGAAGCAAATCAGTTGGTAACGGAAACAGCTAAGATAGCGCGTGGTTGAAATAGGAGAGGTATTACTGCGCATTGATTACACTAGATGTAAAGAATGAATTTCATAACGCTAGCTGGGGAGCCATAGCTGATTCCATGCATCACTTGAGAGTCCCGGATTATCTGTGCAGGATTCTGAAAAGCTATTTTCAGAATAGGATATTGTTAGTCGACACTGACGCTGGTCAGCAGTCGATTGAAATGTCAGCAGGTGTTCCACAGGGATCGATCCTCGGACCGGCTCTGTGGAATATCATGTATGACGGAGTATTACGATTAAATCTCCCGGCCGGTGTGAAAATAGAAGGCTTTGCGGATGATGTGATGCTAGAAGTCACAGGCGACACCCTCGACGAAGTTGAATTATAAGCGTTAGGTTGGCGTTAGCACATCACAAGACTGTGGTTGTTGTGGTGCATAACCACCATGGGTTGCAGCAAGCGAGGATAATCGTAGGGTCATTAAAGCATCTGGGCGTGATGATCGACTAGAAGCTCAATTTTACGAGCCTCGTCGATTATGTATGCCAAAGGGCTTCATTGGTGAAAAAAATCTTTATCGCGAATGATGTCCAATGAATCGGCGGTGCAGAATTAGGCTTATAGCAGGTGTAGCATTGTCTATCATCCGATACGGTGTACCAGCATGGTCCAAAGCACTAGAGACCGGGTGCAATGTTAAGAAATTAATTAGGATACACCGGCTGATGTGTATGCAAGCGCATATCGCACCATATCTTATGATGCGGTGTGCGTCATTGCTGGAATGATGCCGATAGACATACTTCTGAACGAAGATGTGGGGTGCTTCAACGACAGGGACTCTGGCGTCTTGAACAAAACCAGCAGCTGCAGTAGAAACTACTGTGATGCAGTGAATACCATGCTCACCCCTACAACAAAAACGTCGCTGATGGGTTGCGATGACCTCCGTATGTAGATACAGAGGTCATTGTGGTTCCCGCGCGGTGTTTGTTGTCGGGGTGCTCGTCTCCTACGTGAGTTTATGATACAGACCGATAGGTTACTATCATAGCTTGCGAACGACGGGTGGTGAGGTTATCACCCTTGAAGTCTATGTTGTATTTTAAGTTATAACGTCGAGTGCGTTAGCATAGGCGTGAGCGTTCTCGATAGTCCTCCCCTGATGTATTGCTTAATTGCGGACCGGGGGATACGGACTGGCGAAAGGGTTTTGGTTTTAGTGGGTCGGGTTATTAAATTCCCTAGAATTAAGATCCAAAACCTTTATATTACGATGTCAGGCATTAGGCCGAAGGCCGTGTGTGTTCCAGCACGAAATTAACTTCCCGATTACAATCACACAATACATATTTCGGAAAAGAACATAAAAATAATACAAGGGAACTCTGACTCAGACATTTTCGGCCATTTATTCCATTGACCGGCCGAAACAATAAAAAATGACGTGACGAAACTATAACACGTTCACCCGCGAGCACGGTACACTTCGATCGGTTTGATTTATTATTAAGTTGTAGCAAAAGTTCTTATGAAAAACTTTGTCGAAGACACCAAGTTCGTAGTTCCGTTACCTTTGGAGAATTTTTACGTTTTATGATGACAACCCCTTAAAAATGTTTTTTTATCATATATTTTTCATTTTCATTTCTACATTTTATGCATGCCTTAAAAAGTTTTGCCGTTTAGTGGCTATTGCGACTTAAAAACTTGAAAAATAAAATGGGATTATTTTTAGTCATATTTGATTTAATTGCAACTTGACAAAGAGTAAATTCGGTATACAAAATAAGTTACGCCCAAATCGCAAATCAGTCCCAAATTGTGGCAGTCAATCTTATACGCGTAACAAAGTACAAGTAACGAACTTTAAATTAATACCTGAGCTGTAGGTAGAGTTATAATCGAATGTAAGTAATGTTGCATCAAACACCATTTCCTACTATGCAAAGCAGAAATTAATCTCCCATCATAAGGAGTATATGAACCAATGTACCATGCGTCTCCATACGGTTGTATGTTTATGCGTCGAACATGTTTGAAGCTTGTTGGTATAAAAAGCAATAAATCTCCAAAAGTAATGATACTACAAACTTGGTTTCTTCGACAAAGTTTTTCAGGAGAACTTTTGCTACAACTCTCGTGAAGACATGTTGACCTTCCATGTTGTAAAATGGACAAAATAATTTTTTCATCTTACTTTTAGGGGGATTGGTTGATGGGAGAGCTATCTAAATACCTCCAAAGAAGCGCTCGACTTACTGATAAAATGTCTCGAAGTCAACGATATGATGCTTTTACCTAACGGTCAAAATTTCCAACCCTTTTGCCCAACAGATCAAAAAAGCATCGCATCGTTGCCGCAGATCCCAGGAAAGCAACTAAAAGCCATTATGGAAGTGTTGGTCCTGCTTTGATTGAATACATGTCTCTTGTACATAATTTTTTGAAAGTCGCTGATGTTAGACTGTAATCATTGTTCACCCATCCCCTTGTCTGTTGTAGCTCACCACGAATGACTTGCTGTCTCGTTGTGCATTTCAACGTCTGTTGTAAATCCTGTTCGTTGTCATTCTTTCGTTGTTGTCTCCCAAGAAATTAGAACTGAAGAACTGATCTTCTTCGAGCACAACGGATAATCTTATGCCCATGGGGAAGAGAATATTTTCCACCCGACAACATGCTGCACTGGTTTGAGCATCGAACTCGATATCTCCGGATTGAAATTCTACGTCCTTGGAAGGCTAATTGGAGAACAGACGTAATAACGAAGCATTCCCTTCGACCATGGATTCAATGGACGTGTCAAATAGCGAATTTCGCATTTAGAGCCACGTTCGTAGAACTTCATATTTGACATTTGTTACTATCGCCTTTTGTTGACAGTGTCGAACTAAATTTTATTAAGTGTAACATGCATGCGGTAGTAGACTTACCAAAAGGTTGATTTAAAAAAAAATCTGTCCGTCACGTTTGACTGTGTGAAGACTATCAGACACACCTCGCGCCTTCCAACGCCTTAGATGTTCTACGAAGTCCGAAAATACGAAAATACCAAAACAGCGTATTTTTTTTATTTGTCGTCAATTGTTTCGTAGACCGTGACATAAATATATTTAGCCATATGTACAATAATACATACATTAGTTTATATTATCTATCGTTGGTTGGTTCAACTCGCATCAAAAAATACTTTGGTAAGTAAATTTCTGATAATTGTCACATCAATTTTATCGCAATATGCGTTATGTAACAGGACATTATTCTATTTAGAGGCGCATGTTTCGCGTAGTTTCCTCTATGATTACATATAAAAAAGTTTCTATTTCTTAATGGGTGAATGGGAGCAGAGAAGTTTTCTAAAATATCCGTAGAGCAAACTCTGTTCCATATATAACACCATTTATATAAGCAACCATTGCGAACTCCCTTCGCTTTTTGAGCCCATCTAATTTAATTAACATGCACCGTGACTCATAAGATGGTAACGGAAGGTACGCCCAGAGTAATTTTCTTAAAGCAAACAACAAAAACTGTTTTTGAACTGACTCTACGATTGACGCGTATCTTGATATGGGGCCCAAATAACAAAAAAGAGGCCTTTTTTGCCGGATTTGTCACGCGTTCACATTCCTAATGTGACGAATCAATTTCATAGTGTCTTTGTTTCATCGTGTTTTAACAAATAAGATTGCTGTTACTAATGGAGATTTATAATTTTAAGTCAAAACACTCGAAAAATGCAAATATGCGATCATTTACTAATAGTTTAACATTTATCTGGCAGATCTTGTCGAGCCTACAAGATACAGATAATGCAGCTCTTTTTTAGTCTGGAACCCTTTTCCAAGAAATATGCACGCCTGAGAGTATAAAGTAGTACAGCCTTTTCCAGTCAGCCACAACATCATGGACTAACGCATCGTGGAATCACTTGTGCAAGCTTCGGGCTCAGATGGGCGGCAACATTTCTACATATTTTCATTCAGAGCAAGACAAGACACCGGATGAGCCGACCGGAGCATTCAATGTCCGTTTCATCCAGTGATAATAAGTATAAAAATGGCATATTCCCAAAGTGTCTGGCTCATATTCTGTTACACACCGCATCGGCGAGCACCTCCGCGTTGATCTGTGAAGCAGATTGCGCTGTTTTCGTTTCTATAAAAAAAGTGCTTAACGGTCAACATGAACAGTTTTTCGGACAACGGTTTACTAGGCGATTCTAGAATTATTGGTGCCATAGAAATTAGGTCACTGGATAGTGGAATGTGATCTGGCAGTGATTGGTCGCCAGGTTTGTTCCGGTGTTCGTTGAATTCGGTTAATACGCGGAGTATCCCACGCATAATTTCATTTGGATTATCGATCGTACCACGGCGAAGGTGTGCAAACAGGATCATGAAACCGGTACGTTGTGTTCGATGAAGGGTTGCAAGAATGTAAATAGTAAACAAAATGTACGAGAATCAAATATTGATATGTTCTGGTGGTTTCCGGTATTTTCAAGCGAGTAAGCAAAAAAGCGTGATAGCCTGAGAGGTCACGTAAATCACGTGTGATTTTGCTGATCCGTCTATGCATGGAGGTGTAGTAGATTAATCACCTCTGGATGACACCTGTTGGCGGATGTTCATTCACCTTAGGCTGCAAAAAACGTTATCAAATATTTTATATTGTGTTTTTTTGCTTTATTTATATCATATAGACATGCATCACATTTTTTCACGGTTCGAAGTTCAGAATTTAAAAAATGTAGCTTTATTTGTTACTTTTATTGAATCATGCTAAACGGTTTGTCAAAAAAAAGTGTTATGTGAACAAGACGGAATAAAAAAACTGAAAGTAGAACGATCAATTTGTTTTGATTGCCAGCAACTTTTCCGGTAATAAGTTGTGTAAGAGCTAAGTGACTTTTATTCTCACTTCCACTTATTTTGCCTTTCTCGTAGAACAAAGTTGTATCGAAAGGCTATCAATCCATTCACAAAAATGAGTGACATTCAATGATAAAGGAGAAAAAAAAATCCAAAAACAAACTTTTTGTAGAATGCACAGAGACTCAAAGTGTTATATACCAATCGACTCAGCTCGACGTACTGAGCAAATGCCTGTCTGTCCGTGTGTATGTGTGTGTGCCTATGCACACGTGTCATGACAAACATTGACCAATTTTCACATAGTAATTCTCAACTAATTCTCGAAACAATTTGTACCCGACAGAGAATAAGCGAAAGTGTAGTTGATCACAATTAAATTTTTTAACGATTGCTCATTTAAAAAAAAAATGAAATAAAATTTAAAAGAGTTATAAAACATAGTGATTAAGTCATAACGTGCTATAAAATGCCTTGTAGAATAAACTCATGTAAGCCATTTTATTCGATTTAGTACATGACTTTAGTACAAGAAATGGGACACATGCTTTGATAGCAGACTAGTCAAGACGAATACGCTTCTGCAGCTATTATACGGTAAAGTTGGAATTGCATAATTCTTTACTTAGTATTTTTGAAAATTCCCTCGCAAATAATAACTTACAACTAATTTTCCGATAATGTATTTGATTGATTAATTGGGTTAATTGAGAACATTTGTAGCTCGGCTGTGTAATTTTAGGCAGTAATCTGAAAAACTGATCATATTTTGATTTTCAGAGTTATTCAATATGACCCAATTGTATGGGATTGGTATGAAAGTATTGTACTAAGAACTATTTTAAGGTCGCCTTACAAACGAATGGTCATGGGTTCGATTCCCAGCCCCTCCACCAAAACCCTCGTCAGTCACCGGATGCGCAGCCTATTGCGTGCCTTACGCTCACGGCTGCCTGATGACGACTGACAACTTGTTCTTCTCGGAGGCATTCCTCCAACGTTACCCGGATAAATGGCAACCGAACAATGCATCGATCATTGGATACACGACATGGACAAAATAGACACAATGGACTCACGACGCGATGGACCAGCAACGACAACAACAATGAATAATGAAATTTTTTAAAAATAGATTCTGTGTGGATTTTGGCTGCAAAATACCACAGTAGATCTCGGCACAGTAGCGGTTAAGTAAGACAGAGGCCAAATAAAGCAAGGAATAAAAAAAACTATTTAAAGGCCTTTAAGTCCGTGCTGGAGTTAGGAACCTAGCATGTCCATAAAAGTTCCTAGAGCCCTTGTGAATGATTCTCTATTCAAATAAGTCTGTAGCAGATGTTCAAGGATATCCAAATTGATCTGGAGTTGAAATCAATAAGCTACCAGATAAACTACGCTTGTTACTAAACCGAAAGCAACTCAGCATGTCCATGTCAGTCTCTTGAACTCTTGAGTGTGAATTGGAATTTAAATTATTTCTTTGTTCTTGGTAGTATGAGTCCATCAGGCCTAAGGTCATTAGGCCAAAGAATCATTAGAACGAATGGTCATTAGGCCAAATAAAAAGTGACAATGAGTACTGAGCACTCAGTTCTTCATTTTATTCCTTTCTTCCTTTTTCCTTCTCCCTTCTTCTTTCATAGTTCTTTATTCTCACATCTTCCTTTTTCTTTCTTATTTCTTCTTACTACCTTCTACATTCTTTTTCCCCCTATTTTTTCTTTCTTTCTTTCTGCTCCTTTTTTACTTGTTCATTCATCCTTCTTTCGTCTCTTTCTTCCTACTTCTTTCTTCTTACACTTTTATCCCTTTTTCATTCTTCTTTTTTTCTTTTTGCTTCTTCCTTTTCATTTCCCACTTTCTTACTGTTTACTTCTCACTTCTCGCTGCTCATTTCTCATTGCTCGAATTTCACTACTGCTCATTTCTCACTTCTCATTCCTCGATCTCATCATTTCTCACTACTTATTACCCATTTCTCATTTTTCACAGTGATAAGACGTCTCACTACTCTTTTCTTATTTCTCATTTCTTGTTTCTTTTTACTCATCACTTTTTTTCTTATTTCTCACTTCTCAATTATCATTACTCACTTCACACTTTTCACACCCCATTGTTCGGACATACAGGTCCTTGCTACGAGCTCATGTTTAGCGTAGCCAACACCAACACCAAATAACGCACATCAAAACAGAAAAAAAAACATATGAGTTTTCAGAACATTGTAAATTAATGTCCAAGTCGGGTGGTTCAATCCCCGGTATATAGGCAATTAACTTTGATAGAACAGAAAAAACTTAACAGTATAAAGCATGAAATGTGAGCTTTGATCAATATGCAACTTTAATTAGATACATGCTTTAAATATGACTTATGGATTTAATGAACTCCAAACTTATTCTATATGATCAATGTTGAGATCAAAAATTGGATTTTTATTTCAAAGTGAAGAGTGAACAATCGTATAATATCATTGTTGTTGTTGACGATTATTGACATCTCGTGCAACTGACAGTGGTCGATATGCACACTGTGCCCGGGACATGGTGGCTTTTTTCCAGCTACACGAGCTCGATGGGGATGTCGATAGCCTGCGGCCATATGAAGAGTGCATGATTGCAAGCGTTCGAATTAGGACGCAAAATAGTGACGAAGTTCTGGTTTTGTGGTTTGTGCGATCGGTGACTAAAAAACAGTGCGTGATCGTGTTTTCGAGAAATACGCAGAATGTTCGCGCGAGCATCCAAATTTATTTTGTTCTTAATAAATTTTTAGAGCGGTTTTGTATTTCACGATGTGCACAAAACGATCGCTCGATCTTACTTTTAATTACTTATCGATTCTGTATACCTCCGGTGGTGCAAAGGGCCGACTTGAAAGATCTCCATCCTGAGCGATGTCCAGCTATTGCTTTAATCTGTTGCTAGGTTAGATTTTGGTCGACTTCTTTTATTTCTTTATTGACGCTTCGCCGCCTCTGGGTCTGCCTCTGCTGCGATGTCCCGCTGGGTTCCAGTCTAATGCTTGTTTACAGATTTCATTTTGGCCCCTACGTAGAGCCGATTCAGCCCCACTTCCGATCCCGAATTTCTGTTGCTATCGGCCTCTGGTGACAACGACGATGGAGCTCGTTGTTTGAGATCCAGTTGTGAGGCCATCAGGGGCCCGAGTTATATACCGCAGGCATCTGTTGATGAACACCTGCAGCCGTTGAGTGTTCTCCACTGATACACACCATGTTTCGCTAGCGTATAACAGCACAGATTTCACGTTAGAGCTGAAAATTCGTATTTTGGTGCGTTCACTTATCTGTTCTTTTATTATTTCTTCAACTTAAACTGTTCGTTATTACTTTTTAAACTCGCAAAGGCAGTTCTTGCTTTCTTGATCCGTGCACCTATGTCGATCTTGGTACCGCCGTCTGACGTCATTTGGCTACCAAGATATTGGAAGCTTTCAACATTCTTCACTGGTTGCCCGGCTACTGAGAAACTGGAAGGGTCACCATGCTTACATTCAACGATTTGGTTTTGTTGACGTTGATGACTAAACCTGCCGAAGAGGAGCGCTCGGCAAGGTCGTTTAGCTTACTTCGCATATCAGAGCGCCGTTGAGCAAAGAGTGCAACGTCATCAGCCAATTCGAAGTCGTTTAGGTGCTCCATGGTTATAGGCTGCCATAACAGCCCGCGGTTTGGTTCACGATCAATCGCACCTATCAGAATCTCGTCGGACAAGACCCTATTGTGCAGCACTCTACTAAGGCCGATGATTTTCTCAGGAACCCCCTTGCGTTTCAGGGCGCCCCACATATTCTCGTGATTGAGACGGTCGAAAGCTTTTTCGTAGTCAATGAATACCAAGTGAAGGGACTCCTGGAATTCGTTGACCTGCTCCAGAACGATACGGAGCGTGACAATATGGTCCACACAGGATCTTAGAACTTTGATCGCGCGATCGTCCAAAATAATTTGTTCTGCTTTGAGCGGTCGTTCAATTAATTAACTAGTGCGCATTTGGTCCTATTTTAGGTTACACGCTGGTTCGATAGCAACCATTTCGGCAAACGACGTTTTCGGGAAAAAGACATTTTCAGCCGTATGATCCGGTCGGCGACATTTCCGGCCAAATGCCTTTTTGATCAAATTACCTTTTCGGTCAAACGGCGTTTTCGAACGAATAGTCAGTTCGGCCATGCGACATTTTTGCCGTATCCCGTTCGATTTCTGGCAACCGACCATTTCGGCCAAATGATTTATTTGGTCGAATGACCAGTTCAGCCGTATGTTCCTCTCGCTCACATGAAATTTTCTGCTGAACCGTTTCGGCCAAACGTTCAATTTGGCCAAATGGAATCCGGCTAGGTAACTTTCGGCCTAACGTGTTTTTCGGTTAAGGTGCAATAACAATTGGACTAAGGAAAAAGCTTTCCGATCAAACCAACATCGATGTCTGTCCTTCACAAGAGTATAAGTGTGGTGGTGCAGCACTGAGCAACAGCACCAACATCCACTCAAAACATGTGTTTGTGTGGTTGATTGCCAATTTTCCTTCCTCCTTAGGTTGCATTCGGCTTAATGGCTTTCAACCCAATGACTTTTGCCCTTCCCCAGTTTTACTAAATCACATTTGCTTCATAATACCATTACCATACTACCAGTCATCGTTGAACGGAAAAAATTGCATTCAAACATACTCTTCAGGAACACACGTATACATGACCCCAGTGATCATGTCCTATCATATACCTATTATTAAAACAAAATAATTGACCAGATTCACTGGTTTTTAAACTGTTAAAAAAATCTAAGCAATAAGAATTATATAAAAAGTAATCGGGGGGCCTTCTTAGCCGTGCGGTAAGACGCGCGGCTACAAAGCAAGACCATGCTGAGGGTGGCTGGGTTCGATTCCCGGTGCCGGTCTAGGCAATTTTCGGATTGGAAATTGTCTCGACCAGAGCATGAAATAATCATCTTCACGAAGCAACTTCGGACCGAATATTGACAAGCGTCGCATGTCTATTCAAAACATAGAATGACTTACTCAGTTTTCTTCTTTGCATATTCATTCATTTGATTGGTACTGAGAATGGTCACTGCGTTTAAAGAAAACATAATTGGCCTGGATTATGTTGACTTTTGGCACTAAAATTTCCCCTCAGTTTAACGTCGGGGTCAGATCTATGATAGTAATTGTTGAAATCATCATTCATGTGTTTAGTTTTACAGTATTTCATTAGTTTACAAAATCTAAATAAATATTCACTGACTGATAATTGATCGGAAATTGTCAATGTTCAGCCGAATATGAATATGTACGAAATGAGAATGACAAAGAAGGCCGATGGGCTTCACCAAAAATCTTCGATTATTTTAAGCTCTGGTCTCGACTTCCCTGGGCATAAAAGTATCATCGTGCTAGCCTCATGATATACGAATGCAAAAATGGTAACCTGGCTAAGAAACCTCGCAGTTAATAACTGTGAAAGTGCTTAATGAACACTAAGCTGCGAGGCGGCTCTGTCCCAGGGTGGGGATGTAATGCCAATAAGAAGAAGAAGAAGAAGAAGAAGAAGAAGAAGAAGAAGAAGAAGAAGAAGATAAAAAGTAATCGAAATTATTCATTTTCGCATCACATTATTGCTCTCAGATTATTCCCATTACTCCAAGAATGATGATAGGTTTTTTCGTTCTATCAAAGATTTCTCGCTTAACTTTTCAAAAGGACCTAAGTAACATTTATTTCATGAATTAATTTGAATAGCGCAATCAACAGAAAAACATGAAAGCTTTCGATTGCAGTACTCAAATTAATTAATGAAAAAATGTTACTTAGGTCCTTTTGAAAAGTTAAGCGAGATTTCCTGCTTATACTTTTCATACTGGCAATCTCAAACCTTTCGTGACAGATCGTAGGGTTCTCTAATTCCATGAAATAACCATATCTCCCTTTTTGGTGATTAACTTATAATTAATATTAAAAAAATCATAAGGGTTGTGTACAAGACACGACCGCCCGACGTAAACTACGTAAAGCCGTTTGGTGAAATGAAGAACCTAGCAAGACCCATAATTCATGAATATTACAAAATTGTTCTTTTGATTACTTTTGAGACAACACTGGTGTCGAGCAATATTAAAAACATAAAATTTGTTGGATACGACAATTACATTTTGAAAGTAGCTGATATATTCATGTAATTAAGTCAAAAATTTTTAATTCTCGAGTTTTATATAATATGAGAAGTTTAGTTTTGTTTGTTTAATTTGTTAGGGGTTTCACTTGAAAAAAATCAATTTCATTGTTGTTTTTTCTTATTTTTCGAAAAATATTCTGAATGAGCTTAATTTAATTTGGGTATTTCTATTGCAAATAATAATTTGCATAAAATTAGTTTCGGTTAATATTCTTTTGTATAAAATTTTGGTTCTAAAAAGAACCGATTAACCTTCGATAATGTGCAATTTCAATCCCTAACAGCAAAAATGAAAATTTTAGCTGACTGCTACTGATATCATCCTTGCATTTAAATTTCCTAACTAACCGAAGTTCTGCGTAACTAACCGAAGTTTGTCTCCAATTGACCAATTTTATATTGTTATTTTTCTCAATGGTACGCATTGGAAATCACTGACAGCACATAACCAAATTCAGAATCTTGCCGTTGTCACTGGGACCGCTTCTGGACGCCCTGGTCTGCTCGCCGTGAGGCCGTGACATCCAGAATGAAAATGACGCGAGCACGCGAAACACGGGGCTTTTTATACATAGGGAAAACGAAGTAGTGTATCAAAAGGCCCGTACCTTACTGCAATCTGATGTCCGTGTTGGGGATTTATGAACGGAATTGAATTTTTCACCCGGTTTGGAAAGAAATAACATTTTCAATAGTTTAACGTTGATAATCAATAGTATCAATAGAATTGGCAAATTGCTGGAGAGTTTCTGAATCGATTGATAAGCAAATGTCGAAAATCCATCGAAAGATAAAGACGCTATTAGCGTTTGAAATCTATCCTAATTTCGTGACGGTCTCGAATTTGGAAATTTCGGTTTTGCACCCTGTATCTGAGTATTCCCCTTAGACGTAGTTTACGTCAAAATTTCATCCGCATCATCACTCATAAATCTCAATCAACGAGCCCTCCTGTGCGAACGAAATCGTCTGCGATTTTAAATGAATGCATTACGCTTGAATTTTTAATGCTAAAACGCATCATTCCACTCATTTACCAAATCATCATTTTGCTGTCTCGAACTGGGGGAGCGTGAATGCTGCAACGCGCGCGCGGGGGAGAGCAGTTTTCTTATAACCAATAAAGATGGCTCATTAGTCCCTCCTCTTTGTTGTCCGGTATGACTGCAAATATTGTGTAACCGTCAAACACTCACCAAAGGGGCGTGGCTACAGGTTCAACTTTATTGATTACAAGAAAGCAGCTCTTCCGCGCGCGCGAGCCTTTTCGATCAAGATGTCGCGGAGACCAGACCTTCGGCATCGGCGGAGCTCCTACCAGAAATTTTATTCCCGGCGATGGTGTGGGTTGCGCGGTCGTCGTCGTCAGCATCAACAGCACTCAGATGGAATTTTCTTGCGTGTCTACGATGGCGGCTATGGTGGTGTTTATTTCTGCAACGGTTGCGTCTGAAGTGTCATCAGTGAAAGCAGCTCTTAAGGCATAATTTGAGGCGAGACGAATTTCGATCAAAGTTCATATTAATCGCTTGGTGATGGCTGTTAGTTTCCGTCGGTGGCGAAATCACGACCGTGTGTTAGGAACACTACACAAATTTATTCGCATGAATAGCATGAATACCAGTGAAATTTCCCCTCAAGATTATTATTTTAGTACATAGACTGCTACTTGTTTTAGGTTTAATTTCCATCCATGCGAATACATTTTTGCAGCTTCTCCTTCTGACGCACGCTCTTCGTTCCCACCGATGGCGTAGGTAGCGCTCGTAACAGGATCGTTGCGACAGAGAATCCAACGATGGCAATCTGTTGCAGTGTAGCGGTAAAACCATAGAGCCAGCATCTGCATTTGAGTGAAATACTCTTGTGATATTCTGACTATCGAATGGTTGCTGTTGTGTTGGTGATTAGAAATCCGCATGATCTGAAATCTGTCCTTTTCAGGGCATTAAATTTTTCATTGGAGGAATTTGGTTTGACTGAGAGTAAATTCATGAGATTGTTGCAAAAAGTCGCCAGCAGTAACGCAAAAATTCATAAGATTCAATCCATCATTCGACTTCTGCAGAGTAAGTGATTAAAAATCCATCGAAAGATAAAGACGCTATTAGCGTTTGAAATCTTACATGATTTCGTGACGGTCCCCAATTTGGAAATTTTCATTTTGCACCCTGTATCCGAGGCTTCCCCTTAGACGTAGTTTACGTCAAAATTATTTCATCTTAACCTTCCTCTCAAACATAATGGTGGTCCTGAAAAGAACCGATTCATTTCCACTTGTGGCTTATCAACAGTACGGAGTTGACTGCCAGATTCAAAGATGCTGTTGGGAACACGGATGTAAAGATGTACTGCTGTTGCCACGACCGCCACCACGAACGAAAAATTTCATCCGCATCATCACTCATTATTCTCAATCAACGAGCCCTCCTGTGCGAACGAAATCGTCTGCGATTTTAAATGAATGCATTACGCTTGAATTTTTAATGCTAAAACGCATCATTCCACTCATTTGCCAAATCATCATTTTGCTGTCTCGAACTGGGGGAGCGTGAATGCTGCCACGCGCGCGCGGGGGAAAGCAGTTTTCTTATAACCAATAAAGATGGCTCATTAGTCCCTCCTCTTTGTTGTCCGCAAATATTGTGTAACCGTCAAACACTCACCATAGGGGCGTGGCTACAGGTTCAACTTTATTGATTACAAGAAAGGAGCTCTTCCGCGCGCGCGTGCCTTTTCGTTCGAGATGTCGCGGAGACCAGACCTTCGGCATCAGCGGAGCTCCTACCGGAAATTTTATTCCCGGCGATGGTGTGGGTTGCGCGGTCGTCGTCGTCAGCATCAACAGCACTCAGATGGAATTTTCTTGCGTGTCTACGATGGCGGCTATGGTGGTGTTTATTTCTGCAACGGTTGCGTCTGAAGTGTCATCAGTGAAAGCAGCTCTTAAGGCATAATTTGAGGCGAGACGAATTTCGATCAAAGTTCATATTAATCGCTTGGTGATGGCTGATAGTTTCCGTCGGTGGCGGAATCACGACCGTGCGTTAGGAACGCTACAAAAATTTATTCGCATGGATAGCATCAATACCAGTGAAATTTCCCCTCAAGATTATTATTTTGGTAGATAGACTGCTACTTGTTTCAGGTTTAATTTCCATCCATGCGAATACATTTTTGCAGCTTCTCCTTCTGACGCACGCTCTTCGTTCCCACCGATGGCGTAGGTAGTGCAATCTGTTGCAGTGTAGCGGTAAAACCATAGAGCCAGCATCTGCATTTGAGTGAAATACTCTTGTGATATTCTGACTATCGAATGGTTGCTGTTGTGTTGGTGATTAGAAATCCGCATGATCTGAAATCTGTCCTTTTCAGGGCATTAAATTGTTCATTGGAGGAATTTGGTTTGACTGAGAGTAAATTCATGAGATTGTTACAATAAATCGGCAGCAGTAACGCAACAACTCATAAGATTCAACCCATCATTCGACTTCTGCAGAGTAAGTGATTCAAAATCCATCGAAAGATAAATACGCTATTAAAGTTTGAAATCTATCCTAATTTCGCGACGGTCTCGAATTTGGAAATTTCCGTTTTACACCCTGTATCTGAGTATTCCCCTTAGACGTAGTTTACGTCAAAAAATTATTTCATCTTAACCTTCCTCCCAAACATAATGGTGGTCCTGAAAAGAACCGATTCATTTCCACTTATGTGCCTCATCAACAGCACGGAGTTGACTGCCAGATTCAAAGATGCTGTTAGGAACACGGATGTAAAGATGTACTGCTGTTGCCACGACCGCCACCACCACCTGACGAAAAATTTCATCCGCATCATAACTCATAAATCTCAATCAACGAGTCCTCCCATGCGAACGAAATCATCCGTTCTCCGTGACATGCAGAATGAAAATGACGCGCGCACGCGAAACGCGGGGCTTTTTATACATAGGGAAAACGAAGCAGTGGATCTAAAGGCCCGTACGTTACTGCAATCTGATGTCCGTGTTGGGGATTTATGAACGGGATTGAATTTTTCCCCCGGTTTGGAAAGAAATAACATTTTCAATAGTTTAACGTTGATAATCAATAGTATCAATAAAATTGGCAAATTGCTGGAGAGTTTCCGAATCGATTGATAAGCAAATGTCGAAAATCCATCGAAAGATAAAGACGCTATTACCGTTTGAAATCTTACATGATTTCGTGACGGTCCTAAATTTGGAAATTTTCATTTTGCACCCTGTATCCGAGGCTTCCCCTTAGACGTAGTTTACGTCAAAAAAAACGTTCGGCCATACAGGCAAATCTGTCTTGGTACAGTGATCACCACGTCTTGGTACGGTGTGCCACTATCCAAGCCGTTCCTGGGTGGACGTTAGGCAGAGTAACAGCGATTTCAACAATGGCCCTCTGCTAATCTTCAGTTTCTATTCAATTCACACACTGTTCAAAACATCTCTCGCATTCCTTAGCGATCGCAAGGACATAGTCGGAACAGATGTCGACGAGTTTGAAAATGCTTTGCTCCCAGGGAGGAGTTAGTCTCACATCATTAACTAGGGGAATTGTTCCGATCTCCATCTCACTTATATTTATCTCATCGCGAAATAAAGATATGTAGCACCAATTTCGTAACTTCTTTTTGCCAAGCACGCATTCACTGCTGAAAAAAAAAATCACAAAAATAAGAAACAAATCAAATTGCTTTCCATTGCTTTGTTTTTAATGGGATGAATATCGGAGCCATGAGATGAATTCCAGGATCAGTTCCCCTATTTAATTTAAATTTAAGTGTTGCTCCAATAGTTACACCTTGTACTACCTACGAGTTTGTGCGAATCTCTCCACGGTCTATTTGCACTATTTTTGCAAAACACTCATCATATCCCTAAAAAAAAGTGGAAATGAGATTTCAATTAAGCCCAATTCGATATGAGTGCAATTGCGTGCTCATAGCTAAAAATCATTTAACATCATTATGTTTTCGCCATGCAATCTGCATGAAAATTGTTTCGAAGGCGCGCTTGTTTCACTGCATTGCTCATTACTTACTCACTATTTGCGCTTCGGGGTTGCAGCATAAGTCAAGACCGGACCACGTGTTCCATAAAAATGCCTAAATGAATAATCATTTGAAAGTTTTCGTTGAATATTTGAATGGAACCGGATCGTCAAAAAGATGAACTTCTTGTTTACCATCATCATTATCTTTTTTATAGACATCATTCGTGCATCGTAGAAGAGAAACATTCTTGTGCATATGACTGTATGATACCGATTGTCTTATTCTTGATGATCATAGCAAAGCAAATCATCATTATTATCGCTAGCAGACTAATATTTATTGACGGAGAAAATTTATTGAGTATATCTAAATCATCACATTTTTCTTTTATCTACTTACAGACATTTATAGTTCTTCTTTTTCTAACAATGCTCCTTATTACGAACGTCAGTGCAAGAGCAGTGCGCAGATCATGCGGGAAGTACTTAGCGGATCGAATCTCCGATCTTTGCAAAGTTCGTGGTGGATATTCCCAGCTAGGCTCTGTTGACGGCGGAATGCAGCCCTACCGCCGCAGGAAGCGAGGAATAGTCGACGAGTGCTGCAAACAGAGCTGTACAGACGCTGCTCTTATGCAGTATTGCATGGAACAAGTGGAAGAACCGGAGGAGGTCGTGACGTCCAACGAGGAGAGCAAGCCCACGACTCCGGCAACAACGGAAAAGATCGTCAAACAACCCGTAAGAGTTCTCCAGCGAATAGTTTGGAAACCCAATAATATTTTATTAAATTACTTGCAGCTATTTACGACGAAATTTCCCTTCAATACGCTGCCTATGGAGTTCGGAACGGTGCGACCGGAGTTCTACAGGATAAATGCCAAATACATGGGTAGCAAGCGAAAACAGTACTACCACATCTACTAGAATGTAATGAGACTCGGGCGAATGTGATATTTGTAAATAGTGAACGCTCATAAAGAACTGAATCAAAGGGTGAGATCCTTATAGACTGTGATTTAAATGTTAGAGCATAAATAAAAAAGTTCTAGTCAACTACGATGAAATATAAAATAAGAATGAAAACAACTCGAGCCTGTTCATTGTGTGACAGAACAAATGTATAATAAGAATGTATTCATAGGGGTATTTTCTCGGTGGTATTTGTTCTATTGCATCCTAGTAATAATAGTGAAAAAGGTGGCTATATGAACACGTTGAGGATCGCCACACATAATCCATGCCACATCTTCCCTCCTCTCTAAAACAAAAAAGGAAAAAATAACACTTCCGACATTTTATGTATAATGGGGTTACTCTATCAATATGATCAAAGGGCACCTTGCAGCTAACGATTACTCCCGGAATATTATTTTTCTGCGAGCGTCTCATTTCGTAACTAATTTCGGGGTACCTCCACGCAGAATTGTGATTCATCCTATTCATAATAACTCCATTCTTCATGTGTGCGTCCCACCAACGCAGAAGAAGGAACTTTTGAATGCAGACGTTCCACCACGTGAATCTGTGGTGATTCTGGTCCACAATAACCCCATGCTTATTGTGGTGTCCCACCAAAGCAGAGGGAGGAACCACAATCAATATGAAACTGGTGATGTTTTTGTGGTTCCAGTTTCACATGCTATGAACGATCCTCGGTGCCCAGAAATAATATCATTGCAGTATGTAGTATGTTAGCTATGGATGGCCTTTGGAACAAGATTTAGCACTGCTGGCATAGCAACACTTCGTTGAGTTGTTTTGCAGCAAATACAAACAATCTACGAAAATTGAAGTTGGATAGTTTTTTATGCAAATGATTAGAATACCTATTCATTTTTTTTTATAATTTTGTATTTCAGCTGTATTTGCGGTATATGCATGTACCCCCGTATGGTTACAAATTGAAATGATGTGACCCCGAGGGTTCTTGCGCATAAATGAATGAATGACTCCGAGGGTTCTTGCGCAGTCCCAGAAGAAAACCGGTATGTACATCAAGCTGCCGGTCTGACCAACAGCAGCTTCCGGGATAGACGCAGAAGGCCACTTGTCTCTCTGGTCTCACGGCGTGTGAGCGAGGGGAGTTGATCCTAAACAAATGTATTCTCACTTTTATTACTGGCGGAGCAAGACGCACAATTAAGTGTTATTGATGTCAGAAATCACCGCTGGTAATTCGGCGTCGAATCCCACGAGGATATCGATGGGAAGAAATTGTCAGAAAGCATACACCCAGGTTTTTTTTACACGGTTGTAATTCATTAATTTCTCGGTTACCCCGAACTTTCACAGCTTTTTAAATATCACCTGAATTGTCTTTGATTTTTTGTGAATTTTTTTCGTGGGGTTAGCTCATTGTTTCATTGACGCTGAAGGTCTTAAACGACTAAAACCAAACCGTGTAAAAAAAACCTGGGTGTAATGGAGCCCGGTTGCAGTGGTCGGCTAACGATATGTAGTTTGCTTTGGTCTTCGGCAATCACGGATTCTTCAGAGAGAGTAATGCCCAGAACGAAATGCAACGGAACGGCGACGGTAACGACAGAAAATACGTTGGCATACTGTTAAGTCCTGCGTTACCGTCGCCGTTCCGTTGCATTGGTTAAATAATTGACGAAAAAGCCTGTGCTAATAGTCAAGTGGCAAGACAGCGCTCACTCGGTAGGTAGCGCTGTGAGCCAACGCGCATAAGTAGGGCCGAATTTAGTCTGTAGGGGGTAGTAGATCTTTTCGTGAGTTTTCCCAAACACTTTCTATTACTGGATGGGGGACATTGCGTGTTTTCAGCGCGTTTTATTCAACATGTTTTGCATCTTCTAAAATGGCGGGCTTGGTAGTCATATGGCTACTGCTTCTGCTTCATACGCAGGAGGTCGTGGGTTAAATTTTAGGTCCGTTCCATTCTCCTACTTTGTATCTTTCTCTATATTTCTCATGTTCTAGCAATCGCTAGAACTGGAAATGAACTTCCATAGCGTTTCCATTTCTATACCTTCAACTTGACTATTCTATTAGAAACTGCTAGAATTGGAAATGAACGAAAAAGCTCGTTTCCTACATCCAATAAGAAATTCTATCAGTTGCTTTCTCCTATCTGTCACGTTAGCAGCTCGTTAAACAAGACGAACCTCTTCCTCTCGAATCTAACCCAAACATTCCAACAAATTCCGCATGAACTCGTGGAAAGTGCAGAGGTATATTCGGGTTGCAGTGGGTGAGTCATCATTTCCTCCCCTCCCCTACATTGACTTGCATTCTGACGTGGGAGGTGCTAGTATGAACTAACAAATGAGAACATCAGTACTTGTACATTGAAGATGAGTGCTTGTTCCAAGCAAACATCTGTTGGTTCTCTGTGCAAGAACAGCTGATCTGGTCATAATGGAGTAGCAACTACGGGCAGTCAATCAAGCTCAAGCTACATTTTTTGCATGTTCCAAAATGTTCTACATAATATAAAAATATGTAAAAAAGTTGTTACGGTTTTTTACTTATATTTTATATAAATAGAACTTAACAATAGCGAATAGAGGTAGAGAACATCATACGCATATCAAAATATAATCAATTAACTTTAATTCAGGACTGTCGAGTTGTAAGCGAATGTTAGGTATGTTTAATCAAAAACCTTTTGCTACTAGACAAAGCGTATTTTATCATTACCCCTGTAAAACATCAAGTATTGTTGGGCATCGGAATCCGTACATCTAAAATACAAAATGATCTCCAGCTGAATTGATATCCGTCCACTGTGAACGGATTTGGAATCAAACGATTAAAATCAATATAGCTATTTTTTGACAAAATATTTAAATTGTAGCTGATCGATTAACTAGTCTACAACTATAAATAGTTGAATACGCACTTTGATTAGCGATCCTCACAATTCATTTCCATTGATCTTGCTTTATTCATTGAGATTTGCAGTTTGAATAGAGTCGCTTTGGGAGAATTATAGGGTGGGTGTACCAATCGTCGCCATACATAAGAACAATTATTTTTTGACGTAAACAACGTCTAAGGGGAAGACTCGAATACAGGGTGTAAATTGAAAATTTCCAAATTGAGGACCGTCACGAAATTATGTAAGATTTGTGACATTCATCTTTCAATGGATTTTATAGATTTATATATCAATCGATTCGCAAACACTCCACTAATTTGCCAGTAGTATTGAAACTTTTGATTATCAACGCTAATGGCCCGTTTACATATTCGCTAGTTCTACCAGACAATGCACTATCCGACAATACTAGCGCGATATGAGCACAATGAAAACAGGGACTGTCTTCGCTAATAAGCGTTAGTGCATTGTCCGCTAGAACTAGCGAATATGTAAACGGGCCATAAACTATTGAAAATTTTAGTTCTTTCATGAATCATGCATCCCCTATGCAGCGTGTTCCAATCCTTGGTAATTGCCTACTTTTAGGGTATTATCAATTATTGAAGTGGGGTGTATGGGGTGGTCCAGCTGCTAGACTGTGTAGTCCCTATTCCCTCGCAGAAAGAAAGGGGCTGCTATAACTAAGTAGTAGTGTCGGTGGTATGGTTCCATCTCTTCTATATAGAGCGGAATGATTTGTTCAGTTTACTGTATTTGGTTTTAAGTAGTTTGCGTCGAGCGGTTTTGTATACAACCCCAAGATTTTTTTTTTAAATAAATGAAAGGCATGTGGGTGGATTTTTAATATCAAGCGAATAGTTTTACTTCCTGCTCCTTAGAACAGCTGAGAAAACCACAATAAAATTTGTTATAATCCTTAAAATTGATTAATCCATAATAGGAACGCATGCACCAGTTGTGGCACCATTCTTAATTTTGATTTCTTATTTGGCAAATCCCATTGTTTTCTAATGGAATTGGCCATATGAATTATTGGCAGTGGCTGATTTTCTACCCGCCGCTGTCACATCCAGGCGCCATAGTATATGCGCAAAATAGCCAGCAAGAGTTAACCGCCAGAAATTTGTATGGCGAAAGGCATCTAACGCGGGTTTTCTCAAAATAAGAAACTTTTCATGAAAAACTATTTGGTACCGATTATGTAGGGAGGTGTCCTCTACCATGAATAGCCAAATATTTTTTTGATAAAAGTGCTTAATTTTGAGAAATTGAACCTTAGATGCCTTTCGACATACTGATTTCAGAAAGTTAACTCCTAGTGTGCCCCTTGTTTTGGAGGAGATCAAAGGTGTTATCGTATCATATTGATATGAACTAGGTTTGCGGTGATTTGATTGGCTATTTGGCATGTAAAGCACTAGTGCGACAACTGGTGCTATAGCCACGACCAGTACTGGAAAAGGTCGTCATCGTCATAAAACAGAAAGAAAAGCGCCTTTTTCTGTTTCAGACGACGAAATGAAAGAATCGTGGGTTTTTTGATTAATTTCGTCATGAAAGAATGTTGTGTTTTATTTTGAAAACAAAATTTCTTAGTTATTCTAATAGATATATGCGAAGAAGTGGGGCCCTCTTTAGCCGTGCGGTAAGACGCTCGGCTACAAAGTAAGACCATGCTGAGGGTGGCTGGGTTCGATTCCCGGTGCCGGTCTAGGCAATTTTCGGATTGGAAATTGTCTCGACTTCCCTGGGCATAAAATTATCATCGTGTTAACCTAATGATATACGAATGCAAAAATGGTAATTTGCAAGGGCGTAGCCAGAGGGGGGCAGGGGGGATGGCGTTGCCCCCCCTAAATTGTGGAAAGATTGAACGGGTACTGAAATGAATTCCCTCAAACATAAGCACTTTACGATCCAATCATATACAGAAATAGGTGGTTGAAATTCAAAAGATTCTCAAAACTTATTAGGGCATCCAGGATCTATAATATATGAAAGTTCAAAACAACTCGAAACATTTCGGGCTCAAAAATTCTCCTTGAAATCCTTCTAGAAGCTCCCCTGGGAACTTCTGAATTCCTCCGGAAAATTATCCACAAATTTATCTGAAAATCGTTCGAAAATCCTACTCATGTAATTGTAATTCCTCCTTATCTAGAACATCCCACTAAATTTTAGGAAATTCACGAGGCAGTTCCTTGAAGACTTCTTTTCTTTTCTCCAAGATTTACTTCTAGATATTTCTTCGGCTATTCTCTCTTCAGGAAGAATCCGGCATTTCCTTCAGGCATGCATTCGAGAGCTCCGTCAAGAATAGATACGGAATTTCTTCCCAAAATTCTACCAGAAGTTCTTCAAAAATTGATGACGGAAATCCTGTGATTTAGCTCCATAATTTCACTTGTAAATCTATAAGAAATTCCTGAAATTCTTTTAGCAACTTCTCCGGGCATTCCTCTCAGAACTCTTCCTTTAATTCCTCCGGGATTACTTCCAGGAAATTTTCCGAGAATACCTCCAAACATTCAATAGCGGAATCATCTAGCATTCCAATCAGGAATTCTTTTCTCAATTACACTGGATTCTGTTTTTACACGATTTGGTCCTGGTCCCCTCCAGACCTACTTGTGCCCCCCCCCCCCCAGAAAATATTGAAATTTTTTTTTGATTTATTGTTGCGTTATCACATCTATGACCATTTGTTCAGCAAAGCATCGAAATATTTAAGTTGGACCCCCGGAAACATTTTCTCGATTTTTAAGCTAAAATCAATGCCGCTTCTAATTCAGTTGCTAGCTTAAAATAATAAATTTGTTCTGCATTTGTTTGACTAGTATCCTGGTCGCAGAAACATAGAAACATAATTGTATTAAGATATAAATATTTCTGTTCTATTAAACTACCATCCGCTTCAAAAAAGACTGAAGCAACTACATCAAAATGAGCACATGTACACAAATCCGGTCAATGAAATTTCGAACGACCATTCTTTCGAAAATCTTCGAGTTAATCGCAAGGTATGCCGCAAAACAGTTGATCAAATTCCTATGAAGCTTTTTGCTCTCGCTATATAATTCTGGCACAGAAAGATATAAAATTATAAAACTTAAGAATCTTTGTTACAATGACAGAAAAATCAACAACGCATTCCATTGAAAGTATTAGGACAAAACTTAGGCAACCTTCGCACTCATAACAGAGATTGCATTAAAGAAATATTTTTATAATCCTCAAAAGACCTTGTTCCGTTTAATTTTTTGACGATTTCATAAGGATCATCGGAAAACTCTTTTGTGCCTGCTTTAGTTAGAATTTGTTTTTTAGGATAAAAAAAAATGATTTAGAAACCAGTTCGTATCAGAAAACTTTTCTTTTGCAGCACAATTCAGATCGATTTGGTTGCTTCTCAAGTCTCTTTGATTTTTGCAGAGAAATCTCTCACCCATTCAGAAAACCATAATAAAGCCTCTTCCTAACGTCAGTAACTACAAAAACCCTATGTTATTCTGGAATTTGATTTATGACTCATAATTTTATGACTCATAATTTTATGACTCATGGAATTTATGACTCATAAAAAACACTTTAGGATTCCAAATTTGTGTTCATCGGTACTTAACTATTTCAGCACATAGCATACATTTTGGAATTACATGAATACTTATATTGATTATGACAAAATCTCGTGGAATTTATTCCACATCTAAAGAGTTTCAAAAATTTAAAGTTTCAAAAAATTCGATATCTTTATGCATTAAGTAATCATGGAAAAGCTTGAAAACTTTCAGAAATATACTGATATCGAATTTCATTTATAGATAATTCGGAGAAGATTCCTGAATCTTAGATTACACACTTATCCACATTTAGTAACATGGAGAAGACAAGTTTACACAGACACAGCGCTTTGAAGCAATCACAGCATCATTGGAAATCAATTGTATTATTCGCGATTTTTGTTATGTTAGTTCTAGGACGAATGAGTGATAAACTTAGTCAAACAATTTCTATTGCAATCCATGCGCACAGTGCTTTAAATCGCCATTGAAAATTACATCCCACCAGCTGGTGCCATGGCCCCCCCTAGACCGAGACTCTAGTTACGCCTATGATTTTTTGAAACATGTTGCGAAGAGTTTGGTGGCAAATTGAAGTCAAACGATCAAAAATACGAGCGAAAAAAAAAATCGTGTAAAAACAAAATCCTGTGTACTTCAGAATATCCTTCAAGAAATCCTCTAGAAATATCTTCATGAATTTCTCCTGGAATTCGTCCAAGTATTTCCCCAGAAATTCTTATGGGTATTTTTTCGGGAGTTTCTTCAGGTACTTCTCCAGGAATTTCTTCAGGAATTTCTCCGGGAGATTTTCCGCGGAAGTGTACTAGAATTCCTACCGGACTTCACTCGGATATCTGCCAAGAGTTCTTCCAGAAATTTCTTCGGAACAATCCGCAGGGATATTCTTCAGCAATTTATCTGGGATTACTTTCAGGATTTCATCTGGGAATTTCTGCATTAATTCCTGCTGGTATTTTTCTGGGAATTCCTTCAGGTATTTTTTCGGAAATTCCTTTAGGAACTTCTTTTTTTTTAAACTATCATTTATTTGGAAGGCTCATTTGCCGTTAAGCGTTACGGAGCCGAAATCATGTTTTAAGTACAGTTTTTCATGATTCTTATACACTAATATTAGTTTTGGGGATCCGAAAGACTCGTGGTTTGGTCGAGGTTAGGGAATACAATTATACAATAGGAAAGGAAGGGAATTTAGGGTGCTTAATTAATTACAATGCTGATGTTTACACAGTTGAAATCTTTGGCAATGTTTCAAATCTGTAACGAGACAAACTTTTTTTTGGGAGACAACGATGAGAGGAAGACATACGGGTGGGATTTATTTATTTATTTATTTATTTCGTCAAACATAATGTAGACTACATTAAAAAACTTATAACTATGTTCTATTGTAACTAATGTTCCTAAAATATTTTCTTAGGCTCATACGAGGCATGGCTAAATCAATTGCTTCATAATACTGATTGTAAACAGACATCATTTGATTCATTGGACTAAATTTTGCATAATTTGTTCGATGATGACAGGTGGCAAACAAGTTTCGATTTCTCAATTGCCGAGTAGGAGTGTAAAAATTTAAACAAGACAATAGTTTGGTGGAATCAATGCGGTGCGAAACAATATCATTCACAAATGAGATCATGGCAAATTCACGACGCTTTTTTAATGATTGGATATCTATAAGCATACATCGCGCCTCGTACGACGGAAGTGGGAATGTTGTCCACCCTAATTTGCGTAAGGCATATAAAAGGAATTGCTTTTGAATTGATTCTATTCGATCATCATGTGATTTCATATACGGAGACCATACAATGCTACAATATTCTATAATTGATCTGACATACGCAACGTACAAAGTTTTAATTGTATAAGGATCTTGAAAGTTATAACTAAATCTTTTAATAAAACTGAGCATATTTGTTGCTCTATGGATAATAGTGTTGTAGTGGTCAGTAAAGGTTAGCTTAGCATCTAAGATTACACCCAAATCTCTAACCCTTTCACCATTTCGTACTGGTTGATTTCCTAGAGTTACAGTTATCGATGGTGTGCTCCGTTTTCTACTGAAAGTGATCAAATTACATTTCTTGACATTAAGTTGTAGTAAGCTTTTGTTACACCAGTTATCAAATATGCGTATTTCGTTCAAGTAGATGTCATTGTCAACAGTATTTTTGATTTCCATAAATAGTTTCATATCGTCCGCATAAATAAGGATTTTAAGATGCTTAAGAATGAGTGATATATCGTTTACAAACAATATGAATAGAAGAGGTCCTATATGCGAGCCTTGGGGAACTCCAGATGTTACATTGACTGGAAGCGACTGTTTCCCTTCAAATCGTACTATTTGTTGGCGGTCAGTTAAATACGATTTAATCCATTTAAGGAGTCTCATCTCAATTCCCAATTTCTCAAGCTTGAAGATCATCATAGGAATATCGAGTCTATCAAATGCTTTGCTAAAGTCTGTGTAAAGCGCCTCAACATGACTACCTTTGTCCATAGCATTCAATGAGTAATTTACAAATTCTAAAAGATTGGTTGTAGTCGAACGTCCTTTAAAGAACCCGTGTTGTGCATCTGTAATTATATGTTTTATTTGGTTGAACATCCTTCTATTGATGATTGATTCAAAAAGTTTAGGAATACATGAAATAATGGCCACTCCACGATAATTTCTAATATCAGATTTTTTCCCTGATTTAAAAATTGGTATTAGAAAAGACTTCTTCCATTCTTTTGGAAAGCTACTGGTTTCTAAAGATAACTTGAATAACCAAAATAAAGGTGTCGTAAATTCGCTTGCCAACTTTTTCAAAAACATAGGTGGAATTCCATCTGGTCCGGATCCTTTTGAGACATCTAAATTCTGTAGAGCTGCCAAAATCTCCGTTGCATTAATTTGGTTTACACCAACACTGCTTAAATAGTCAGGAAAATGTGCAAATATTCATAATCACGATCACTTTCGGAAAATTCGGTATATGTCTCTTGAAAAAAGGTTGCAAAAAGAGTACAAATTTCATCAGCATTATCTCCTAATTTTTCATCTAAAGTCATTTTCGATGGAAAATTGCTGGATTTTAGCTTGGTTTTGGCATACTTGAAAAAGTTTTTTGGACATGATTTGATTTCATTTTCGGTTTTAGCATTATACTCCTTAAGAGCCGAAGACATGGCTAAACTAAGTTGATCGCAAATATTCAAATAGTTTTCTAAATTTTCTTGACTTGTGTATTGTTTATAAAGTTTATGAGCCTTTTGCTTTCGGTTTTTCAAATTTTTGATTTGTTTGTTGAACCATATTGGGTTTTTGAGTTATAATTGCGACGTTTCCTCACGAATGGTACTTCATTCCGAACAATGTCTAATAAAATTGCATAAAAGTCTGTAACAGCACATTCAATGTCAGTTTGATTTTGTAAAATTTGTTGCCAATTAGCTCTGTTCAATTTTTGTTTAATGTTGTCAAAATTTGCATTTTTATAATCGAGAATATTTTCGAAATCATAGCCATAAGGATCATGGTTCCGATGCACAAATACAGAGTATTCTATTGCTGTGTGAAATGCTTCATTTTTCCATAACGGCGATAGAGACTCATTTACACAGAAATCATCGAGAGTGTTTGTGAATAAAAAGTCCAAATAGCAATTTTGTCGATTTTTCACATGATTGATTTGATTCAAGCCTAAACATGCAGTTTATTCAAAAATAAATTGTAAAGTCTCATTTTCACCGACAACTGGCAGCAAAATACTTTCATTCTCAGAATCTGGAATGAAGTCTGCATTACGTTGGTTGAAATCGCCGTAAATGTGAACTTTGAATTCAGGAGGAAAATGGGAAATAATTTCATCGGCATTATGGAAGAACTTTTCATACGAGGATTTACAAGCTTGATCTGGAGGAAAGTACACTGTTGCAAAAATGTGAGTTTCACCATCAATATGCGTTTTTACCCACACATGCTCAAATTCATTAAATTTGGTAGAATCAATGAGCTCCGAATTATGTTTTGAGGAAATTGCGATGAGAACACCTCCGCCAGACATTCTTTGCGCTAAGACGAGATCTCGGTCATCTCTAAAAACATTATAATCACTACCAAAAACTTCCTCGCTTTTAACGCTTTCTGACCAACTTGTTTCAGTTCCTAAAATAACCGAGAAAGAGGAACTCAAAATTTGTTTGTGTATTTCGTTCATTTTGATAGCACTTTTCATACGATTGAAGTTCTGACAGTATACAAGTAGTTCTGTTGCCTGTGCGTTTGATGAAGTTTTGGTAGTTCGTCAATACCATTACAATTTTCTACGACTTCCTCCAATGAGTGCGTTAAGTTGATCGGAAGTACTATTTGTTGGTCACATTCTGCATCTCCCGACTGCGTCAATTCCTTTAAAACCCGTCTGTTGGCAGGAGCATGAAGAACCATTGCTTTCCTCTAAGGAGTTCGTCAATTCTGGCAAAAACACTGACAGACACAGGGCCTCGGCGATGGAGATATTGCGTTGGTTGTTCTTGAATGGTTAGCAGCAAAGTATGGATTTAACACCTCTCCTCTCCGAAAAGCGATGGTTGGGCGGTACGGGTGTTGGCTTGATGGTGGTGGCGGTCGCGAAAAGTGTTCCTTAGCCGCCGCGAGCAGCTCTCTATCGCGCGGAAGTATAGGTGTATGGCTGTTTTGTTTGTCACTGCGCCACGGTGGGTAGTATGGTGGTGTTGATCAGTCTTATTGTTACAATAATTCCGTTTATGTTTCTGCTTATCACGCGATCTGTCTGTTTTTTCTGCTTCTGTCGACGAATGCATGCATCAAACTCCGACCAGTCCGTTTCCATATCCACCTCCCTTTCCAGCGCCATAGTGGGTCATAATCGCGCGGTTCCTTGTACTTTGCGTGGAAATTTAATTCGTCACGTGTCTTTTCTGGAATGGGGCGAGGCAGATTCAAATCAGGTTGATTATTTGATTCGAGGGACTGTAGACCATTAGTGTTTTTAGGTTCGGCAGCCAATTCCGTTTCGAGCGATTGCAGTGGGCTCTCGTTGTGGCATCCCATGATGTTGGTTGAAAGCGTTTTCAATTCATCTAGAATGTCAGTCCCCAGCCACGGGTTGGAGCACATGGTTACTGTAGAAGATAAATCCAGGGTGAGGCTACTAATTCGCCTCATTTCTTCGTTTAAAATTTTCATTTCTTTGGAAATGTCAGTTCTCATCGACTCCACTGAATTTGTTATAGTCACTTGTGCCATGGACATATCCAACGATTGATTAATTACAGAATTTCCAATAGAATCGTTGATCTTCTTGGATGTCAGCAATTTTTATTTCGCCCAGGTGAGCTTCGAGTCGATCAATGGCTTCATGAATTATGCCATCGCTTGTATTATTTACCGCTGCGCGATGAATCACTTCAGCGTTCTTACTACTTTGGTCTGCCAATTGCTCCTGTTGTTGCACTAGTGCATTGAATTCAAAGCTACCAGTAACAAGATTTTGGCATGGGGCACAACACGGCAACACATATGAAGATGTATCCGTCACCCTTTTATCTTTCCTCCGTAACGAACTACGCTGGACAGCTACTCCCACGCAGGCGGCATGGAAATTACGAGGACATCCAACACAAGTCCACATTACTGAATCCTCGGACGAATCTAGCGAGCAAATTTCGCAACTCATTATCACTATACGACACCGACGCGCGACAATCAAAACGTATGCAAAAAGTAATAAAAACAAAAAAAAAACAAAAAACGACTTCGGTCGCTAGCAATTAAAAATACGTCCGACCCGATTGACGATCAATATGTATATATGATTAACGACAGATATTGAGATGTACAACAAGAGGAAGACATTCTTAAGGAATTACGACAGCAAAGGGATGGATGGACGACAATTATAATCTAACATCAGCAACTTTCAAAAATTGGTGGACAAGGGACATGTATTCGAGATCAAGATCCGCCAACACTTCCCTAATAGGCTTTGGCTGCTTTCCTCGGACCCGAAGATGTTCAGTTAGCGCGGATCTGGGGCCACGATGCTCCTCGCACGCCCACACGACATGGTCGATATCCTGATAATCTGCGCCGCAAGCACAGAGATTTCCTTCCGAGAGCCCCACTCTGAAAAGATGTGCATTTAAAGTGTAGTGATTGGACATTAGACAACACATGGTTCGAATGAAGTCTCGTCCCATATTCAATTTTTTGAACCATGGACGCTTCGACACCTGCAGGCGAATTGAATACAGCCATCTACCCATCTCCCAATTTGTCCATTTTTGTTGCCAGCTGATCAAGGTTTCCTGACGAACTAATGAGAAAAATTCATCGAAGGTGATTTGCCGATCGTAAATATCACCTTCCATAGCGCCCACCTTAGCCAGAGAGTCCGCTTTCTCATTTCCCGGGATCGAGCAATGAGAAGGGTCCCAAGCCATGGTGAATGTATAAGACCGTTGTGATAAAGCACTCAAAGCTTTCCGTATCCCATTCATGAGATACGCTGAGTGCTTAACCGGTTTCACTGACCGAACAGCCTCCAAGGAACTTAGACTGTCGGTGAAGATGAAAAAGTGGTCAGGAGGTAGGGATGCGATCTGCTCGAGAGAATAGTGTATAGCTGCTAGCTCAGCAGTATACACGGAGCTAGGCTCTTTGAGCTTAAAGTAGGCGCTATGAAAAACGTTAAAAACACCGAAACAGTGGAGTCATCCATTTTTGACCCGTCTGTGAAAATGTTTCTCTCCTCGCTGGCGTGCCCGTATTTGCTTGCAAATAATGGAGGTATGACCTCCGGACGAAGGAAGTCTGGTATTCCATGAACCTCCTGTTTCATGGACAGATCAAAAATTACAGAGGAACTGAAGGAGTCTAAGAAGTTAGCACGATTGGTATCTACCGAAGAAGGGCTTACCTCCAGCGTTATGTACCAGTGGTAAATACTCATGAATCGAGTTTGAGGGTTTTGTTCGAGTAGCTTCTCGAAGTTGTCAATGACCAATGGATTGAGAACCTCACAACAGATGAGGAACCGGAGCGATAATTCCGCGAAACGATCTGTCAGAGGCAGTACTCCCGCAAGTACTTCCAAGCTTATCGTATGAGTCGAATTCATGCAACCCAACGCGATACGGAGACAGCGGTACTTCTCTAAGAATTATTTCAGGACTTCCATGGGGGAATTCCTCCGGAAGTGCTTGTGGGAGGTCCTCCGGGAGTTCTTCCAGAAGTTTTTTCCAAGAAATTCTCCGGTAATACCTCCAGGAACTTCACAGGGAATTCCTGGAGGATATTTGACAGGAATTTCACGGGAAATGGGATTTCGGAAATTCCTTCAGAGATATTTTTTCTCTTCCTCTAGGGTATTCCACCGGATGTTCATCTGAAGTCCACCAGTAGTTCCTTCGGGAATTCAATCAGGCTTACTTCCAGGAATTCATTTAGCATTACTTTGGGCATTTATCTACAAATTCCTCCAGAAGTTCCTCGGAGAATTTCTCTGGGAGTTCTTACGGGAATTCCTCCGGGAGGTTCTTTTAAGAATTCTTCCAGGAGTTCTTACGGAAGTTCCTTTGGGAGTTCATCCTAGAATTCTTACGAGAGTTCCCGTTTCTTCTCGTTCCTCCGGAAATTCTTCCTGTAGTTCTTCAATAAATTCCTCCAGAAATTCCACCGGCAGTTCCTCCGAGAATTCCTCTGATAATTTCTCCGGAAATTCCTGTAGAAAATCCAAGGAGAGTTCCTCCGGAAATTACTCTGGGAGTTCCTCCGGGAGTTCCTTTTCAGAGAAACACCCGGAGAAACTGCCGGTGAAACTTCCGGAGGGATTCTCGTAGAAACTGCTGGTGGACCTCCCGGAGGAATTCCCGAAGGAACTGCCGGAGGAGCTCCCGTAAGACCTCTCGTAAGAACTCCCGGAGGAATTTCAAGAGGAACTCCAAGAAGAATTCCTAGAGGACCTCCCGGATGAGCTACCAGAGAAACTATCGGAAGAACTTCGGGAGGAATTTCCAGCTTAATTTCTGAAGAAAGCCTAAATGATTTCCTAGAAAAAGCCTGAATAGTTTCCTGGAATAGCTTCTGATGGAACTCCAGGAGGAATTTCCGGAGAAACTCCCGGATGAATTGCTGGTGGAATTCCCGGAAGAACTCTCGAAGGAATTTTCTGGAAGAATTTCTGAAGAAACTCCCTGGAGAATTTTCAAAGGAACCCCGGGGAAACTACCAGAAGCATTCTCGGAAACAAGAGAATTCATCTTATAGACAAATCTTGTCTAGCTGAAACCTTTGTTGGGGTTTGTAGCTGGACCATCATCATCATCAGAGGACCTCCCGGAGAATTCCCTGAGGAGCTCGCAGAGAAATTTTCGGAGGAGCTTCTGGTGGAAAATCTATATAAATTCCTGAATAAGCCTAAATAAATTCCAATTCTGCCGAAATTCCCAGGAGAATTTTCAGAGGAACTGTTGATAGAACTACCGGAATAATTCTCGAAGGAAATCCTAGAGAAATTCTTGGTGGAAATGCCGGTGGAACACCTGGAAGAATTCCAGGAGTAATTTTCGGAGAAACTCCTGGAGGATCTCCCAATGGAAATCTTGAAGTTTCCACCGGAATTCTTTCAGGATTTTATTGCGAATTAATCCAGGAATTCCTCCGAAAATTTCATTGTTGATTTCATTTTCGGTATAATTTCTGTATAAATTTCCGGTGGAATTGCTGGAGAAATTCTTTGAAATTTTCACAAGATTTTATTCGAAACAATTCACGGAAAATTTTATGGAATTTACACAAGAAATTCGAAGATTTTTCGTGAAATTCTCAGGAATGCTGGGAATTACCCTTGATTCCAATCTAAGATAAAAATTGCATAAGCATGAGGATTACTACTCCCGGCCACGCCCATCTTTACCGTAACTAGGGATAGGAAAGGAAATGTTGATGTAGAACTTACTTAACGAGAGGCTTGGCGACCCCCTCATAAGTTCTACGGAGCTGGTGGTTGGATAGGGTAAGGTAGGTCATGGAGGTTTGCCTCAAGCTGGCAATTCGACCCACAGACTATGTTGTTTACCTGTTTTTATTTAAACTCTTGCCAACCGGCTGTCGAAAGAGTATGCTAATATCGATTTTATTTACAGTTTATTCTTTAAATAATTTACAGGCGATTTCTTAACCTTAATCTATCAACAACTATCCGTTGAACAAATCTAAATTTACCAAATTTGTACTTTCTGCTCAGTGAGCAAAACGATTCCTCTAGGTTCATCGAATACAAAAATCAACCATGCATTTTAAAGATAATTATACTAAACATTTTACAAAGTTTTATTTGAAGTATTTGACGAAGAAAACGACCTAAAAGGCTCAAAAACCAAATATAGAAAAATGTTTGCCCAAACTCCTCCGTAATTAAAAATTTACGATGCAGCTAGTTGAAATTGAACTCAAAGATGCAATTGCTGCTTTAAAAATGTATGCCGAAGCGCAATAGCTATAGTCGCTCAAAGGGGGGTTGCCTCAAGTGTAACGACCCATACAAACCTTGCGGATAGTTCACACGAATGTGACATAGAGGGGTAGGGGGATTGAAAATAGCCAATTTTTGCGTTAGGTTATTAATGGATCTTCTCTTACAGGAGGAAAATAATATGAAATGTTACTTGTATGAGTCATGTTACTCAGTACAATAAATTTACGATGGACCTACATTAGAGCAGGGCGCAACCGAAAAAAACCATTCAATTCATCTAATCAAGTAAAATCAAGATTCTGGGATCCCGACCATGCGGAACTGGCCGTGTGGAAAACTATGCATTTCTGAAATTTTGCTCTTGGAGGTTAGGGCTGTTCGGGACCCCGAAATGCTTTGAAAAGACATTGATTTGAAAAAAAAATAACCCTACTCTTATATAGGTGTATTTGAAATAACTGCAAAAAACACATTATTAGGTTGATCTCACCAAAATTTGATTCCTTTCCAAAATCAGTCATTTTATGGTCCGACCACCAAGATCCAGGAAACTTATAGTAGTATACACTTCACAGTAGCAGCACATACATTTCTTCTTATCTGAATCTAATCGTCAAAACGCACGACACTTGAACACTATATGGTTTATCGGAATAATCGCAATCATAAACGACAAAATATTTGCAAAACACAAATAAATGAAAAATGTAGGATTCTGAGACAGCCGAATGTTCCGAAACCACGGATGAGCGGAGAAAAAAAAACACGGACGCAGAAAATTTTGAACGTCTTCATTCGCGCGCGGCACACTACGATCTCCTAGTCAGTACGCGAACAAATAGTACCTGAAACTACGAGTTTTCTATGGGTTGTGATTTGTTTTCGATTTTATTTCGATCTGTGATTTGTTTTCGAGAGTAGGCTTTGAAACTAAACCAACAAATTTAGTTTCAAAGCCTACTCTCCTACTCAAAGCCTACTACCAAAAAGCTCACTGTCCCCGAACCCTCTTAGATTTATTGATTTCTCCTGAAGTGGATGGATAGACGTTGACCTCTTCCATGTATTTTTTTTATCGTAGCTTGAAGCAAATGGCTCTCACTGGTATGCAAAATATTATAAACCATTAGCAGAAGGACATAACTTTGCTGCTCTTCGATGAAGATGGAATCACATTTGGGAAAATAATAAAAGTTTGATTCAAATATCTCATTATTTTATTGATTTATTTTTACAATGTTTTACTTATAAATATTTTAAACTAAATTAGATTATCACATTTATTAAATTGTCATACATTACCAGTCTCATTATTCCATAGAATTGTACATTGGCATGTACTAATATATTGTCCAACTATCGACTAATTTTCTAGTCATAGAGCACATGAATACTTCAAGTTGGATGCTTCTTCGACACACCAGTGATTGCTGCCAAAACCTCTTCGTCGTCGATTCTATAAATAAAAAACAAGAATATCTTAGATTTTGAAACAGTGTATTTAAAATATACTTACGGTAGTACATCATCGGCATCTTCTAGAATTTCATCTGATGTGAAAACACTAGAACAAATGGCAACATTTCCATTTGAAGAAACATCGCTCGCCAACTTGTGGAAATCCTCATCAGTGCAAAAACTGGCCTCATTTTGGCAGCTTGCAACCAAAGCAAAACAATCGTCGTCGATGTAGATTTCCTCGTATTGATGAAATAACTCCTCTTCCATTTCCTCTTCGTCGGACTGATCACAAAGCGGAGCATCCCAGTCTATCTCCGATTGTTCGAAAAATGGTTCTAAGGGGTCTTTAGCTGCAATGCGTTGTACGTTGTAGATGTTTTCATGGTCGTTTTCCTTGCTGTCGTCTGTGCTCTCCAAGTAAAAAACAATATTTTCTTCTGTTCTGCTGCTCAATGAACTGAAATAGACATTTTGTAGAATAATTAGAATGTTTATTATTTTTCAATATTCTACGGTTAAGTATTAAATTGCAATGTAATTCCCAATTGATAAGATACTCACGATATATCGTTATTGTCCTCTCCAACATACCAAGAGTTGTTGTGTATTATTTCCTGAAATGAAATAAAAAAAATCATAAGATGTTGATTTCTATCTAATTTTATAAATGTTTTCAATGTGATAGCACAAAGTGGGAAAGAATGGAGATGGAGAAGCATGGTACGTTTAACTGAAAATATGTTGCTTCAGGTTTAGGGAATAAGTAATAATTCCAAAAAGATTGAACAAAGTTTATTGCCTAATATTCGGGTATTGAACACCCCCGGAGTTGAAATTAATTATTATGTTTAAAAACTAGACGAAAAATATATTCGAGACAACCACTTTCTTCCGTGGGGTTTGAAGTCCCGACCCGCAGCTTAGCGGGTACTAATAAGCCCAAATTCTCAACACTAGACACACAGTTCAACACTCGCAATTCATTTTCCGAAAGTCGATGCAACGATATTCAATATAAAGGGTTCCTTCCAATCCATACCAAAACTATAAGATTTCCAGATAATGGATTTCAAGCTTCTGAGTAGCTGGTGACTTTGAACAACGTTATGCCGACTTTGTTTTGAATAGGGAAAATTAATGTATCTTGCTACTAGTTATGCTTCTTCTAGGCTGTGCAAGCTTGAAGCCCGTTTTCTACATATTTTTCCTGAATGTTTTGAATGATTGACATCGTCGATCGTTTCAAATTAGCAGTACTTGGTCTCATTTTTTGAAGTGATAGCGAATTGCGTTGTCTTCGAAGATCATATTTTAGCGTACTGGTCGCGAGATAAGGAGAGATCGAGGAATGAAAGGGAAATCGAAATGGGTAAGGTTAAGTGAGGCATTTTCGTCTTTTCACCATAGTCTCGAAAACCAATAGAAGAGACACTTTTTTGCCAACCTCATCCGAATCAAATGGTAAACTCAGGAGACACGTTCTACTATAGTGGAGTTCTAGGACGATGGATGGAAATACCTACCGTGTCCCTACTAGATGAAAAAAGCTGGTTGCTATGGAAAACCACAACAAATCAAATGTCATCTCTTGTTTTTGATGTGTTATTATTACTAGCCTAGAAATTTTAATATATCGACAAGGAAAAGAATCCTTAAGCAAATTATGACCAGAACATATCGAGATTCTCGATATGTTCTGGTCATAATTTGCTCAGGTCGAGATAAAGAGATATTGAGATATGAAGGATACCTAAATGTAGAAAGCCCAAATATATGTATATTAAAGGGATCAAGAGAATAATCGACAAATGTAGGAAGAGATTTCGAGATATAGTACGTCAAAATGTAGAGAGTCGTTTGTAGTAAAGACGTAAATGTGCTCGACTGAGTATAAGAAGGGATTCAAATGACAAGCATTAAAGAAGGAAATTTTTCCTTTGTTTTAGAATCAAAATTTCAGAATACTAATGTTTTAGAACCTACGCAAAAATCAATTACTAGTCGATTACATTTCTAGTTGATCACATTTCATCAAATCACAGAGTTGTTACTGGTAGTAAAAACAAAAATTTAGCAGATATAGCACACTTTCATACCTTCTCATGAAACAAAAATTGATTAGATTAATTGTTCATGTTTCTAAGAGGAGTAAAATAGACATAGGGGAAACCGCCAAATGTTGAACGGCTAATTTCTTCGCCTATTGTTGAACTCCCATAAGAAATGCACGTGCGTTCAACAATAGGCGAAGAAATTAGCCGTTCAACATTTGGCGAATTACCCTATATGTAAGCAAAGTGTGATTTTTCTAATTGAAATTTAAAAAATCTTGCGCTTGACAGGACTCACAATTCACTTTTTTTTTTTTTACCCTTCTTACATCCTAAGAAGGGTATAAAGATCGCTTGAAAAACCGACTTTTTATCCGAGGCTCGGAGACCGAAGTCGTATATACCAATCAACTCAGCTCGACGAACTGAGCATATGTATGTATGTGTGTGTGTGTGCGTGTGTGCGTGTGTGCGTATGTGTGTGCGTTACAAAAATCTCACATCAAGATCTCAGCCGTCCGTGGACCGATTTGCACGATTTTAACACTAAACGAAAGCTATGACTTTGTCATTGTACGAGTTCAATTTTTTTTGCAATCGGACATTTGGTTCCAGAGATATGTGAGAAATACGAACATGAAGTGTATTTTCAGAAAACTAACAAAATAATGTCACATAAATATCTCAGCCGTCTGTAAACCAATTTGCATGATTTTATCTTTAAACGAAAGCTATGACTTTGCCATTGAACCCATTTGTTTTTGCAATTAGACATTGGGTTCCGGAGATATCTCTGAAATACGAACATAAAGCATTAGACGTATCAACTTCACACATTGGTAAAATATGTCCCAACAAGATCTCAGTCGTCCTTAGACCGATTTGTGCGATTTTATCTTTAAACGAAAGCTATGTTTTTGTCATTGGACCCATTAATTTTTTTCTGCAATCGGAAATTCGGTTTCAGAGATATCTGTGAAATACGAATATGAGACATATTTTCAGACTACTAATGAAAAATTGTCACACCAATATCTCAGCCGTCTATGACCCGATTTGAACTCTTTTGGGCTTAAACAGAAGCTGTAATATTGCCATTTAAGGCGGCAAATCAAATCTGCAGTGTTTTTGTATTTTTTCAAAATTGTTAAATTTCCAGAAATATCCTTTTTACCCTTCTTACATCCTAAGAAGGGTATAAAGATCGCTTGAAAACCGACTTTTATCCGAGGCTCGGAGACCGAAGTCGTATATACCAATCAACTCAGCTCGACGAACTGAGCATATGTATGTATGTGTGTGTGTGTGCGTGTGTGCGTGTGTGCGTATGTGTGTGCGTTACAAAAATCTCACATCAAGATCTCAGCCGTCCGTGGACCGATTTGCACGATTTTAACACTAAACGAAAGCTATGACTTTGTCATTGTACGAGTTCAATTTGCAATCGGACATTTGGTTCCAGAGATATGTGAGAAATACGAACATGAAGTGTATTTTCAGAAAACTAACAAAATAATGTCACATAAATATCTCAGCCGTCTGTAAACCAATTTGCATGATTTTATCTTTAAACGAAAGCTATGACTTTGCCATTGAACCCATTGTATTTTGTTTTTGCAATTAGACATTGGGTTCCGGAGATATCTCTGAAATACGAACATAAAGCATTAGACGTATCAACTTCACACATTGGTAAAATATGTCCCATCTAGATCTCAGTCGTCCTTGGACCGAATTGTGCGATTTTATCTTTAAACGAAAGCTATGTTTTTGTCATTGGACCCATTCATTTTTTTCTGCAATTGGAAATTCGTTTTCAGAGATATCTGTGAAATACGAATATGAGACATATTTTCAGACTACTAATGAAGAATTGTCACACCAATATCTCAGCCGTCTATGACCCGATTTGAACTCTTTTGGGCTTAAACAGAAGCTGTAATATTGCCATTTAAGGCGGCAAATCAAATCTGCAGTCTCTTTGTATTTTTTAAAAATTGTTAAATTTCCAGAAATATCCCTTTTTACCCTTCTTACACCCTAAGAAGGGTATAAAGATCGCTTGAAAAACCGACTTTTTATCCGAGGCCCGGAGACCCAAGTCGTATATACCAATCAACTCAGCTCGACGAACTGAGCACATGTATGTATGTGTGTGTGTGTGCGTGTGTGCGTGTGTGCGTATGTGTGTGCGTTACAAAAATCTCACATCAAGATCTCAGCCGTCCGTGGACCGATTTGCACGATTTTAACACTAAACGAAAGCTATGACTTTGTCATTGTACGAGTTCAATTTTTTTTTGCAATCGGACATTTGGTTCCAGAGATATGTGAGAAATACGAACATGAAGTGCATTTTCAGAAAACTAACATAATAATGTCACATGAATATCTCAGCCGTCTGTAAACCAATTTGCATGATTTTATCTTTAAACGAAAGCTATGACTTTGCCATTGAACCCATTGTATTTTGTTTTTGCAATTAGACATTGGGTTCCGGAGATATCTCTGAAATACGAACATAAAGCATTAGACGTATCAACTTCACACATTGGTAAAATATGTCCCATCAAAATCTCAGTCGTCCTTGGACCGAATTGTGCGATTTTATCTTTAAACGAAAGCTATGTTTTTGTCATTGGACCCATTCATTTTTTTCTGCAATTGGAAATTCGGTTTCAGAGATATCTGTGAAATACGAATATGAGACATATTTTCAGACTACTAATGAAGAATTGTCACACCAATATCTCAGCCGTCTATGACCCGATTTGAACTCTTTTGGGCTTAAACAGAAGCTGTAATATTGCCATTTAAGGCGGCAAATCAAATCTGCAGTCTCTTTGTATTTTTTAAAATTGTTAAATTTCCAGAAATATCCCTTTTTACCCTTCTTACACCCTAAGAAGGGTATAAAGATCGCTTGAAAAACCGACTTTTTATCCGAGGCCCGGAGACCCAAGTCGTATATACCAATCAACTCAGCTCGACGAACTGAGCACATGTATGTATGTGTGTGTGTGTGCGTGTGTGCGTGTGTGCGTATGTGTGCGTTACAAAATCTCACATCAAGATCTCAGCCGTCCGTGGACCGATTTGCACGATTTTAACACTAAACGAAAGCTATGACTTTGTCATTGTACGAGTTCAATTTTTTTTGCAATCGGACATTTGGTTCCAGAGATATGTGAGAAATATGAACATGAAGTGTATTTTCAGAAAACTAACAAAATAATGTCACATAAATATCTCAGCCGTCTGTAAACCAATTTGCATGATTTTATCTTTGAACGAAAGCTATGACTTTGCCATTGAACCCATTGTATTTTGTTTTTGCAATTAGACATTGGGTTCCGGAGATATCTCTGAAATACGAACATAAAGCATTAGACGTATCAACTTCACACATTGGTAAAATATGTCCCATCAAGATCTCAGTCGTCCTTGGACCGATTTGTGCGATTTTATCTTTAAACGAAAGCTATGTTTTTGTCATTGGACCCATTCATTTTTTTCTGCAATTGGAAATTCGGTTTCAGAGATATCTGTGAAATACGAATATGAGACATATTTTCAGACTACTAATGAAGAATTGTCACACCAATATCTCAGCCGTCTATGACCCGATTTGAACTCTTTTGGGCTTAAACAGAAGCTGTAATATTGCCATTTAAGGCGGCAAATCAAATCTGCAGTATTTTTGTATTTTTTAAAAAATTGTTAAATTTCCAGAAATATCCCTTTTTACCCTTCTTACACCCTAAGAAGGGTATAAAGATCGCTTGAAAAACCGACTTTTTATCCGAGGCTCGGAGACCCAAATCGTATATACCAACCAACTCAGCTCGACGAACTGAGCACATGTATGTATGTGTGTGTGTGTGAGTGTGTGTGTGTGTGTGTGCGTGTGTGCGTGTGTGCGTGTGTGCGTATGTGTGTGCGTTACAAAAATCTCACATCAAGATCTCAGCCGTCCGTGGACCGATTTACACGATTTTAACACTAAACGAAAGCTATGACTTTGTCATTGTACGAGTTTATTTTTTTTTGCAATCGAACATTTGGTTCCAGAGATATGTGAGAAATACGAACATGAAGTGTATTTTCAGAAAGATAACAAAATAATGTCACATAAATATCTCAGCCGTCTGTAAACCAATTTGCATGATTTTATCTTTAAACGAAAGCTATGACTTTGCCATTGAACCCATTGTATTTTGATTTTGCAATTAGACATTGGGTTCCGGAGATATCTCTGAAATACGAACATAAAGCATTAGACGTATCAACTTCACACATTGGTAAAATATGTCCCATCAAGATACAAGTCGTCCTTGGACCGATTTGTGCGATTTTATCTTTAAACGAAAGCTATGTTTTTGTCATTGGACCCATTAATTTTTTTCTGCAATCGGAAATTCGGTTTCAGAGATATCTGTGAAATACGAATATGAGACATATTTTCAGACTACTAATGAAGAATTGTCACACCAATATCTCAGCCGTCTATGACCCGATTTGAACTCTTTTGGGCTTAAATAGAAGCTGTAATATTGCCATTTAAGGCGGCAAATCAAATCTGCAGTCTTTTTGTATTTTTTTAAAAATTGTTAAATTTCCAGAAATATCCCTTTTTGCCTTTCTCGTATACAAAGTATACGTAAAGGCTATAGGATCACTCCAAAACCGAACTTTTGATAGAAGGCTCGGAGACCCATAGTATTATATACCAATCGACTCTGCTCGACGAATTGAGGTGATGTCTGTATGTGTGTATGTATGTGTGTGTGTGTTTGTGTGTACAAAAATGTGAGATTCACTTTTTGGTACTTAGCATTATTCGCTCGCAACAAGTTGCAGTCATTGCGGTCATTGCGTTCCAAAGTTATTAAAAAAAACATTGTTTTTCTGCCAAGGGTACCCCCTTGGGAAAAAAATTTCAAAAACGATTTTTTTTTTTTTACAGATTGCAGCAATGGATTCAAATGACCGCAAATGCATATGAATTGATGGAAAAAGTAAAATCTATCCCCCTAATATGCTATTTTGACCTCTCTTATGTGTTTATCTTATTTTTTAATGCGCGAGAAAGGCACCACCAACGCTAGGTGGATTGATTTGGGTTTTTTATTTTGAAATCGTTAAAAGCATGATAATATCAGTTATTTAACATTCAATTGAAGGTCATATGCATAGAAATTGTAATATGCACTGGGCACACACAACCATTCAAAAGTGTAAGAAGGGTTGCGTTCACTGTAGGTGGATTAAGTCGGGTTTTTATTTTGAAATCGATAAAAGCATGATAATATCAGTTATTTTATATTCAATTGAAGGTCATATGCATAGAAATTGTAATATGCACTGGGCACACACAACCATTCAAAAGTGTAAGAAGGGTTGCGTTCACTGTAGGTGGATTAAGTCGGGTTTTTTAATATATGGATCAATTATATAAAATCAATCCGCGAAATGGAAATTATAAAAATATTTTTTTATTCACGTTGGCTTTCTCAGTCTAAATTAATTAAGACAGCTAATTTGGCATTGGACCTATTTAAAAAAAAAAGTCCGATACACGGGATCGCAACGTCGGGCTATGCCAAATTAGATGTCTTAATTAATTTTGACTGAGAAAACCAACGTCAAAACATCTATTCTACCAGTCGCAATATCCTAGAATTTTTTTGTTCATTTTATCAAGATACCAATCTTTGCACGGCCTTGCAGTTGCTACACAAATATTTTTTTTCACAGATCATGGCTGTGCAAATGGTGTTCTGGAATATCGATTGAATCTGTATCACTTACCCACTCGCTGGAAGAATCATCATAGAATCCACCGTCCACCTCAATCCATGAATTGTCATAACACAGATCGTCCGAATCCTGAAAATGTGAAAAAATGGAACCTGATTTACTACAGTTTATTAATCTTACCTAGCAAAAGAATGTATTTTTAAAAGAATTAGTGGATAGAAAAATAGCATGGCGAAATCAAGAATTACGTTATAAGAAATAAATCAGAAAGTCAGAGTTCATTACGGATTATTCTGCTTTTCTTAAAATAATAATAATGAATTACGTCGATCGAGTGCATGAAACAGCTACATTCACGCAGTTTCGCGTAGACAGATCTCGTCTATTTCAGAGGTGAGCCAGCCTAGGGCTGCAAGCCTCTTTAATAAAGAAATAAAAAAAAAAAAGATCTCGTCAACCTGAAGGACCAACAGGTCATTACCCGGCATCGAACTGGACACACGCGGCTCTCACATAATTTCGGTGAGAGCCCTTCCGAACAATCAGTGATGTTTGCCTTGTCCACAAATCTATGGAACACAATTTGTGTCAATGCCCCAAATTTGAGGTTCCCAAAGATGCTTACAGAATATCTACTAGCATTAGGAACGGCATCTCTGATGATGCAGCCAGCATTATGGCCCTCATCTGCTTTCTTAAGGATTAGGGTCTTCTGAGCCTAAGCCCGGAGATAAGGTCCACAGTACAAGGTGCCCGAGCGTTCCTTTAGATTGTTCCAAGATCATAAATAAGCCTGGGTTCTAAGACCCCTTTTCAACTCAAGCTACAAATCCCATCAAGGTCAGCTAAGGGGGTCTCACTCCACAATAACATTGTTATTTGTTCCTGGTCATTTTTCAATAGCCTTACTAAATCGAAAAAAAAACTGTCATCGAAACGTTTATGAAGTTCTCTTGTTGACCCGACTCACAGCGTTCTGATTTTCTCATATCATAATTATAGTCGGTAAAGCCGGCGTTCTGATTAAAATCAATTACCATAATTGCTGTCGGTCAACCCAGCGTTCAGATTAATTTCAGCCAACGGAAATTTTTCCCTTCGAAATTTTCATTGACTAGAGGAAAAAAGGGTTAGATTCACGACATTTGTGGTACAACTTATTCTAAATATCCGCCTATCAAACTCACACCAGTGGTTTACGACCATCAGCTGATATACAGATTTGAACTGATCTACTGGTCCTATAAACTGACTCAGCCTCCACATTACAACTTTACTTCTCTACGTTTCTTTTATTGTCCAACTTTGAGTTCCAAACAAAATTTTAATCTAATTTTGGAGTGTTTTAAGTTCCTTTTTCAATGTAAATGTCAAGACCAATTTTTTTGTAGTTTATCCAGAAATTTCAATTCTTGCCTACGGAAGGTCCAAAGGATGGACCTGAGGGTGGCTTCTCAAGCCCCCTCCCCTACCAAGAGCCACTCCGGCCTTGGTTCAATAGGAAAGGTAACGTAACAAGTGGAACTGAGTAGCTTTAAATGTAGATCAAAACTTGTCTTGGAATGCATTCTTTCATTGCGAAAGGTGTGCCACGAGAACTCCGTAAATTTGTACTGGGTTCCAGGGCACTGTGGCATTGAAGGTAATGAAAGGGCAGACGAGCTTGCAAAACAAGGCTCAAGCACACAGCTCATTGGCCCAGAACCTTTCTACGGTATATCATACTGTACCATAAAATGGAATTGAAAAGGTTTATTTTTTTTGGTATGATTCATAGCGCTTGGTCTGACTCCCAGCCCCAATTTTGACATCACATTACTTTTTCCGTTCAATTCGTGGCTAAAGCGGTGTACATACTCTGCTTGTAAAACGTGGTTTTAAAAAGCAGTCAGTGTCTAAATTATGCTCGTTTTGTTTGTTACCGTATTTTTAAATATTGGAACAATAAACATTCATTGAGCCTTTACTGCGTAGAATAATAACAAGACAAGGAAAAACAAGTATTTGAAGTTAATAAAAATGCTTAATCCTGCAAGTAATTTAGAACTTCTTGAAAAAAACTATGCAATTGACACACCGTTTACACTAAAGTTACCAAAAGATGATATGAATAAATGTGTTACCGAAAATAGATAATTTGGATCAACCGCACCACCGGATTTGGGAGAGAGAAGGGTGTAGAAAGCAATGGAGATGGAAGGAGAGACTGTTGATAGAGCTGATGGAGATTTTGTATAATGGGGCTGGCTTTGGGGAATACGTTCTTGACCACGAAAGAAGCAACATCTAGTTGCCCTTTTAAAAAATAGTGTACATACAAGTGGCATTTAAACGGCACAAAACGTGGTAAAACGTAGCGTCGAAGACCGATCCCAAATGGCTCACCGACACGCCGTAGATATCGGATTGCAGAGAAGCTGACTATCACGATCTGGCTATTCGCAATCGACTTGTCACAACCAATCCGACATTGTAAAATATTCACCACGCGGCTATTTTGGTCGAAAGCAACCTACCGTACAGGTCCAAGTCCTATTTCCGCGTACCTGATTAGACGAACCACTGTCCGAGGACCCATTGATCTACAAGCTTAAGCTGCGCGCATCACTGTCAACATCCCGCTATCGCATGTAAGTCACGATCCGTCTCTATCACTTCTTTCCATCACATCCCGAAGGGCCCCACTGTCATCAGTGCTGCAATGAAACAACATCCCTCTTCAAAAAACACCAATAAAAATCCCATATGTTAAGCTAAATCTCTCTCTTCTGAAAGTAGCATGTCATAAAGAAAGAATCGGTGGATGTGGCCTTGTTCTAAGTAATGATAGATGAAATCGGTAAGTGATAGTGTTGACCATTTTCCCGAGGTCGGTGGCCAACTCTGAGTAATAATATTAACACGTGCTAGCCAATATAGACGTACACACTTAAAATAAATCGCCGAATTCGGTAAAATTTTACCGAAATCTCAACAGCAGAACTGTTCGGTAAATAATTTAACTGATTTTCGGTGATTTTGACAGTTGAGCAATGGAGAAAATTACAAAAAATCTGTAAAATAAATTACCGAACGGTTCAGCTGTTGAGATTTCGGTAAAATTTACCAAATACGGTGAAATGAGGTATGTGTGTACGGACGTCTCCAAAGTTTTCCTTTCATGTTATAATAAATCATATGTAAAAGTGCTAATGTACAGTCAACCATGCAAAGTGATCTTAGCAGGCTAAACAAGATTATATGGTTTCCATAGTTACTACCCAAGTAACCATTTGCGCTATATTACGCCAAAACGCCATTTAGAGTCAATATACGGCTATTTTAGCATTACAGTAGCACTATATGGCCGATTAGATGGAATATACGGCTTATTGGTTACTTGTGTAGTGTGTGCTGTATTTTTGACCTAAACATATTTTTCAAAATTTATTCATATATTTAACAAAACTATGAAACCAGCCGGTTGAACCGAAATACGGAAGCCGTTAAACAAAAGGTAAATATAGGTAAGAAAAATCCAACAGAATTACAAACTATAATTAATTCTATCAATAATTGGATCTACTCCGCCTTTTACGATATCGCAACTACATGAGAAGTTCGCAATATTTAATAAAATTTAAGAGAACCGGGATTTAGCTTGCTTGTTGGAATGCCATACTCCGTTTTGACTGGTTGAATGTTATTTCCATGCATTATGTATGCCAATCATACTTAAGATATCATATAAAACGAAATCAATACATTTAAGTTTCAAGTTCTATAAGCTTGGTCTCATATCCTTTTATATGATGTCAAAAACGTCAAAATTGTTGAAATAACCATCAAAATATTGTTGAATTTTAATAGATCATAGAAAATGTTCATGGTTTAAAAGGTTTACTAAAATTTCAATATCTCAACGCCGTATTTTTTTTATCTGTTTGCACACAAACTTCCCTAATAATAGTAGTTTGTGCAACTAGTCGTAAAAAGATGATTTTTTCAGCATAAGTTGTAAGTACGAGTGCTGAAAAAATCGAGTTGCACACGTTTTTTATTGCAATGATGAAAAATGGGCTTTAATGTGATAAATCTGTACCAAAATTAAACAGTCTAATTTATTCCACATGGCCATTCTTGCCTTTAAATTATGTTGCTGCAGAGAACAATCAGATTCCACGTTACCGTGCTACATTGCATAGTTCGACAGGCCGTGAAGCGATAGATGAATTTGCCTTTGGAAATTATCAAACTATTTTATTTTTTATTTGTTTAGCGACGCAGAGAATACACTATTTGATCACTTACCCAAGCTAATTCAGTGAAACGTAGTCATACAACTACTGTACTGATGTGGGTTTTCCATTATAGCACCCAAATGAGTATTATAATGAATATTATACAAGCCATTTGAGTTGCATAATGTTCATTAAAGCACCCATTTCGTTGATATGGAAAAGTAGGCCGTTTAAGCTTGATCTTATATCTATTATGATCATAATACCTGCTTTACATTTCGTCTTTGAGTGATAAAACGGCCTACTTTTCCATGCCAACGAAATGGGGGATTTTGAACATAATGCAACTCAAATGAGTTGTATAAAATCCATTATAACACTCATATAACTATAATGAAAAATCAACATCAGAACAGTAGTTCCATTACTATCCAGTTTTCGGTAATGGTCAGCTTGCCTGTGGGTTAGTCTCAGAATTGACGTTTGTGGAGGTGATCAATAAATAAGAATCATGAATCCACTTTTTTTTTATCTTTTTGGAACTAGTTGCAACTACTATTTGAATAATGGTTGACAATTCAAAAGAAAAAAAAAGTTTCACGGATACGAGATGATTTTTACGAAAATTTTAAAAAATGTTGCATTTTTATGATACTTAATTGGTCCTACATTAACACGTAAAAGAATAACATCAATATCAATAATGATCATTTCTGTTTTCTTTATAATTTTGCTCACAAAAGTCAGATTGCTTCGCAACAACAACTGACTTTCAGCTTAGGATCTATGATGACGATGCATTAAATATATTCAAATATATTCTGGGCTGCTTCACGAAACGATCCTTAACATAAGTGGCAATTCTCATAGTAATTTTCATATAACCTTCAAACGGCACGTGCACAACCAAATTACATCCAAATCAGCTAAAAATTTGGGAGGACTATTAAAATAGCAAAAACAATCATTTAAGCATAGGGGAGCGAAAAAGTCAAAATTTCAATCACTCTAATGCTCATACGACAGAGGCCGAGGTTTCGGGATCGTTCGTGATGAGATTTAAATGTAATATACCTAAAGCAATGCGATAGCGTTCTTTCTATTCTGGCCGTTGAAGAAGACAATCCAACGTTACAAAAAGTGATTGTGTGCAGTTCGTTAGGCGATTGTTCGGGAATGTGAATACCGAACTGAGAAAAGTATGTCAAAAGAATGTGTTAAAACTATTCCTAGTACTCAAAATTACTTTATTTAGGCTAGATAGACATCGCCAAGAATTACAGTGAACTGAATAGGCTAAACTCCAAAAAGCTATTATAAATTGTGAGTACTGCCAAAGAATGTGCTAATGTATATTATAGTACTGAAATATTTGCGCAGATAAAAATTCATCCCCACCAGTACACGATTCATCGTGGTATTAGACCAGAATAGACTCCACCGTGGAAACAAACTCGGGGTAGAAGGTAATAATCATTTTTTCTCTGATGAATTATAATTCTAATTTTGAATTTATAAACCGATTGAAGCAACCTTCAAACGAAGGTGCCACCCTAGGGTGTTGAAGCCGGACCGTGCATAATGACATTACCCGTGGAAGCTATCGTGCGACATCGTTTTGCCACGAAAGAAAGACTTCAGGTCGGTCGGACGTGCTACTTAATTTTTTTCGCCGAGATCTCAGCATTTTTTGTTTATTTTCCCGAGATGGGCATCGCCGAGTTTCAGCAAACATTATTATCGTCTTTATTAAAGAGGTTTTCAGCCCTTGGCTGGCTCACCTCTATCAGCAAACATTATTTTTGCCGAGATCTCAGTAAAAGTGACGTTTTGGTTGCTGTGAATCAGTAATAAATGAAATTTTCTGCCGAGGTTCAGTTTTGAAATTTGCTGAGCTACAGCAGTGCCCGATTTTGCCGAGCTTGAAAAAGCTAGTGTGTACACACGTCAAAACACACCACAGCGACGACTCGTCACCACCAGAGTGTATGTAATTAAGAGTGGCGACACTGTCAGAATTGGAACAAAATTCATCTGTCATTCCCATACAAAATCGTGTTCCAAACGAGCAGGAGACCTGTCAAATGCGGCACATGTCGCCACTCTTAATTACATACACTCTGGTCACCACGTAGTGTTAAACCTCTCGATACGTTCCGTATCCCGCCACTAGGTCGCGCGTGGCGTGGGCAAACACTGAAGCGTTCGCAGAGCCTCAAATATTCATCTTCATGAAGCAACTTCGGTCCGAATTTTGATAAACATCGCATGAATATTCAAAACATAGAATGACATAGTCAGACGCAGAGTGTAAAATAATCGAAAATTTTTAGTGAAGACAATTTTTCTTCATTTGTCAGTTCACTTCCGACACATTCATAGTCGGCTCTGGACAGTCAATATTCAGTTGAATATTAGTCATTGAATATTTATGCACATTTTACAAATTGATAAATTATCTGAAATCTGAACACGTTTCAAATGAGTAAAGTGATTTATCACACAGGACTGAATCCGATTTTCATCCGCGAGGCACTTTCAGTGATAAACACCAACATAAACAATGCTAATTATGTTTTTTTCTGCATATAGTAAACACATTCAGTGACAGTCGAATGAATGAGTTCGTGGAGTAGTCGTCTGACTATGTCATTCTATGTTTTGAATATTCATGCGATGTTTATCAAAATTCGGACCGAAGTTGCTTCATGAAGATGAATATTTGAGGCTCTGGTCAGACGACTACTCCACGAACTCATTCATCGGTTTCTCAAATGCTGACATTTTTCGATTACGAGAGAAATTAACCGAATGTGTTTCGCATTCGCATTCACGAGAAGACCATAAGTAAAGAGTTGAAGCCTGGGCACTCATTATCACACCACAAGGATCCTCCCTATCCGTGACACTATTTCTAGTGGCTTTGCTAACAGTATTCTGCAAGATTCCAGACGGTGTTAACATAATTTTGTACGCCGACGACGTAATCCTTATAGTCAAGGGCAAGCAACACAGAACAGTGCGTAAAATTCTATGATAAGCAGTCTCCGCTGTACACGATTGGGCCGCCAACGTCGGATTCTCCATTGCACCTTTCAAATCAAAGCTACTTCATGTCTGTGACGTGCAGCACCGAAAACGAGGTCGAGCTATCAGGCTCAATAACAGAGTTAGAAGTTAGAGTTAGAAAAATGAAAATTCTTGGAGTAATATTGGACTCAAAGCTCAATTTTTTTGCAGCATTTTATGGGCGTCAAGAGAAGTTGTAGCAGCAGAATTCGTATTCTATAAATTTTGGGCTCTCGGTTGAAATGAAGCAGCCGAGATACACTTTTGAAAGTAGGATCTGCTTTGGTAATCTCGAAATTATTTTTTTGGCATGGGACTCACCAGCATCAGCATATATAGACAATATGGAACGAATATTATATATGTTATATGAATATGTTGGACTACAATGATGTAGTGCGCCGAGCATCCGGTGCATTTACAACTAGCCCCATATCTTCAATAATGGCCGAGGCTGGATGTCTACCCCTCCGTTTTGCTTCAATTCAGCGACTAGTACAATTAGCTATAAGACTTGTGGAAAAGGATCCCAGAGCAACGGACTTCCCAGTCGTAAGAAGAGTAAATCAACTGCTTCAACAGATATCAGGATTCATACTCCCAGAGGTTCAGGATTCATACTCTCGAGGACACGTGACAGAGATTGGTACACAAAAGCACCACACGTGGACTATGAGTTGCGGAAAAACATACAAGTAGGTACCAACAAAAGAGTTGTACTTCCACATTTCCAAGAACTGGTCACTAACAAGTACGACTCCTACGAACAAATCTATACCGATGGTTCAAAAGATGGAAACTATTGTGGAGCCGGAGTAATCATGGCTGATGAGAATGTGTTCCACTGCCTACCAAGCATGTGCAGCGTATTTTCTGCTGAAGCTTATGCTATTAAAAGCGCCATATCAAATTTAGAAGGAATTCGAAATGCAATCATATTCTCCGATTCTGCAAGCTGTATGGATGCGCCACAAAGTGGTAGATCCAGACATCCATGGATTCAAAGTATCGATGAAAAAATTAAAGGCAGAAACATAATATTCAGCTGGATACCGGGCCACTCCGGTATTATTGGTAACGAACAAGCCGACAGATTAGCAAAAGACAGTAAAAATCAACCTCTACACAATATCCCCATACCAGAGCAAGATATCGTGCGCACAATTAGAAACGACGTATGGAATACGTGGCAAACAGAATGGTATCAAAGTCAAGAACTATTTAGGCGAGTCAAACAATCTTCCGCAAAGTTTCCAGATCGTGCTAAGTAATGCTTCCGAGCAACGGGATCTTACACGATTAAGGATAGGACATACTCGGCTAACCTACTCGTATATCCTAAGCCAAAACAGCCCACCAATATGCAACTGGTGTGGAGTTCAAATAACGATTCATCGCACATATTAGTCGAATGCAGAGGATCCATCCAACAGAGGTCTGGTATCAACGGATCAATGGCTGACATACTACAAAACAGCACAGAAAAGGAATCTACCGTTATAAAAATTGTAACAGCATGTAAATTGTTTAACGAAATTTGAAATTTGTAAAACTAACTTAACACTATGATATGAATGCCAGAGGACTGGTGGTTTTAAACTCAAATGTATTTCAACTTTGACATTGAATAAAATGTAGTAAAGCATCCAGATATAAATTCAAAACAACAAGTTAAATAAACTGGTTTTTAGGATATGATACAAAATCAAAAAGAAGATTTGTCTCAAACCACACTTACCTTATCTTCTATATCTTCTTCATCGGGGAGTTCAATCGCTTTATCACATGAACTGATTTGCGGAATTCCTTGTTCCTGATGGTTGCTTGTTGGGCAACAACGTCTCATAGCTTCTAGCATAATAAAATACTGCCACTGTGCACTCCGAAACAAATTGAAGCATACATAACGGATAAATCGATAGATCAACAGCAACAGATCTATCTGTTTCAAGCACTTGCAAACATGATCACTACCGCCACTATTAACCGTCGATTCAGCTTTGAGGATGGTCACATTCATAATATTCACGATCGTTCTGCTGGAAACCATTGTTGCTCGAGTTTCGCCCATCGTGTGCGATCTATTTTCCTTGCGAAACAGTATTAAAAAAAAACTCTTGAACTGTTGTTATCTGATGGAAGGTCTACTCAACACTGGTCCCTTAAGAGGCTGTGATGTTTCTATAATAGACCCGATGTTTATTGTCCGGGTAATATTCTGTTGCAGATTATTTGGCCACTTTGCTTTAGAGCCATTCGTTTTGCAGGTAATGTAGGCAAATTCTTATTAGGAAGAGGAAGACACTTTTTGAATAATGAACGTTAGGCTCTCTACAATACAAAGCTGTAGATGGAAAACTAATTTATTGCAAAATATTTATCGCAGATTTGGAAGGGTGATTGTATTAGTACGAAAACGAGTCTGTGTTCTTCAGCTTCTCTAATTGAATTGAACCAGATGTATATCTTTTTAGGATTGCAATTGTTTGCGACTTTCCTATGCATAAGAGTATTATCGCTTTAGCCGGTTTAGTTTCTACGCATAATTGTCCCATGTTACCTTTGATGAAAAATTCAAACCCGAGTCGATTTGTCCCGTTGAAAAAAATGAAGTAGTCGTTTGATGATAATGGAGACTGAAAACGTTTGCATGAGTAGTGATCTGTTTTATGTTCTGGAAAAGTGCATTAAATTCCAAAAGTGTTAGATAAATTTTTAGAGCTAATCGATTCTGAAATTAGTGGGGCGCTAGTTGAATTTTTTTTATCATAGGTAACAAGGGACAGTTATGCGTAGAACGTCAGTATTCGAATGCAAACATCGTAAGTTGGCTTAGAAGCCTAGAAGTAAAGAATTGAGAATAGGGGAAATGTCTCTGTGTGGGAAATTTTTAACATTGTTTCATCGAAATACATACACTTCAAAAAGGGTCTTACTTACAGGCCTTTTTTATGCAATTTTAGTCGTGTGGTTTTATCGAGCCTGTGATAAGCGCGGTGTCATCATCATCAATAGACATAGCCCGCTGTCATCATTGAAAAGCAATATGAAAAAAATTAAAATCCTGGCTACGATCTACCGATGGACTAAACAATAGGATGTCAGGGGTCTGGGTTTTATCTTTCGTTTATATGAAAGGCTCATTTGCCATTGGGCGGAACACAGCCGGTAGCTTTTGGTAGTTTTTGAAGGAAACATCAGACAAGAAGAAAACAAACAAAAAATAACTTTGACATTGATCTTTCCCAAATACAGATAAATGAAGCTCATGTTCTCTAAATCAAATCCTAACAAGTTTCAGTCAACTCAGATCAGGCACGATATATCAGGGGTATTACTGTCTCAGATACGGAATCCTTTGTGCATTTAGCGAGTACTATTGCGTGTACATTAGACAATACATGGTTCGAATGAAATCACGTCCCACAATCATTTCTATGGATCACGCTTTCTTCGATGTTTTCGGGAGAGTAGAATTCAGCCGGCTACCCATCTCACCTTTTTTTTCCATCTCTTTACCAACTGAAATAGTCTGTTGACGAATTTGCGATAAATTTACCCCTTAGCAAGGGAGTCCGCATTCTCATTATCCAGAATTGAGTCATGAGAAGGGACCTATGGCACTTTTGTCTGGTGGTTGGGTACCACGAAGCCAAAAACTACCAGTCATTGTTTTTAGCACGGCGGAATTACAGTTTAGAATAGATCGAGAAAGTTGAAATTCAGTGAAGTTTCGTATGCCATAATTTTTAGAAAAAAACGCAGCCGATATGAATCACTATATTGAAGTGTAAGAATGTTCTTCTGTGCAATCAATTACATACTACGTATATGTATTTGTCATTATGTACCGAGGAATTTATTCGAATTCTGGATGAATATCAATCACAATCTTACATTTACATACATTCAAACTACTATCTAGATCTAAATTAAAGTTAAACTCGAGGAACTCGAAGGCGTGATCACAAATTAACCATAACACAAATACCTGGCAAGTTAAGTGTAATGACTTTCACAGGAATCATTCCAATCAGAATGTTCACCTCTCTTTCTCTCTAATTGATGCGTGCGTGTGATGCTTCGGAGGAGCAAGACGAATCACCACTAGTGCAGCGTTTTCTGATGTTCGATAAGCTTCTTGATGTACAGCTCGTGTACGCCCCCGACGGCCGTTGCCAGCAGACCATGCTCGTTCACGTACGAGTCCTTGTCGCTGTAGGAAATGTCCTGATTCTGCTGGGTAGTCATCCTCCCTCCGATCGCAGCGAGTATTGCATTGCCAGCGCAAATGTCCCACTTTTTTATGGCCGTCGAGTGGAGGTACGCCGTTGCATTGTTGTGCAGTACCTGTAGGACTTTATACCCTAGGGATGAGAAAAGAAGATAATCAAATCGGATGTGAAGAATGAGGCACAAAAGGTTCGATAGTCAATACAATGAAACAAATCAAAACGAAGTCGTTTCTAAGTAATGGGGTACATACTTTTGTTGTATTTTTAATCTAGTGTTATAATAAATCTATATGTCGTTCATTGTCAGTTTTAGTCTATGTTATAATAAATTCCAGTATTTTATTGTAAGGATAAAATATTACTGGAGAACTACTGAACTAACCTGCTCCTCCTGCTGGGATTATGTGCGAGTTTTTACCAAACACATCCTTGGCCAGGATATTTACGTTGCCGCTATGTGATCGGGAAACAATAACAACAGGATGCTTGACGTCCTCATCCTGCAGGCAGCAATAGCAAAAAAAACGAGATCGATAAAACAGTTGAGCGCCCGTTTTATAAATATTTGGCATTCCGCCCTAATTACTTCGGATACCTACCCTCTTTATGACGTTTAGTGGTTCCGACACTGTCTTGTCCGCCCAGGCCCAAACGGTTTTCTTCGTGAATGGGTTGTGAATTACTCCAATCGTCGGAACGCCCTTTATTGCCACGCATACCATAGTTGTAACATACATGAACAGGTTCTCTGCGGATCGGAGAAAGGTGACAAAGTTGAGATGAATGCCCTAATGGGAGTTTACCTGGCCAGAAGCGAGAACTATCATGATCGAGCACGAAAGGCAATCGAAAAGTTGCCTGATCGGATCGAATCTTTTAACATATAGAAAAAGTCCACACCATAGTTTTACCGAACAGGCAAAGCAAGGTGAAAATTAAGTAATACATCATGAGTTAGTTGCAGTTGCAGAAATTGCAACTCGAAGACTCGTTGCATGTCATTAATATATACATGCTAAATAAAACGGTTTTATTTGCCACAATCTAACGAAACATAAGCAATATGGTGCACAAGAATCGACAGTTTTACACTGATTAGAATCCGAAGAGTTCAAGAGGCTTTGTATCTAATTTTCAGGCGGATTATCACCGACGTTAACTAATGTTGATTTAACAAATCTTATGGGTGCCTGCAATAGCTTTCAAATCCGATGTGAAAAATTATGCTAATCTTAGGTCAAGGGTAAAACTATAGCAGCTTTTTTAATAATGTATTAATATTAAAGATGCATTATATAAAACATATTTGAAGATGTCCTATATAGAAGATAGCTGAATTTAAGATTTTCATATAGGCTCGGAAGTAATTTTTTCAATACACAAGCTAAACATTGCCCATATAATGCCTTTTTTTCTTAAAATATGGTTCATATTACAGAAGGTAGCAAATGTGGTTCTATACTATTCCCCAGAAAACCGTTCCCCAGAAAACCAAAGCCCAGAATTCCATTCCCCAGAATGTACCATTCCCCAGAAAACCATTCCCCAGAATGTACCGTTCCCCAGAAAACAGAATATATAAATAAACATGATTTCTTGTTTTCTTACAAACATCATCGCAAGACCATAATTAAAATTTGTCTTGATGAGTTGGATGTGCAAGGGCCATTGTAGTAATTATTAGAAACTATAGTTTCAAATAAAATGTGCCTTTTGGCATGATGACCATAAGGGGCCCGCCAGAGTAAGGTGCCTGCCAGAGTATACGCGCCTACGCGACGTCGCGCGAGAATTGCACGCAAAGCAATAACAATCAATAATAAGGAGCTGTCAAATCGTATGGACGCTTCGCTTATGGTCACGTCTATTCTAGCTTCACCCCAAAACAGAAAAAAAAATCTTATTTTGAAGCACGCCTTGATTGAGGAAACAAATAGGGACCCACGCATTTGCCCGAAGTAAGGCAATTAAGTCAATTATTCCTTCTTTTAAAACGCGCATTTTCCTGTATAGGGAGTCTTTAATATGTTTGTGCTGCACGCGTTTGTCCATAATAAGGCACAAGATTATAAAAATGAGTAAATAATTCCTTCTTGAAAGGCACGAATTTTCCCGAAATAATGTTAACGAATGATTCCTTCTTTTAAAATACGCATTTGCTCGGAAAAAGGCAAATAAGTGATATATTCTTTTGACTCACACATTTTCAGACAAATACGCCTTCTTTCAAATCACGTGTTTGCCCGGAGTATAGCAAACAAGTGGATGATGCCTTCTTTTGACATATGAATTTACCCGCACTGATAAAAATCTACTTTTTCATTGAATAAAATTTTAAAAAATGTACAAACACCGCCGTTACACTGTCATAACTGTCCGCATAACTGCTCCATGTACATAGGAATCCCAGGTTACTGTAAGCATTTTCCGAGAATAAGGTGAACCATAACGCTTCTAGAAAAGCACACATTCTCAATGACTGATTTAGGCTAATAACGGGTGTCAACTAAAACATTGGAATGACTTCAATACTTTTCTATTCACAATAATAATGCTTTCACAGAAATATGACTTTATGTGAATGAATCCTTACAATATGCCGCCGAAACAGGAAGTATTGCGGCGCGCATTGTACACTTTATCAAGCGAATCTAGACCATGGGAAAAATACACGGTCGAACATTTTAAGCGTTAAAATGTTTCGAAAACTGTCATACCATTTTTTGGTCAACTAAGCTCCATTGTATGCAAAGGTGATTGTTAGGCCAAAATCACGAAACAATTCAGAATCAGGAGCAGTATTCCGAAAATCGATGTGGCAGAGCCTTCCAGCGGTCATGTCATACCAGCAAGACTATGCTGCGCCGCGCTTCGAACCATGGACCATTAGGGCAGTTCAAATTTCAAAAATGTTTGAAAATTACAACTCCCATATGTCTATTAGTATCATTTTGATAATATAGGAGTCCTGGCAAAATTTCAGGCCATTCGGTGTCCATTTAGGGGTGGCGCGAAGTCAATTTATGTTTATATGGAAACTTGTATGGGAAAAACTCAAAATTTATTCAAGTTTCCCTACAACTGTCAAATCGTGATGAATTCAAATAAACATTCCCAACCTCCCTTTTTGGAATCTATATAAATGAGACCCCCGGATAACACATTAGTTATGAGTGGATTTAGTGGTTCTATTGACAGTGTGAATATGAGATAAATGGCAAAAAAGGTGTAATTAGCCTTAACGTAGCAGTGGAAATATAAATCAAAATTAATGAGTTACCCACTGGTTGAGCTCAAATGAATTCCAAAAATGGAGGTTAGGGATATTTATTTAAATTCATCACGATTTGACAGTTGTAGGGAGACTTGAATGAATTTTAAGTTTTTCCCATACAAATTTCCATATAAACATAAATTGACTTCGCGCCACCCCTAAATGGCTACCGAATTGCCTGAAATTTTGCCTATATTATCAAAATGATGCTAATAGACATATGGGAGTTGGAATTTTCGAACATTTTTGAAATTTGAACTGCCCTAATGGACCATATGCTAATATTCATTAGTGTAAGTTTGAAGACTAAGGGCAACTCTTTGTATAAAATAATATATTATATCAGATTTAACTGTACTTCTTTGTAGTTTTGACGTAGGACTTACGTCTCTCTTTACTATAACGGGTGTCATTCCAAAATATTCAAATCGACCGCGTTACGCTGTGTTGAAAGATTTTAAACGTTAATATAGTTCGTCTCAATGTACGAATTTCTGCGGTAAGACAGATTTCAAGTATGCCTTTCATGTCCATGCTTGATAAGACCCGAAAAACTTGTTTCAATAGGCATGAAACTGTTTTCAATGAAAAACATTGAGATCAAGGGAACCTATAAATATGGGTACCGCATAATTCTTGCATTATTCCATTACCACGTTCTCATTGGTGCAGACACCAGCGAATGAGCAGCCGCTGGGTCTGCCGAGAAGCCATAAAATAGCGCAACGCGATTTTTTCCTTTCATTCTGACCGGGACAAGCGAAGCAACCACATCATCGATTGAACAGCACTCACACCTCTTAGCAGGGAATGAAGTCTGCACCGACCGCTTTTTCGGCTCGACACCATCGAAGCCACCATCATCAGCCGAAACCTAGCCAGTACAGCAGCAGTCCACCCTACAGACCCGACAAAGCAGCAATGCTGAGCAGATACCGGCAGCAGCAGCAGAGTCGAGCCGAGACCGGCCGGCATCGGTGATGAGCCGAGACAGGCTGAAGAAAAGCCACATGATGCAGCATGTATGTCCAAAAACAAACGGTTCTTCAGAGAGCCAATAATAGAGATCAATATCAAAGCTTTCAATACCCTTCGGGATAGAAATTGTACTTGGGTGCCAAATCCAATATTCTAGTGATAAAAATTTATGCGTGATTTTCATAAATAGCGTCAAAACTAACAATGGATAATTTTTCTGATTCAACCGCGAAGTGCACGAAGGACTTCGCTTGACCATGCCTAAAAAACATAAGATGTCCAAATCTCTCACATAATATTTGGATATTTGGATTAAAAAAACACCGATAACAGCTCAAACATTAATAAACTATCAATCGATTTTTCATCAAATGTTGGATTTTTTGGCATTGATCAAGAAATATCTAGATAAACATTGTTTGATACTGACCGCACACAAAGCGAACGTGACTGAATGATCGTCCCATGTTACCAATTCTAAATCTTATCACCCGAAATCCCATGTCCGGGTGTTTCCTTCCATCTACTACTAACAATGTTGTCTCAGAAAAGAACACGTACTTCTCACCTGAACTGCAGTTCTAAGCTCGCTTGCCCGGCTTATTGGCCTGTATCAAGCGAAAAGTCCCGTTAGGAAATAGACGCCAGCAGCGAGCAACAAGCGTAAAAAAGAAGAAGCCCTTCTCGAACGCGTTGATGATGATGACGCTTTGGCTGACAAAGAAGCGGGATACAAGACACTGGCTGATTGGCCCACCAATTGGGAAGCAGAGAAGATTCAAAATAAGGTATAAAAGAAAAGTGCATTCGCTCGCAGAGCATTCAGTCTTTTTTATATCACCACTAGAAATTCGCGGTTATTTGAAAAGATAGTTTTCTTACTTTTTGGACTTAGCCTAAGCAAACAGCCTTTCTCAAGGCTCTAAGAGTTAAAAATAATGTTCTCCTTCAGTCGCTATCGCACGGATTAGGAGGCCCTACATCCCCTGCTGGGCCAACTTGTGGCTTATTTCAGGCAGTCCTTCAGTGGGAAGGTTGCCACTGTCGAGACTAATTATCCGTGACCGGACAGATACTTCCTGAATTGTTTTTGATGATTCTTGTTCGAGGTAGATTTGATTTCTGTGTCGGTTTGATGGGAAGATTTTGCCAAGGAATGGTATGCAACGCCGATTATTTATCCAAAATAGTTGATGTGAGAAATTTGGACATATTATGTATCTTAAAGGCATGGTCAAGTCAAGTCCTACGTCCACTTAGCGGTTATGTCACAGACATTACCCACTGTTCGTTTTTTTTATTGCAAATTGAGGACACACACACTCCTTCTAACGATACGCTGATCTCTAAGATTGGTTGAGAAATATGACAGTTTTGCAGAGTCAAGAATTGACAAAAATCGAGGGGTCCATAACAGTGATTTCGTGTATAACTAACGAGGGGTCCATCTTTCTGAAGAATTCAACACGGATCCTTAATATACTCGCCGAAAGCTTTCGAATAAACACAAATTTAGGCATTTTTAAACAACTCGTGCAAATAGTGGCCCGGTCTAAGCGAGAATTACTCATATTTAGTTTGGTTCAAATGATCACTAAGAGCATGATTAAATTATAAAAAAAAGCAAACAGATCTTTCGTTATGCTTTCTGACCCTAAGGCCTGAAGTCCCATTCTGGAAATTCTTGGATGGCCTTGAATGGAACACACATTCAAGTCATATCCAATTTGGTTCAAATGATCACTAAGAGCATGTTGCATTTCTATGTTGATCTTTCGTTATGCATATTGACCTAAAGGCCTGTACTCCAATTCTTGGAATTCTTGGATGGCCTAGAAATAAACATGCATTAAATTTTTATCCAATTTGGTTCAAATGATCACAAAGAGCATGTTGCATTTCTTAAAGGAGCAAACAGATCTTTCATTACACTTATTGATCACAGTTGGATTCTTGAATGCTTGCATATTTCCATAACAGCAGAAACTACAATGGCATAAAACCTAAATTTTCTGTAGAGATATTGCAAAATAACAGTATGAAAAGTTAGTAACAAAATTGTCTTCTTTTTGGTGACGAAATTTCCTGCGGATGACTAAAACTAGTTTATGAAACATTCTCTAGAATAATAAGCTAATCCGTGAATACTTCTTTGCATGCCTGTTTGACACATTTTGAGCTAATTGCTATTGTTGGTAAACATAAACATATAACTTCATATTTTTTGTGCATCAATAATACGAATACATTGTTAACTTTGAACTGAGGGAGGAAAATATATGTTTTAGTGAAAAGAAATTGAGGTCTTGCGGGTTTTGTTCATGAACCTCTTAACCACAAATACTTCTTTCCGTCACTATAAATCAATCGATCAATCGATTGATGATTTTATAGCACGAAGAATAGAAGTAAAATATTGGTAATTACCGAAACTACTCTAACGCCAATAGCAGCCTACCTGTGTACTCCTGTGTGGCATCAAGAGGATCGATCCAAACTGTAACATCTTCGATCCCCACGATCTCATCCGGTACGTTGGAACTTTCGTGTATTACCGTAGGGTCCAGATCGAACAGCTTCACATCTGGACAGGATTTACCCTCGCCATCCTCCTCGGAGATTATTTTCAGCTTCGGGAAAATCCGATGCAGTCCGCTTGCCATAACGCAATGCGAACGAAAGTCCGCATCCGTCACCGGATCATTTGCCCCTTCTTTGGTTTTGCCCTTGCTTTGCACATTGAAATCGGGGCTCTTTGAAACTTCCACCACCTCCAGACCACCACGTTGGGCGGCTTGTATGGATCCGATCAATAACTTCCGCAGGTTCACTTCGTTTGGGTTTTTGTTCAATGCGTAGTTGGAGTTTCGTGACTTTCCGGTCGATATGTAGTATACCAAGAAAACCAACAATATTGTGATTATGAGAACGCCAAATTTATTAATTCGAATCGAGCCTCCCAGATTCATCTTGGACTTAAGTTATTTGCTGCTTTACTATTTAGTGTTGTATCATTTCATTGAAGACTAATGATATTAGTTGTCCGCCCGATAGATAGAATATTTCACTGATCGCAACTTAAAAGTAAATTACTTCAACGTAGACATTTTTCACAAGGATTGTTTTTATTGATTCTATCTTTCGGCTGACATTCGTACATACAACAGTCAAAACATTAAAAACATATACATATCACCGCCATCACCGCAGGCAACTGACTGTATTGGAATAGATACAGATGCATAAATCCTATTGGAATACCCAATGTATTTGATACGGTGATGCGACAATACATTTTCATTGTCTTTGTCACGTGATGTAATCAACCGTCATGTCATACTGCTCCGTTTGGATGAAATTGGTTAGAAATTTTATAGCCGATCTGATTTTATATCGCTGATTGGTTTAAGAGATCCATCCGAAAATGTTACGTGAACCATATCGAGAGGCATATTATAGAATTATCACGAATACAGTTCGGAGACGAGCCAGCCGCGGGCTGAAAGTCTAGGGTGATATATTGATGTAAATGTAACATGACTACTTGTAAGATGAAATTTTACTTACTTGGTTTTGTTATCCAACCATATTCTTATTTGCGAACGTGTGTTCGTAAGAATCGTTTCCCCACTGAAGGTGAATCCCTTTCTAAAGCCGAATGAGAAGAGTTTCTAATTAACTATTATCTAATTCTTGTTCAAAAGCGAGTATAGTAACGTGAAGGTGCGATATAAAACTCGCTGACGGTTGAAACGTGACATGTTTTGTTGCACTCCTCCTCAGTTGCGATACTGTAGCAAAAACACGCAACATATTCCTTCCGCACCTAGCGTGCCTGCTCAACATATGTTTTTGACGTTCTTCTTTCTATGCTTTTATGCTACCACCCCAACCACACCACATTCGGAAGTGGGTGGCAGTACACTCAATGCCATGTAAGGCCCAGACCTTTCCGAGCATTCATTCAGTTACATTCCACCCACGGGTAACAGCAATTCGGTGATTAATTAAATATCGGCTAAGTGCGAGGAACCGGCCTGTAATACTCATAGAAAAGTTCGAAGTCTGACGAAAATGTGCAACTTAAGCCATTCCATCGAGTCGATCAACGTTACGGACAACGAAAAGTTCACTTATCCAATTATTTTACTGAAGGGTGTGATAGTCAATCGTTGCCAGGCAGGTGAGCTAAAATTGCAAATCGATAATTGCGATTGGCCAGCATCCAAAGATGTAAGATTCGTCAATGACAAACGAGGTCAATTTAAAGTGATATTTCGGCTTAAACAGGGAGAGAACAGAGTTTCTCTTGCGTACTGTCATCATGAAATTGATTTCAACTTATTCTACGAAAAGGCCGGGAACCCCTATTCCATCACACCGCTCTACATAATTTGCAGTGGCCATGATGGGCGGTACCAATCGGACACGCAAGAAAATGACGTCGATAGCGCGTGCCGCAAGATTACCCTGGGGATTGAAATGGTGCAAAGTCTCTATGCGGAGAAGCTCTTGGAAAAGGGTTGGGGTCGAAAAACGTTTACAATCAGTGGGGCCTGTTTACCCTTTCATAGCTCTCTGCCGGTGGAAGACTCGAAACGCATGTCAGACCAACAATTATGGAACTACTTTGCGAAAGAGGTTCTACAGTCGGATTTGCTTCTATCGGAGAAGCAGAAGTTCATAGGTTTTATCAGTAGCACCTACTACGAAGGGATTTCGGATAACGACTTTTCGTACGAGAACATCAAACGAAGAACCACGGGAAATGCTGCTCTCGGTGGAGGGGGATTGGCGCTCTTCGGAACAGGGTGCCTCTACACATGGCCGAGCAGATTAGACGAGATTGTACCTGCTTTTTTGAACACCAAGCAAGTCGACCGCACTTTGATGATGGACGATAGTAATTACCGACACACGTAAGTAATTTATAATTATGAAACTCAAAATTGCATTAAAGAGATAGGACATTTCTTTCAATAATAATAATGCTACAACATTTATACATATTTCAGACGATTTTTATTCAATTTAACGTTCAGTATGCAATAATTTTTAAAAGCAAAAAATTGACACTTTTTGAATGATTAGATTTGAAAGCAATCTAAGGACAATTTATGATGACGGTATCAATCGAAGTGATCACTCCTTTTGCCAAATCTGCTCGATTCGGAAGAAAAATCGGATCCATCTTCTCTGGCAAAAGAAAGGTCGCATGGATCGCGTATAAGAATACCATTCGATGAAGACATCTCATTGACATAAGGTAGCAATTGTTGAACAGCTTTATGTCTCGTAGATACATAATTATATACATGCTACAGTGTTTCTAGACAGTGGCGTTTCCAGAAAATTGGCTACGCCACTGTTCCTAGATTATACTCCAAACTGTCTCAAAGTTTAGGTGGAGAAGTTAATCTAAGAAGTTTACGATATCCCGACCATATTAGTTTTATGAGTGGTAAAAGCTGAAGAATATTTTGCCCAGAGTATCAACAGTACTTGCCCGTAAAGTTGGGTAGATCACTTTTACTGCAGTCTCTGAAGTAAGGTGGGTCCCATAGCGTAGTTGAATACACGTTCGCCTTATAAGCGGACGGTTATGGGTTTGATTCTCAGCCCCTCCATCAAGCCCTAACGGCGACGCTTTGTATTGTACGTCTTACCGACACGGCTGCCCGATTATGACTGACAAGTTAGTGCTGTCCAATGAGAGCTTGAAGTAACTCGAAGTTTCTCCCTGTCCTGCTATTGCCCATTTGTTGACAAAAAAGAACGAACACGACGGGAACAACTTCGAGCTACTCCAAGCTGCTCTTTGGACAGCACTATTGTTTTTCTCGGAGGTATTCCTCTAACGTACCCGCATGAATGGCAACCGAATAATGCAACGAGCAATTATGGATTCACGATATGGGCAAATGGACACAATGGATTCACGATGAGGTGGATCCCGGCAATTATAAACATAACGAATATCTAAAAATAGATTCTGAAGAATACCACAGTAGATCACGACATAGTAGCGGTAAAGAAACACAGAGTACCTACTAAATAAAGCAAGGAATAAAAAAAAGTGCCTGAATTGGATCGAAATGGTTGGTTTTGCTTTGTGCGGGTAAGTAAGTTAATTTGAAAGTGGAGACTTCAGTGCTCGTTTAATCGTGTTTCCTTTCGGACGCAGAACGATCACACGATAATCGGAAAGATTGGTTCTGCTTTGTGTTGTACATTGGAACGGGCTATCGTTTATCAAGCGACTATATGAATTATGCAAGCATTGAACCATAATGCCTCCGGAACTACCTTTCAGTTAGAGGTGTGCGCCGGTCCAAAAATCGTCGGCGTTTGTCAAAATATTGGTCGGTGGCGCCTTTTTTGACATCACGCTGAAGATCTTTTTAACTGGCAGCGGCTGCGTGAATCAGCGTGGTGATTTTTTCCTATTGCGTTCGCTTCTCATTTTTTTCTTTCTGAATTCGGCATGACATTTCCAGAGAATCTTATGAATTTCGCGAACAAAAAACTAATGAAATTTCTCAGGATATTCTCAAAGTTTACCCAAATTATTATTTTTTTCAGGTATTCTAAGGAATACATTGGAATTTCCAAGGGAAGCTCTTTAGAATTCCCATAAAAAATGTTTGGAATTTTCAAATGAAAATGATCGAAATTTCAAAGCTAAATTATTTGGAATTTCCGCGGAAGTTGTTCCAAGTTATAACAGAAAATTGTTCATAATATCCGCAGGAACTTCATTGGTTTCGCCTGAAAATTCTTCGGATTACCCACGGGAAACTCTGTGCAATTTATATGCGATTTTTTTTAGAATTTCTATGGAAAATTCTTCGGAGTTTCCGAGGGATTTTCCTCAAAATGTAGATTTCAATGGATTTTTTTTTCAGAATTTCCAGGGAAAAATCTTCCGAAGTTCCACAGGAGATTGTTAGAAATTTCTATAGAAAAATCTAGTTTCTACGCGATTTTTTTAAATTTCAATGGAAAGTGTTCTATATTTCAATTGAAAAATTTAAGGAGTTTTGAAAGAATTCCTTTGGATTTCTCCGACAACACTACGAAGAGCACCTGAATGGCGATTTGGCAGACAACGGTGAACGCTCTACCACAGATCAGGTGTTCGCCGTACGTCAGGTATTGCAGAAATGCCGCGAATACAACGTGCCCACACATCATCTATTTATCGACTTTAAAGCCGCATATTTTTTATTTATTTATTTATTTATTTCGTCAAGCATTGTAGACTACAAACACATTGTTTCACTTAAACACTATCTGTTTTAATCACTAGACAACTATTATGCTATACTATTCATTGTTTTCCTCACTAGCGTGTTAGACATTGATATGTCGATGACCTCACAATATTTATTATATATGTTCATCATAGAGTTGAGCGGTCCATTTTTAGCATAGGATGTGCGTTGCAGATTTAGTTGAAATAAGTCACGATTTCTCAAGGTACGCGTAGGTGCATAAAAGTTCAAGCCTGACAGAAGGCTTTATGCTTTTATCTGATGTGAGATTAAACCATTAACGAATGTTACACAACCAACTTCTCTTCTTTTCTTAAGTGTTTCGATATTAATTAGTAGGCACCGAGATTCATATGACGGAAGCGGTAGGGTTGACCAACCTAACTTTCTAAGAGCAAAAAGCAAAAACTGTTTTTGCACTGATTCGATTCGATTTGAGTGGACTTCTTGATAGGGTGACCAGACAATGCTACAGTATTCTAATATTGATCTGACGTAGGACACATAGAGTGTTTTTATCGTGTAAGGGTCATTGAAATGATAACTGAAACGTTTAATGAATCCAAGCATGTTATGTGCTTTATGAATAATGACGTTATAATGTTCTACAAAGGTCAATTAGACTCTAATAATAGCCCTAAGTCTCTCACTTTTGTGCATCGTATAATTCGTTCCTGGCCTAGCTTACAGGTAATGTTTTGTAATATCTGCTTTCTAGTAAATGAAATTATGCTACATTTTTTCACGTTTATATCGAGAAGGTTTTTTGAGCTCCAGTTATGAAAATCGTCAATTTCTTGTTGAAATACGGCTAAGTCAGCATCATCACAAATTTCCATGTACAATTTCATGTCATCGGCATAAATAAGGACCTTAAGGCGTTTTAATATGAGTGTTATATCATTAACAAAAGAATGAACAATAATGGACCTAAGTGTGATCCTTGTGGTACACCAGAAGTAACTTTAATTGGCGAAGACAATTTATTATGGAAGCGCACTAACTGTGTTCTATCTCTAAGATATGATTCAATCCATCTAACCAAATATTCCGAAAAACCAAATCGCTGAAGCTTAAAGAGTAATAAAGAGATGTCAACTCTATCGAAAGCCTTACTGAAATCCGTGTACAAAGTTTCAACAGAATTACCTCTATCCATTGCAGCAAGTGAAAATGTACACTTTAATAAAGAATTAAAAAAAAAAAAAAAAAAAAAAAAAAAAAAAGTGAAAATGTCACGAAGTCTAAGAGATTAGTGGCAGTGGATCTGCCTTTAAAGAAACCATGTTGGCGATTTGTGATCAAGTGCTTAACCTGTTCAAAGAGTTTCATGTTCACAATAGATTCAAACAATTTCGGTATATGTACATGATATAATTGCAATGCCCCGATAATTTTGTACGTCTGAGCGTTTGCCTGATTTGAAAATTGGAAGAAGATAAGATTTTTTCCATAAATGTGGGAATACTCCATGAGCTAATGATTTATTATAAAGCTAAAATAATGGTTTTACAAATGAAGTAGCTAATTGTTTTAGTAATAAAGGGGGAATTCCAACGGGTCCAGGACCCTTGGACGCATCTAATGCTTCTAATGCTGTTACAATTTCATGTACAGTAATACCGGATATTGAAATATCATTTGTCTGATCAGGTAAATAATGAAAATAATCACGATCATAAACAGCACCAAGAGGTTTGTAAGTGCTTTGGAAAAAAATCGCGAAATAATTGCAAATTTCCTGGCTATCATGGCTAACCAATTCTTTAAATTTCATGCATGATGGAAAAGTATCCGATTTCTTTTTCTCTTTGACAAAGTTAAAGAAGGTTTTAGGATCCTTTTTTATATTATTTTCTAAAATCCTATTATAATTTTCGTATGCTTCTGATATTTGATCGTCAAGCTCCCTGCATATTTCAATATATTGTTTCAGATTATCAGAAGTTCGATTTTTCCTATATGTTTTATGCATTTTTTGTTTACGATTGATACAATCGATCGGGACCAGCTATGGCAGCTAATGCACGAAAACGGATTTCCGGATAAACTGATACGGTCGATCAAGGCGACAATGGATCGGGTGATGTGCGTAGTTCGAGTATCAGGGGCATTCTCGAGTCCCTTCGAAACGCACAGAGGGTAACGGCAAGGTGATGGTCTTTCGTGTCTGCTATTAAACATCGCTTTGGATGGAGTAATACGAAGGGCAGGGATTGACACGAGTGGTACGATTTTCACGAAGTCCGTCCAGTTATTTGGTTTCGCCGACGACATTGATATCATGGCACGTAACTTTAAGAGGATGGAGGAAGCCTACATCAGACTGAAAAGCGAAGCTAAACGGATTAGACTAGTTAAAAACACGTCAAAGACGAAGTGCATGATAGGAAGAGGCTCAAGAGAGGTCAATGGTAGCCACTCACCACGAGTTTGTATCGGTGGTGATGAAATCGAGGTGGTTTAAGAATTCGTGTACTTGGGCTCACTGGTGACCGCCGATAACGATACCAGTTGAGAAATTCGGAGACGCATCATGGCAGGAAATCGTACCTACTTTGGACTCCGCAAAATGCTCCGATCGACTAGAGTTCGCCGCCGTACCAAACTGACTGTCTACAGAACGCTTATTAGACCGGTAGTTCTCTACGGACACGAGACCTGGACGATGCTCGTGGATAACAACGCGCACTTGGAGTTTTCGAAAGGAAAGTGCTGCGTACCATCTATGGTGGGGTGTAGATGACGGACGGTACGTGGAGGAGGCAAATGAACCACAAACTGACTGTCTACAGATCGCTTATTAGACCGGTAGTTCTCTACGGACACGAGACCTGGACGATGCTCGTGGATAACAACGCGCACTTGGTGTTTTCGAAAGGAAAGTGCTGCCAGTGAGCCCAAGTACACGAATTCTTCAACCACCTCGATTTCATCACCACCGATACAAGCGTACGTGGAGGAGGCGAATGAACCACGAGTTGCATCAGCTGTTGGGAGAACCATCCATCGTTCACCTTGCGAGAATCGGAAGACTGCGGTGGGCCAGTCACGTAGCCAGAATTTCGGACAGTAAACCGGTAAAAATGGTTCTCGACAACGATCCGACGGTATCAAGAAGGCGAGGTGCGCAGCGAGCAAGGTAGATCGATCAGGTGCAGGACGATGTGCGGACCCTCCGAAGACTGCGTGGTTGGAGAAGTGCAGCCATGGACCGAGCTGAATGAAGAATACTTTTATGTATTACACAGCAGCAGCAAGTTATGACTCGGCCTCTCCTTGTCAGATCTCCGTAGCGTGCACGCGGACCCACGGACAGCTGCTGTCATCGCAATTCGGTTCAGCTATTTGGGGCCACACATTTTGGCGATCCTGCCAGGTTATTTTTTGGACACTGACACTGATTTCAAAAGGTAAGTTGTATTCAATTGACTAACGTGTAAATTAAAAAAAAATATGGTTTAAAAACATAACAAGGCAAGGTGGTTTGTATTACTACAAAGCGCGTCGGAAAGTCCGCCAAAAATTGATTGTGGTTTGGATAACCACCAAGCGCGTCGGGACGACCGCTGGAAAACGGATTGTGGTTTGAAAAATCACAAAGCGCGTCTGGAAGACCACTGGAAAATTAGTTGTGGTTTGGAGAATCACAAAGCTCGTTTGGAAGACCGCTGGATTTTTTTTTATGGTTTGTGGTGTGGAAAATCACAAAGCGCGTTTGGAAGACCGCTGAAAATTAGTTGGAATAACACAAGACGCGTCTGGGAGACTGCCGAGGATAGGGTTGACGATCTAGAAAATCCCAAGGTGAGCCCTGAATTTGGTTAAAATAAATTTAGTTTGATATTTATACACTAGGCGGCTTTAGTGTAGAGTGCGTGTTTTCTCTTGTTTCGGACAGCAGAACGATCGCGCGATCTGCCGAAATATTGTGTTCTGCATTGCGCGGCCGGTAATAAAGTTAATCAGTTCAGTGCGTGTTTTTTCTCGGAGTAGCTCGAAGAGTAGTAGTTTTCCTCCGGAGTAGAGGTGTGCGCCGCCGCGCCACGCCGCCGCCGCCGGCAATTTTTGGCACACCGCCGCCGCCGACAATTTTGCATCGGCGCGCCGCCGTTTAAAATTTGCCACGCCGCTGATCTATAATTTTCCACGCCGATTGGAATTTTCAGTGGAAACTCCTAAGATTCATTGGATTTTCCGTATAATTTGATGATAGATCTCTACAACATTACGTTGAAACTTCAGAGAATTTTTCGTGAGGATACCAATTATTTCCATGAAAATTCCATACAATATCTTGTTAAAACTTCGAAGAGCACTCCGTGTAGCAGAATATTAGCTTACCGTGACATCAAATTAAAAACTATTCTACTGTCGATGAGAGCAAATCGAAAACTAAATTTGATATTGGTTTCCGATAACAAAATAAGTACACAGTTTGATGTCATATCATTCAATTTAGTAATCTACAGCAACATGAGATCAAAATATGTAATCAATCATGATGATTTATACATATTTGAAAACAAATTTTGAATCATTTTGTTGTCAAAATCAAAATATTCAACATGCTCTCATTATGTTTTCAGACTTTGATAGGATATGTAGCCTATAGATATTTGGCCGAGAATCTCATTTGGTCGAACAGTTCCTTTGGCTAAAAAAATCGTGAACTTGTCCTTCGGCTGAAATAGTCGTTTGGTAGAAAGGGCAATTTGGTCAAAATGGACATTCGGTCGAAAGTGTCGTTCGGCTGAATTGGTCATTTTCACGACAATAACGGGAGAATCTTTTGAATTTCGCCTCAAAAAATGGATGAACTTCCCCAGAAATTCTTCATCCATTTTTTCATATTCATTTGAAAATTATTTTTAGATTTTCCACGGGAACTACTTTCACGTTTCGAGAACTCTTTGTAGTAACCAAGGGAAATTGTTTGGGATTTACATGAGAATCTCTACAGAGTTTTTACGGGAAGTTGTTCCAAATTTCTATATGAAAATATTCGGAATATTCACGGAAAGTTCCTATTGAGTCTCTGTTGAGTATTCTTTAAAATTCACACAAAAAATTTTGACTAGTGAAAGAAATGCTTTAACGTTGACTTCCCCAATCCTAATTAATCAAGCCGGTTAGATTTTTATCCTTTATGAGATTGATTTTTTTTTCGCAGGGAGAGGTTCATCATTAAACGGCTAGTTTGACATAGCCAACTTTAAAACATCGGAAAAATGCTCGGAGTTTGTTTTTGGTTTCTTCAGAAAATTCTTTCTACTTTCGATTAAAAATTCTTGGTAAGTTTCATTTTATTCCAATAAGACCGAAAGTGACAGACTGGTCTGGCCGAAACCATCGTTGCCCAAAAATGCCATTTAGCAGAAATTGTTTTTTGACAGAATGGGTCATTTGGCCAAAAATGTCATTTGGTCAAACGGGGTCATACGGCCAAATTTCAATGACTGAACCTCGTACTGAACGGGTAATATGGTCAGAAATGGCCACTTGTTTGGCGAAATGGTCTTTTTGACAATTGACCATTTCGACAAAATTTCGTGGCCTCTCTATTTATTTCTAGCCAGGTACCATTTAGCAAAACGGAAACTGTTATCAGATCAAAACTGGCTTGACCGAAAATGTAGTTTGGCCGAAAGCGATGTACAGCCAAAAGGAAAAGTTGAACGGACTTGTAAAAAGTTGTTTACCCTAACAGGTCATTTAGATGAGAATGCCGTTCGGGTGAAAAAGTCGTTTGACCGAATCATTTGACCAAAAATGCCGTTTGGTAAAAAATGGCATTTGGCAGAAAGAGCCATTTGGCCTTTAAATGTCCTTTCTGCAACCTTCTTTGAAAAGTGTCGTTCGGCTGAATTGGTCATTTTGCCAAAGAAGACGTTTATCCGAATTGGTCATTTGACAGAAAATGCTGGTCGGCCAGAAGGGATGTTTTGCAGAAAGAACATTTTCGGGCCAAATTACCATTCCTACCAAACACCATTTTCGGTCAAATGATCTATTTGGTAGAACGATTTTTCGGCCAAATTACCAGTTCGGCTGAATGTCCATTTAGGCTGTATGTCGTTTTCGGTAAAAATACATTTTTGGTCAAACCATTTTTGACATGAAATAATTAATATTGAGCGTCTTAGGGGAAAATGTTACAAGGTTAAAATATTTCAAGTTTCTATTTACTTCCGCTATATTATATAGCGCTATATTATATACTAGTCGACCCGGCAGACGTTGTCCTGCATAGTAGGCGAAAATGCGCGTTCTGAGCTGCCCATGCGAAATTTCCATACGATTCATAATTTTAGTTTTTTGCGATTTACTCAACTTAACTAATAATTTTCGAATGAGGAAATATCATATAAACCCGTCGGAAACTGTAACGAAATTAACTGCTGAAGGAATGAAGAAAATCCATCCAGCCGTTTTTGAGTTATGCGGATACGAACACAGACCATTTCATTTTTATTATATAGAAGATAGAATATAACGGAAGTAAATGGAAACTTGAAATATTTTAACATTTTTGACATGATAAAAGTTTCGGATAAACGTTCAATTCGGCTTAATGGGATTTGGTTAGATGGCTTTTGGCTTAAATGTTAGTATCTTTGAGCTTTGAGCTTGATTGACTGCTCGTAGTTGCTACTCCATTATGACCAGATCAGCTGTTCTTGCACAGGGAACCAACAGATGTTTGCTAGGAACTAGCACACATCTTCAATGTACAAGTAATGGTGATCTCATTTGTTAGGTCATACTGGCGCCTGCCACGTCAGAATGCAAGTCAATGTAGGGAAGGAAGGAAGGAAGGGGAGGAAATGACGCCCACTGCAAGCCGAATATACCTCTACACTTGCCACGAGTTCATGCGGAATTTGTTGGAATTTTTGGGTTAGATTCGAGAGGCAGAGGTCCGTCTTGGTTAACGAGCTGCCAATGTGATAGATAGAAGAAGGCAACTGAATTGGATGTAGGAAACGAGCTCTATAGTTCATTTCCAATTCTGGCAGATTACTGTTAGAATAGTAAAGTTGAAGGTATAGGAATAGTAATCTCTTATATTGTTCGTAATGATTGGTTTTCTAGGCGGCTTATTGGGCCAGCGCAAACCTCCTGTCTCGTCGGAGGGCCGTCGTGTCAGGGCTGTTTAGCGTCCCACCTAACACCAGGACTTTGGCTTGTGCGCTTTGAGCGGCACACGGTCGCTTTGGTGGGGCCTACTTGCGGATACATGCAGCTTTTTATAGAGGTTTAACAGGGCCCACTGTCAAACCCCACCACATCCTAGGCAAGCCCCACAACTCGCAGATGGCCGGATCGTCAAGCCCTTGGACATAGTCCCTGCTGCCCGATAAACTGACACGGTTGATCAAAGCGACGATGGATCGGGTGATGTGCGTAGTTCGAGTTTCAGGGGCATTCTCGAGTCCCTTCGAAACCCGCAGAGGGTTACGGCAAGGTGATGGTCTTTCGTGTTTGCTATTCAACATCGCTTTGGAAGGGGTAATACGAAGAGCAGGGATTTACACGAGTGGTACAATTTTCAATAAGTCCGTCCAGCTATTTGGTTTCGCCGACGACATAGATATTATGGCACGTAACTTTGAGAAGATGGAGGAAGCCTACATCAGACTGAAGAGGGAAGCTAAGCGGATCGGACTAGTCATCAACACGTCGAAGACGAAGTACATGATAGGAAGAGGTTCAAGAGAAGACAATGTGAGCCACCCACCGCGAGTTTGCATCGGTGGTGACGAAATCGAGGTGGTAGAAGAATTTGTGTACTTGGGCTCACTGGTGACTGCCGAAAATGACACCAGCAGAGAAATTCGGAGACGCATAGTGGCTGGAAATCGTACGTACTTTGGACTCCGCAAGACGCTCCGATCGAATAGAGTTCGCCGCCGTACCAAACTGACAATCTACAAAACGCTAATTAGACCGGTAGTCCTCTACGGACACGAGACCTGGACGATGCTCGTGGAGGACCAATGCGCACTTGGAGTTTTCGAAAGGAAAGTGCTGCGTACCATCTATGGTGGGGTGCAGATGGCGGACGGTACGTGGAGGAGGCGAATGAACCACGAATTGCATCAGCTGTTGGGAGAACCATCCATCGTTCACACCGCGAAAATCGGACGACTGCGATGGGCCGGGCACGTAGCCAGAATGTCGGACAGTAACCCGGTGAAAATGGTTCTCGACAACGATCCGACGGGCACAAGAAGGCGAGGTGCGCAGCGGGCAAGGTGGATCGATCAGGTGGAAGATGACTTGCGGACCCTCCGTAGACTGCGTGGTTGGCGACGTGTAGCCATGGACCGAGTCGAATGGAGAAGACTCTTATATACCGCACAGGCCATTTCGGCCTTAGTCTGATTAAATAATAGTAATAGGAATAGTAATGGAAACGGTATGGAAGTCCATTTCCAGTTCTAGCGATTGCTAGACCATGAGAAATATAGAGAAAGATACAAAGTAGGAGAATGGAACGGACCTGGGATTGAACCCACGACCTCCTGCGTATGAGGCAGAAGCAGTAGCCATATGACTACCAAGCCCGCTAAATTTGGCTTAAATGTTAGTAGGTTACGAAATTTCGTTCAACAGTCTTTTCAACGTAAATGTCATTAGGCCAAACGGATGGATATTGTGGACTAAATTACCCATTCAGTTATTGACATTTGGCCGTAAGACCTGTTGGCCTAAATGATATTTTCGGACAAATGACCCATTCTGTCAAACGACCATATCGGCCAATCGGCATTTTTGGGCTGATGACCTATTCGGCAAAACGACCTGTTAGGGAAAACGATTTTTTCGGTCAAATTACCAGTTCGGACATACGACTTTCGGCCAATGGAATTTCCCAAGAATTTCTTACGGACAATACACTAGTCGTTCGATAACTGTAACATGACGCATTCTAGACGTCAAACAATTGTCAGACGTCGTCAAAATAGAAGTGCATCTGATTGTTCACCGCTATGCAGTGATCATCGACTTTGACATAGTTTTGAAGCTCAGCTGTTCGATAACTGCAAAACTGATGTAACTTTCGAAATGCAGTTAAAAGCATTGCAGTTAAATGACTTGCAGTTATCGAACGTCTACTGTACAAAGAATTTCCCGTAGAATTCCAAGAATTTCGAACAATTTTTCGTTGAATCGTTTTGAACAATCCTCCGCGGAAATTCTAAAGAAGTTTCCGTTAAACTTACGGAGAATTTCTCCTGAACATTCCAGAGAATTTTTCTCGAAAACTCCTTAGAGTCTCCCGCGGAAATTCTTAAGAATTGACTGTTTTATCGTTGGCCATGCCAAACAAGCCGTCTTTATTATTCTAGACTGAGAAAGCCAACGGTAAAACACCCATTCAACCAGCTGCACTCTACTACAATTATCAATAATGTTCTGTACAAATTTGGAAGAATACTCAACAGAAACTCAACAAGACCTTTTCATAAATTTCCGAATTTTTTTCCTGTAGAAGTTAAGAACATTTTTTTTGTAAAAAATTTGAAGTTTCTCATGTAAATTGCGACAAATTTTCTGCTGAAATTCCAAACAATTTTATTTGGAAATTCAAAAGAGCTTCTCTTGGTAATTCCAAAGATTTCTCGTAACTTAAAAAAAATCCGAAAATATTTTCCATATTTTGGTTTTTCTCCAGATTTTTCTTTAAATGAGGGAATAAGATAATTAGATTATTGCTGCAATCTATTTGTTTCTTGTTTCTTGCTCTAATAGTTCAATTCCCATGTTTGTCTTTCATTCCAGCTATGGAGGATGTTACGCCACCACCATCGGATCAGTTTGCCACGAGATGGGACACATTTTCGATCTTGGCCACACAAAGGACGGCATCATGGGCGCCGGCTTAGATCACATCAATCGCGTTTTCACGCTAATTACCAACACCGAGGATCTGCCGGAACGCATTGTCGGTCGCCAGGCGCCAGCTAGGAAGCCGCTGAACAGCAAACTAACGCAGATCAAGCGTCCCGGGGATTTTCTACGAAAGTACCAGCAGCAGAAAGAAAGCGATGTAACCTTTTTCGCAGATAATTGTGCAGTTACTTTACAGTTGCATAAGTGGTTCAACAATGGTCTCAGCACAAATGATAACAATTGTGATACTAGACTAAGCTTTAATTTCGTTACAAGACACGTGACCAGTGTTAATTCCACATTGAAACTGATTGAATTGCGTGATAGGGAGGATGGAATGCTGAAGACGTATTGGTCATTCCTAGACAGTGATACTGATTGTTTTCAGGTTCCAGTAGAGATCCATTTGGATGGACTGACCTTGTTTGTGATTGATAACTTTGGTAATATTTTAAAGCAAGATTTATAAGAGCAACCACGAGAGCTAGAGAAAATACAAACCAGTTGTCGGTATCAGAATCTCTTAGAGATTAGTTTTAGAAAAGCCCGACCAAATATAGAATAGATTAAGTCAATATTTACTGTCGGAGGAAATACAAAAGAAAATGATATTATACATATATTTAGAACCCTCTTTAGAGAAAATTAGGCATTTCATTCCAAATTAAATGTGTTCCACTGGATGCTCCGAACTTTTGACCCTAGTCATAATACGAAATTCGTACATTTAGTTCGATTACATCGAATATCGACTTTCTTGCATGGTTAATAAATATGTAAAACTGCAACATTAAAACTGTGATATTTTATTTTAATCCGAAAGTGGAACATTTATTCTTTTTACTCCACCGCCTTATCTATTCTAGTGCGATTGTACATATACCTAATATCTATAATCTATATACTTAAAAATGAATTTCTGTCTGTCTGAACCTCATAGACCTTGAAACTACTGAACCGATCGGCGTAAAAATTTGTATGCAGAGGTTTTTGGGGCCAGGGAAGGTTCTTAAGATGGATCGAGACCCCTTGGGAAGGGAGGCCCTCATACAAATTAAACATAAAACAGAAATTTCTGCATAACTTGAGAACTAATCAGAGAATAAATCAATTTTAGGCGATACGACGTTCATCGGGTCTGCTAGTGATATATAATACAATATAATATAATATAATATAATATAATATAATATAATATAATATAATATAATATAATATAATATAATATAATATAATATAATATAATATAATATTATTATATATAAAATATAAAATAATATAATATAATATAATATAATCTTTGTTCATTCCAGTGGTGTCCTGTGGTGTACAATTATATTTGTTTTGAACTGTTTTTTGTCGGTGTGGTTAACTTTAATTTCAAAATTGTATGATACTCACATTGGTACAACAATACAGACAAACGGAAGATACCCGAGCGAAGTCGGTTAACAAATGTATATCTAACGATGAACCCGTTTCCATGTATCGTAATAATTGAAATCAATTGCTGAGTGTACTTTATTCTGATGAAGAAGATAAGCACGTAGTTCCTCTTTCGTAGTCTTGTTACTGCTGGGTTCAGTTGGCCAGTCTTTCGTATCATGGTACAGAAAATCTGGTCCGTTAAACCATCTGCTGTCGTGGGCCAGATTCGGTTGTTTGTTCCACTTTGTGGCTTCATCGGCGACATTATCCTTGGACGATAACCAGCGCCAGTTAGCAATACTAGTTGTTTCCAGGAGCTCACTTACGCGAAACGCAACGAACTGCGAATAGCGTCTACCCAAGTAACCAAAAGTTCCTTCAAGAGTACGTTTTTAGCTTAAGCAGCTCTGTGAAGCTGAGCGAAAAATGTACTCTTAAAGGACCTTTTGGTTACTTGGTTGTGGTCTGATCGGATCCAGCACAGAACGTCACGTGAATCCGTTCAGTAGATGCCTTCGTTAACTTTATACGATAGTGAACTCGTGATTGTTTCAGCCAACCTGGATCAAATTACTGCTGCTGTAGTCGAGGAATAGAGATAAACCGCAGGGGAACGACACTTGCCTCGGCTACAAAGATTGCACATTCTACCTTTGCATCTCTGACGAAACGTAGGTAGATAACAGCTGAGTATCCAAACTGGCTAGCGTCAACAAAAGTGTGTAGTTGAACGATAGTATTTTCCCCTAAGTTAATAGCAATCCGATAACAACGTGGTATGTTCACGTGCTGCACCATCGGAAGAACGCGTAGCCACATTTCCCATTTGTCATTAAGCGCATCCGGAATTTCGTCATCCCAATCGATGTTGGATCGCCAGACCTCTAGGAGAAGTATTTTCAAAAGAATGAGAAGATTTGAAATTAGTCCCTAAGGATCGAATATCGCCATAAAAGTACGAAGCATTTTCCGTTTTGTGGGTTTGCGATTTCCAGCGAGTAGCTCGCCATCGTGCTTTGAGGACAGTTTATAGGTAAATGTGTCGCTCGTCGTACACCACTCACTACATACCCAATATTTTCTCTGTTGCCACTTTCGATGTCAAGTTTAAGTTCTTGTCACGCTCTCTGTCTACGCCAAGAGCTTCGATGACGGTTGACGAGTTTGATAGCCAGTTCCGCATTTCATAGCCTGCTTGAGCATGCACATGCCGGACATCCAATGCCAATTTGATTGCCTCCTCTTCTGTTTCCGTGCTGGCTAACATATCATCCACGTAGTGCTTCCGCGTGATCGCCTCAGTTGCTTCAGGAAATTCCCCTTCGTATTCTTTTGCGTTCAAGTTCTTCGCGAACTGATCACAGCTAGGTGAACAGGACGCTCCAAAAGTTATGACCTGCATAACGAATATGCTGGGATCCTGCTCATTAGGATGTGCTTGCCACAAAACCGTTGGCAGTTTTGATCTTCTTTGTCTATGAGCGTTTGGTGGAACATCTCCTTGATGTCTCCGCAGATGGCCACCTCATTTTCCCTGAACTGGTAAAGAACGGAATTTAAGGAAATTAGTTGGTCCGGACCCTTGAGAAGCAGTGTGTTGAGCGATACGCCACGAGATGTAGCAGCTGCTTCTCAGACGATTCTTAATTGTCCGGGTTTGTTCGGGTTGAACTGAACTCTAGGCACCTTAAGGCGCTGAAGTGCTACGGGCTTACTGTTTGGAAGGCGAAATTCATCGAATTTCCAAAGTAGACGTGTTACGAAACGTCCCCTCTTGTTTCGATACATTGTTTGTAGAATTGATAGGGCTCGTTGGTCTACTGTTGATATTGTGAGATGATTTGGCTTTGCAATTCCCAAACTATCTAATGAAAAGTATTCTTGCATATCCCGGTGTAGACGTTCGTTACTGCCTTCACTACAGTCACATACACTCCAGCTGTAATGTCCGGTAAACTCGTTCCCATCTGAGCCTCCATGAATGATCCATCCAAGACGAGTTTTCGTGGCAAGCGGTTCGTACATTCCTCCTTCTTTTCCTTTTTGTGGATGCCCAAGGTTGGCATTATTTACACCGATAAGGAGACGTGGCTGAATATCTTTGTATGATTCTGCATCCATACAAAGCGATTGATGGAAAAGACCGAGGTTTGGAATGGTATGTACTTCTCGTAGAGGGTACTTTTTCGAGTTTTCTCCTGTTCCGGAAATATTGACGAGCACCACTTTTGAATTGTTCTCGTAGCGCTGCTTGTTCTCAGTCCATCTCAAGCATATTGGTGCAGGTTTACCTTCCAAGTTTAAATCTGCTGCGATTCCAGCGTCCATCAGAGTCCACGAGAACCCATCGTCCAAAAAAGCGTAAGTTTTGACGACCTTGTCACGACCATATAGCATAACTGGTACGACGCGAAACAGCGTCCTTGTAACAGAGCTGTGGTGAGCGTTGCAATCACGTTCATTGGAAGGATTTGGATGCGAGAGTTCCATGTTTGGTTTACAATCATTGGTTTACAATAAAACACTGTAACCACGAGTTGACCTTTTCGTTAGACAGCTCCTCTTCGTCCGGAATATCAGATGACGATGACGTTTCATTAGCGATCTCTTGTAGCAGTTCGTACCGCTTCCTGGTATATGCCCTTTGCTAGCTTCTTCAATCTCCTGCAACTTTCTTTCCTCCTCTAGCAATTGTAGCTCCAACTGCTTCTGCTTCTTTTTAGTGGATAATCTGGAACTCGTAGCCTTCGAGGCTTGACTTCTGGCTTCTGCTTGAATGTGATGTTCATTGTTCCGCGGATCGACCGGAGGCATAGCCGAAGATAATTGGATTTGTTCCCTAGCGGTAACTAATGATTGAATTTGCATCGGTTGTCCCTGGAGGCTGTTCGGGGGCAGCGCGAGCGGGACTGATTAATACTCGATAATCGACGAACCATGAGCCGGTGTGGTTACCTGCGACATAAGCGCTGGTTGACTTACCACCGAGGGTAGCGACGAGATGGAATATGACGGTAACGCGTGAGCTAGATTTGATAGTGATGAGAATGTATTCTGAGGTGCGTAGTTTGTTGTGACGCACGAAAATGATGGAACGAATGGAAGTCTAGGCATTATACGGGGGTATCCGATTGTGGACGGTATTGACGAAGCAGCAGTGATCGGGGATATTTGTGACCACGACATGTTCACGTATTCGAGGGGCACCGTACTTACAGGAGCAGTAGAGGGCCAGCAGCATCGTATCCGACCATGGGTTGTTTTGCAGTTGGTTTAGCAGTTACGGCACGTCCAAGCAGCACAACTTGTTTCACTAATGAACATTTCACTGTATTGCAACTATTCGGAAAGTAACAATCTTTGCGTATGTGTCATCAGATATAACTCTCTTGCAATCTAAAAAGCGCAAGGGTGGAGCCTACGGAAACATCCTTCGATTGCAGTAATATTGCAATAATGTTGTAAAATACTTCAGCGGAAAAAATAAAATAAAAATATAAAACTGGATTTGATATATGGATTTTGTGATTGATAGTCCTTCACTTTACCACAGCACCATTCAACACTTTGAAGGAACTGCATGTTGACTCACCATAAAAACCATACCAAACCACCATTTCATTATTCCGGGTAAACGACTACTTTTAAAGAAAAGATGTAATAAATGTCTTATTCCGGGCAAATAAAACATTCAAAGAAGGGATCACATTCACCATTGCCTTAATCCAAGTAAACGCCTACTTTTAAAGAAGGCATCACGCTTACCATTGCCTTATTCAGGGCAACCGCCTACTTTCAAAGACAGGATAACATCCACCATTGCCTTAACCCAAGCGAACGCATTCCGATTGATTTATTTAATTATTACGCATTGCAAGAAAAATTTGGAATCCTGGAAAATTCAAAGCGCCTCCAATGAATATTTTCCGGGCTAATGATCAAAGACAGTTAATGCAAAGTTTTCGACATTTTATTTATATTTATATTTATGACATTTCTATATTTAGGGTAAGACGGTATAATATGCCCCCCCTAAGGCAACTTCTTGATAACTTTTTACTTTTCAACGCAATTTATGCAAACTTTGTGTTATTTGGTGGTCCAGGAAGACGCAAATGCATTGCCCGTGAGTAGTCATATAAAAATATTACAGATAACACGTAATAAAGCTTTTTTGAAAAGTCGTAAGAAAATGAATTTCAACAAGTGCCTGGGCAATACGCCCCAGCTTAACCAATGACTTTTCATAGCCCTTCAATCATATTTTATCAATCCCATAATAAAAAGGATACAAATCCTTATGCGCTTGACATTGAAAAACCAACATAGGTCTACTTAAGCAGGTGTGAATTACATTTCAATATTTTCCATACAAATTGGAAGCAACTGCTGCAAGCTCGCTGCGCTTGTGTTCAGTTAGTAAGGGCATATCGCCCTGCCCACACTGGGGCGTTTTGGCCAGTGATACATGTTTCCGAAAATCGTTACATTTTTGAAGATGGAAGCAGTTTTATATCGAATTAACCACATAGAAAAGATATTTTGTTGCCCAACTGAGTATTCCAGTGCAAGTTTTGCGGACAGTATGCTAGAGTCGCTCCAGAATGTTGAGCAAACAAACATGAAAAGTTACATCAAAACTGTAGCTTTTTGTATTTTGCTATTATTTTCATTGCGTAATACAAAAATACTTCCACATTCACATAGTATGATGGGTTTACAAATACTTATAGGTAGCAACTGATTAGGACCCTTAGTTAGTTATAGTTTTCTAGAAATCAAAGGGGGGCGTTTTGGCCAGGTGGGGCGCATTATACCGTCTTACCCTAATTCAATCTGAAGAGAAATAAGGACAACAAGGCTATGCCTAAGAGTATCTGCCTAAGGGACACACGACACCTTCCATCCACTCCTGCGGCAAAACTTCCTCCTCCCAAATCTTGGTAATTACTCAGTGCAGCGCTCTAGCCAGTGCCTCACCACCGTGTTTAAATAGCTCTCCTGGTAGTTGGTCAACCCCAGGGGCTTTGTTGTTCTTCAGCCGGCCAATCTCCTCCATGTAATATACTGCTAATAGCAGCAGGACGTACCTGAGCGATCGTTTGCCGCTCGAAGCACACTGACCCAAAAAATCGTGGAGTCTTAACAGACCCGTCACGACGGCCTCCCGGCGAGACAAGAAGTATACTCAGACTAAATAATCCACCGATAACACCATTATCAACAAAATGAGTGTTTCAGGACGTGAAACTGCATGACATTCTTCTCAATTTGATAGATATTTCTTCGATTAATTGACTTTAGTACTGAGCCACTACATATTAGGAACCAGTCCTACATTTCGGGCTTATTCTCATTGAAGTAAACTCATTAGGTAATCATTGCTTTTCATTGGACAAACCATGAATCCAATGGAGGGATAACAATTATCATTGTTTTATACTCGGCGAATGCATGATTTCTATGAAAGAATTATATCGTTATAAAATTATTATCAACCTGGGTTATAATTACTAATTTAGTTTTTTTTTTCAGCAGCACCAAATCAAGCATATGTCCGTGGCATATGTGGCATATGTCCGTTATGCCAAACAGTGGCATATGTCCGTTATGCCAAATTACTTTCACTTTTGACGTTGTTCACAATTATGCCAAATGTCCGTTATGTCAAATGGCGTTATACTAGAAAGACAGGAACACCGTCTTCGACCAGAGGTCGTACACGGAAGAAATAAACTACCCAATAGTGAGTTCAACTCACCCAGCCTCGAACATCCGTACGGGAAGCCAAAATTGAGTAAATGGGGTCGAAGTAGTTTGCCCTTACTCCCATGTTAAAAAAGTACCCAACGGAAAGTTTATTTACCCAACTGGAGGTTTAATTCACTCAATTTTGAGTTCAGGCAATAAAATCAGAAGAATAGATAGAAAAGAAGTACTCCTGATGATAATTAGAAAAAAACTATGAATAGCGGAGTAATATTCTCAAATACATGAAATTCTTCACAAAAAGGAACAACAAAGTGTTACGACGTCGAAATATCGATATAATAAATATTTCCTTCAGATGAAAAAAAACCTCATGGCAAATCAATTTATGTACAAAACATTGAATACTTAACAAACTACAGCATCACATTTGTCCCATAGGGATTAGACTAGATTTTCACTGACAAGAAATGCTACGTTTACTTTTGCAATACATCACTAATCCAGCTGGTGTATTCACTTACTCTCGTATAAATTCCCGGAAAGCCAGGCCTTGCGCAGCCTATTCCGGTGGAAACAATACCTATAAGCACGTCGTCCCGGGTCACCAACGGACCTCCAGAATCTGCCCAGCACGAATCGACTCCACCGGACCTCTTACCTGCGCATAGCTGCGTTCTGGCAATGGCTCGCGGTCGATTACCATCTCGATAGAATCCCTCGCAGTCTTCATTACGAAATACATCCACAATGGCACGTTGTAGCGTATCAGGCTTATCACCGTCCCGCTGACTTTCCTGGTTCCAACCCCAGCCAGACACGATAGCAGATTTGCCTTCCACGAATGCCGAAGCATCGTGTTTGCTAGCAATGCATATAGGACGGATATGCTGATCAAAGTACATAAATTTTGAAGCCTCCATCAGGGCGATATCGTTGTATGGCTGACTACATGAGTACTCCGGATGGAAGATTATGGCTTGAATACTTACTTCATACGAGCTACCTATATTGTTATCTATTTGATTTCTTTGAAATTCGGAAAGCTTATACAAACCTACTATTGCTTTTATCTGACTGGGGCGAACTGGCTTGTTTAGACCGCTATGGAAATAGTGAAAGTAATTACTAATAAAACATGTATCGGACACAAATGACGTTATTTTAGAAAGAAAAAAAAATCAATTATATTTGGGCTACGATTGGTTCAAGCTATAAAAATTTCTATATGTACGACAATATATTACTCAAAAACTCGTGTTACAAAACCTAACCAACATTTAAATGTGAAAGGCAGCATATGTATAGGCAAGTTGGTGTCATAAAAGTGAAATGAACATTTTTTCAAGCGATTTTCATAGTATCCTAATTCTATGTCTCAGAGGGTCGAATGGTAACACATGTTTAGAAAATAAGTGTTATAAATAAATTATAATAAATAAATAAATAAATTATAAATAAAATTGCATCCTGGATGTTGTTGTTCTTCCCAGCTGCAGCTCAATTAAGGAGAGACAATCCGTGGTGTCTGTTCGCCATGGAGCAACGGCTTAAACATCGACAGTTTACTTCTAGAGTTTAGATATAGGGCACTGCACGGACTGCTTTGTCTCTTTGTCGCTGCAAAGAAATTATAAAACAAGAAGGCCAGTAAACGTTAAAATTTATAAGGAACGAAAAAGATAGAGATGTTTCCGTGCAGTGCCCTATAGAATGATTTTAGTCAAATTGCTAAATCATAGTCGCCAGGGTAATGAATACAGTGATAAAAAAATACAACATGAGACCTGTATAGGAATATAGATCGTTTTTATCCTCGCAAACTGGCACAACCTTATTTCAGTATGAAACAGCAACAAGTTCGGTTCGGCGAGTTACCACGGAGGCCACCGAGGCAACCTCATATCCGGTGGCGAAGAAGAGGAGAAAAGGAAGAAACAAAGGAAAATTGTTGGAATGTGCCACATTGACGCTATTCAGACTAACCACGTGAATCGCAGAAAACCTTTACTCAAGCTCGTTTGGTGGACAATATTTACGAAGAAAGAAGGGACAAGTCAGAAGAAGACTCCCTCGGGAATTGATCCGTCGTTCATTACAAGCCACCGTCATTGAGGGCGCCGTAACTGTAACTAAGGCATTGTTTGATTGCCATGTGGATGCCGCTCGTTAACTGCTGTTCCGAAGAGGCTAGCCCCGAAACGTCCACGGTTGTGGTTGTGGTTGTCGCAATCGGAAGCCCCCGCTCATCGCCCATCCGCCGAACCGTCGATTACTGAGAAAGTCCCGTCCGGCGCGTCAGACCGTACATCCGACGAAATTCCGCAGAATATATCCTTAAGAATGTTGCTCGCTTTGGAAGGCGGCCACCATTTTCTTAGAACTGCTGGGTGCGCTCGGAATCTACAGTCTGCGAAAGAAGCAAGCGCCACAAGTCCATTTCGCCTCCGGTCGGTCAACGTATACAAGAACAAGTGTGCACGATAGCATTGGATTTTCTCCGTACTTTATTAATTTTGGGAGGAATATGATTAGCCACGGCCAGGAGTACGACAGTCTACGTCACCTTACACACGAGAATGATCGAGATGACCATGAAACCAAACTGGAAACACAACGGTTATACGAAATTGTACGCGAAAACTTACACAAGGCTTATGAAAAATATTCCAAACCGTATAATTTGCGCGCAAATCTTCGACATCACTTCCAGGAAGGAGATATAGTTTACAAAAAGAATATCCATCTTTCCGATAAATCAAAAAACTTTGTTGGTAAATTCGGAAACAAGTTCTCAAAAGCACAAGTCGTTCAAAAAATCGGAACTAACACTTATATTCTAAATGATATGCAGGGTCGTAGGATTCCTGGAACTTTTCACGGTTCCTTTTTGAAAAAAGCATAATTTCTAACTTCAGCTATGACTGCATTCTCACCGAGGAATGCATACACAATTGGAACTACAAACCAAATCAAAAACACATAGTGGTGCATCGGCTTCGTCACGGCTTGAGAAGTCCATTGGTTACCTCAGTCGTTGACTCAGTCAGCCTACAGTTCATTGACCCTCACGCAGTAATGCAGTGTCATTGCAATGAACACTCTGATAGTAGCAAAATTGCTACAGCTATGAACGTGCCCCTCAGGCACCAACCTTTGATGTGCACCATCTAATCACGTCAGCACCATGTCGATCTAGTGGACCGCAATAACAGCCTAGCACATAATAGACACCATCATTGTTCCAAGTTCTGGAACAGTCTTCATATTAAAATATTTGTCTGGTCGGCCAAGTCACTTTGTTCACATTTAGTATCATCTCATATCACTAATTAGCACCAAATCCATATACACTCAAAGTTCATCGATTTTATACCTACCAAAAACAAGCCATAGCAGTTCTTTTTCCCAATCAAATAATTTTTTGATCTGCCACATGCTCTTAAAGCACCCGTATAGCTCCATTCCTTTTTGATCTGTTGAATTGTCGCTACCTACATCAGTGACAGGTTGCTTGACAGTGCGATGTTACTTTCGTGGAGTTTAGAGTGACGATTAACCGTGACAAAGGTTAGAATTAATAGATAGGACTTTTTAAATTCGGATGAGCAAGAAAAGTATCAAGGAACGAAATGTTTTGTTAATTCTCCAAATGCATTTGAATAATTCTCAGAGCTGTCTGAGGTAACTGAGTTTAGAATAAAAGAAATAGGTTTTCCAAATATTTTTGGAGTTATTTGGTAATTTTGGTTGGTAGTTGTAAGAATATTTTCCAAAGTTTCTTTGGAGTAAAATCGGAACCAATTGTTAGTTAGTAAATTTAATGGAAGTTAGCAAAACATCGGAATGAGAAAAGTAATTACAGTTGGCAGTAAATTAAAAGCATAGATCTTGTTTGCAGATATGAGACACAGAACAAAATTGTTCAAGAACAAAATAATAGATAAAACAAAACTAAACTTTTTATATTGATATTGTAGTAGAAAAAAAAAGAGATTAAATTCAAATTTAAAAACAAATTACCTAGTAAAGACATACAATAAAAATTTTGAAATTAAAATTTCAAAATTTTTATTTCGTTTGGAATAGGCGAGAATGTAACGCCAGATTGTAATACCTTCCAATTTGTGGATGAATTCACTAAACTTCTCCTCGACTATTAATTCGATCTCCATTTTGAATATCGATATGAAATAGCTATAAAAGCTCAGCATGGACACAGACCAATTTCGCCCTTCTTTGATAACAGGGATATTTCTGAGTGTACGCGGTTAAATTATAATTTGAATTTTGGCTCCGCTCTCTCAATCTCTTGAATCCGATACGAAAGAGTGAGCTCCCTGGTTTTAATATGATAATATGTACACACGTGCATATTGCAGTGTGGTAGGATTAAATAGTTAAACCGAGAAGGGATTCTTTGTTCTATTATCTAACGCGCAATTGTAGTTTAAACAATAACTAGAGGCAGCTTGGCCATCGCGATTTCTCATTTGAATAGTGATTCTTTGCCAGTGCGGATGTGCTACTAAACGCCAGTTTAAACGTAGAGACGCCAACCGACGCCATAGTGCGAAAGATTCGTTAAAAGTTTAAATAGTTGAAAAGTGTGATTAGTGCCTAGAGAAATAAGCTAATCTTGAATTGGTAAGAACCAATAACCCAAAAGTAAAATTCTCCCTATAAGTAAGAACTGTTTAATTAGTTTATTAACAGTAGTTAGCTTCGAGGCATCACATGTGCAACTATTAGTACTCTTGAATGAGTTAGAACCCGAAGCAAGGTAAGCCGCTCTACATCGCTTCAAAATAGGATCGTTTCTAATAAAACCGAACTGCGTTGTAGAAATCCCCTACAACGTAGGGTGCTTGCGTAGGATTGGGCCACCCGTCAAATTACCACCCACGTGCTCTGCCGACTTGATGCGTATGCACTTGCGCCGAGGACACTCGTGAGCACGTTTTCGTCCCGTACGATTCATCTCGTTTCTCAACCACACGAAATCCGCCTACTGAAGCGCAACATCATCGAATCACGCCTAACCGATCCGACAAGAGCGACGGTTGGAAGGATCGCTCGATAACACGCAGTCGTTGCGTCGAATTTGTTTCCGAGGCGTATGGTGAGACGAAGAATGGACTTTTCGCGCGGTGCTGGTTTTGAACGTCAAGCTTGGTAAGGTGTGTCCAACCTGGTTCGAAGCGTAGAAAACGGAGAGAGCGAACGTGAGAGTCAGATGAATTAGATCCTTGTCGGGGCCCCGATCAACGCGTCGTTGGACCTTCAGCGCCGGCAAGTACTCATAAGACACATAGTTAGGTTGAGAGAAGGTCAGGGTAGCTAGGAGAGAATTTGTGCACACTGAAATTGGACCAATAAAGTTAATTATCTCCATTCGTGCATTGGTCCCAAGTAGATACCCATATGAGCTTATTCTGCATTGGTTAACATCTCAATTGAAATGAATTCGATACTTATTTTTATTCTCTTTCTCATTTAGCCAATTTGACTTTATGATTCACATAGACTGAAGAGTTCTCTCGGTTTGCACGGTGGGTCTGAACAGGTAAGTTTATTCTCCGTTCGGGTGCAAGATTTGGCGTAGTGTTTGAGCCATTGAAAGACTCGCCCTAGAAGAGGGTCTCATAGCCGGGATCCCAAAAGAGCATCAGCAGTCTTCCTTATTTGAGGAAGTGGCGCATAAGCTGCTGTTTGTACTGAGCTCTAGATAATACGTTACAAAGTATAAACAAAACTTTGCCAAATATAGCAAACAACTGGTCTAGAAGTAGGTGGTTCAACATTATAAAGTTAAACAATCATAAAATTGTTCTGTTTAGAGAGAGAGCAGAATGTCGCATTAGAGTTATTGTAGGTAACATACAACATTCTTCATTAGAGTATGCAACATTATTGGACACGAGAGAAAATTTGTAAACAATAGCAAGTAGATATAAATAGCATTCTAATAGATAAAGGGAAAGCCGTTGGAGTTACCAAGTAAAAAGTGAATTGTTCGTGTGTTTTATTTCCAAAAGTGATGAATATTTTCAGAACCTAACCGCTCGGTTCAGTGCACTGCAACGAGTGCGCCAAATCAACACTGCCAACAAGAACCAACATAAATCACTTGCGATTTGCGAAGTTCCTTGAGGTTAACAAGTGCTTCAAGAAGCGGCTCAAGTATAATTATTGGTTTTCTTGATTACGTCTTTTCATTCAAAAACCCAGATTAATCCACCTAGCAGTGATAATGCCTTTCTCGATACAATCGTTCCACTACGCCTTAGTGTGATACATACCAACAATATTTTACTATAAACGATCTCAGCCATCTCTGAACCGAGTTAAGCGAATTCATCTTTAATACCTTTTTACCACAGCAATGTAAACATCTGAAACTTGACTATTCTTATTTCGAGGAAAACTAAAGGTTCCTGAACGCTGACCTACTTTGTACAACGTTCCTGAAGGGCTCAAAAAATTCATACTCGGATTTGGCAATATATAGCATTATCTCAGGCCTCGATCTCGATCTCGATACAAAGCCAATAGCAACCCATGGTGTTCATACAGGCCCATAAAAGCCATGCTAATGATTTACGATTGAGATATTTCCAAATCGTATTTTCTAAGTGTTCTAACTCCCTTGGCACTGGCATGGTAGATCACTTTGACGTAGTGTGTTACTGTGTAATTCAACCAACCAGAGCTCTAGCTTAATCCATTATTGTTCGAGCTTAGGCAATAAGTTGTGGTAATTAAGGATTCGTCAACAGTAGTTTCAGAAATAAAACATAATTAATGTTACCTTGTAGATGGCTGAAAGACTCGAATTTCTAACTACGTTTGAGGCTTAACTGTATGGAGCGGAAACAACTTAGCAATTAGTTGAAAAAACCTAGGCTGAACTGACCGCTGATAAAAATTTAGTTCGGGGTTTAAATACAGACTAACACTTCATGAACTGGTGAAATGTAGTGAGACGAAAACATAGATGTTATTGATCCTTGACAAATTCTTTAGCTTAGAATGGTTTTGTAGATAGAGCTAAATCCCGGGTTTGGAGCTTTACTGGTGCTATTCTGGAAGCAAGACAAGGATGTGGGTAGGGCTCCAATGCATGGTTAAATAAAAGTATTACTGATCTGTTTTCTCAAGAGAGGATTAATTTCCTATTGATAATGAGCGAGCCTTCAATGAGATTACTCCCTCTGAAGGGTCTAAAAAACGGGACCCTGTCATTATGCGCTTTAGAAAACAAAACAAGAACTTTCTCGAAACCGATATTTGCATGGCCTATAGAAAAAGTGCTGTTTTTTATCCCTAACAGCACCCCTCCATATCGTTTTGCCAGATCAAGCCGGATTATGTTGAAATCAGGAAAATGAAGGTTCACAACTGGAGTTAGCCATGTTTCACATAAAACAAGAACATCGCATTGTAAATTGTAATTAAAAATTTAAAAATATTTAGTTTTGGAAGAATCCATCGACAGTTTCGCCGTAGAACAGAAATCATCCACGAAGTTACCCACGAAGAATACGAATGACTCAAGGAGGGGCATTTTTGAAGCCAGATTGTTCTTTACTGAGTCGGAGGCATAAAAAAGGTTTAGAATGAGCTCCGCGATGCCAATAGCGTGAACATTGGAAAGTAGTTTCTTTTTTTCTCTGTGCTTTCTTTCAGGCTAAGAAATCAAAAAAACTTGGAACATCTGGGATTTTAGATGTTTTCGCAAGTCGAGAAAACTTTCGTTCATACTAATGTGAAACCCCCAGTAGTGGTGCGAATTCTCAGTCTCAGTGAATAACATTTATAGGATATTGGATATAGGATATTGCCTGTTTACACTCACTTCCTAGCAATGAAAGCTGAAAATGGTTAGCAGCAATAATCAAGGATAAACAAGGCCGCACACTCAGCCCACAGTCCAATCAGTACACTCGCTGGTGCGTGAATGTGAGGGCCATATGTAAATACATGGTGGATACTATCACTTGAAAGATAAAAGATAGGAAATTTGTGCCGAATGATTATGAGCTTCAGCCCGCTGTTGACAAACCGAGTTTGCTAACCTATCCCTGTTTTGTCTATTTGACTGAGAGGCAATGACGGGAAATATCATTTCGATGTCATGGGACTAATTTGTTTATAACTTTTTTCAGAAGTTATTTACAATAATTGTGTTTGCTCTAAATCTGAAGTCAGCGGCATGAGAGCCGAATTAGTGTCAAATGACATTAACGTCATGGCATTCCGTGACATTTTTTTATTTCGTTCGCATGCCTCACATTTTATATTTAGGCCAATGATCTGTTTGAAAAAGTTCTATGATTCTTTAAGCATTACATGTTAAAGAAAATTCGAATTGTAAATTACTTTTAAAAACAATTATAAGCAAATTAGTAATCACAATCCCATGACATATTTAAAGCTAAGCAAGAAGTAATCACATGACATGTATTTAGTTGTTAAAGCAAGTGGCCCCTGGGAGCTGGTTCCTGGCTCAGCCTGGCCCCAGCCCGAGTGAGCCTGGGCTCCAGCCTGGCTCAGCTCCGGGCCCGCCCCAGTGGAGCCCTGGCCCCAGCCCGGGGCTGGAGCTGGCCCAGCCTGCTCCCAGCTGGAGCTCCTGGGTAGCCCGCCCCAGCCTGGCTCCAGCCTGGGGTGTGCCCAGCCCCAGCCCCAGCCCCCAGCCTCAGCCCCAGCCAGCCTGGCCCAGCCCCAGCCTCCACCAGTGCAGCCTGGCTCAGCCCGCCAGCCTGCCCCAGCCTCCGCCTGCCCAGCCTGGTCTGCCCAGCCCGCCTCAGGTGGGCTCAGCCTGGCTCAGGTCACAGCCTCGCGCCTCCAGCCTCAGTGCCTGGGCTCAGCCTCAACAGCCCGGCAGCCCACTGGCCCCCAGTGAACCCAGGCTCAGCCTGGTGAGCAGTCAGCTCAGCCCGCTCAGCCCTGGGAGCCTGCCTGCTCAAAGCCTGGGTCAGCCTGCCCAGCCTGGCTCAGCCCGCTCAGCCCGGCTCAGCCTGCGCTGCTCAGCCCCAGGTCACAGCCCCGCCCCGTCAGTGCCAGCCCCAGCCTCCTGAACAGGAACAGCCCGGCCCGAACAGCCTGCTCAGCCTGGGCCCCCAGCCCTGGCCCCAGTCGTGCCCTGGAACAGCCTGCCCCGCCCAGCCCCGCCCCACAGCCTGCCCCAGCCTGGAACAGCCTGGGTGGGGTGCCCAGCCCCAGCCCACAGCCTGCCCCAGCCCGTCTCAGCCTGGGCTCCAGCCCGCCTGAGCCTGGGCTCACCAGCCCTGCTCAGCTCGGCCCAGGCTCCAGCCTGCCCAGCCTGCCCAGCCCGCCCAGCTGGCTCAGCTCCGCCTGCGCCCAGGCTCCAGCCTGCCCCAGCCTGGAGCGCCTGCCCAGTGGGGGTGCTCCAGCAGGTGGCTCCGCCCTGCCTCAGCCCCTGGCCTCAGCCCGCCCAGCCTGGCCCAGCCCGTCTGCCTGGCCAGCCTGGCTCAGCCCGCCTCAGCCTGCCTGTGGGCTCAGGTGCCTCCCAGCCCGCCCAGCCTCCTGCCTGGCTCAGCCTGGCTCAGCCTCAGCTCAGCCTGCCTGGCCCGCCCCTGGGAGCCCCAGCCTGCCCCAGCCCGCCTGGGAACAGTCCTGCAGCCTGGGCTCAGCCCCTCAGCCCCAGCCCCAGCCTGCCCAGCCTGCCTGGTGCCTGGCTCAGCTGCCCAGCCTGGCTCAGCCCTGCCTGCAGCCTGAACCCAGCCTGGGCACCAGCCTGCCCCTGCTTGGTGCAGCCTGCTCAGCCTGCCCTGGGAGTGCTGCTCAGCCCCAGCTGCCAGCTAAAGCTTCCGTTTAAGCTGCTGGCCTGCTCACCAGCCTGGGCCAGCTGGCTCAAAGCCTGCCTGCCTGCTCAGCCTGCCTCAGCCTGCTCAGCTCACCAGCTTCGCTGTCAAAGCCTGCCAGCCTGCTTTCAGCCTGCTCAGCTAAGCTAAGCTCAGTTGCTTCTGCTCAAAGCCTGCTAAAGCTAAGCTCAGCTGCTTTCAAAGCTAAAGCTAAGCTAAAGCTAAGCTTGTTAAGCTAGCTTAAAGCTGGTTAAAGTTAAGCCAGCTGCTAAAGCTGCTGTAAAGCTATTAAAGCTAGCTAAAGCTAAGCTAAAGCTAAGCTAATGCTAAGCTTAAGCTTGTTTCAACTTCAGTGTCAGGGCTACCTTGATCATCCAGAGGAGGAGACGAGAAAGAAAAAAACGTAGCTTCGTCGAGACCGTTCCTGGTGAATTCGCCATTGTATGCACGTCGGGCAGACTTCGAGAGCATGCGGTGGACCTTCGTTGCAATACTGGACCTGGTCATGTCAATGGTCGTGATAGAAGAAAATCGTTCTTTTAGATCTTTGCTCGATCGTTTACCTTTCGGTCGAAAGAAAATAACATATGGCCCATTAGTGTTGGGAGAGTAGACCTTGAGACAAGGGGTTGTAAGGAGAGATGGTGATGGTGTTGCTGATTTTCATTCTACTCATGAAAACAAAAGTTCCTCCGTAGAATATTATTCAACAACGTCTTTACGCTTGCTGATCTTGCCACATCAAAAGAAAAAGCACCCCTTCGCCTTCTTCTTATTTAGGTCAAGGTCAAGCAAAATTATTTGACAGTAACTAAGTAAACGACCGTTTCCTCCTAAGTTTCAGCTTAGTTTTGGCTTAGCTTTAGCTTAGCTTTGGCTTAGCTTTAGCTTAACTTTGGCTTAGCTTTAGCTTTAGCTTAGCTTTAGCTTAGCTTTAGCTTAGCTTTAGCTTAGCTTTAGCTTAGCTTTAGCTTAGCTTTAGCTTAGCTTTAGCTTAGCTTTAGCTTAGCTTTAGCTTAGCTTTAGCTTAGCTTTAGCTTAGCTTTAGCTTAGCTTTTAGCTTAGCTTAGCTAGCTTTTATTAGCTTTATTTAGCTTTAGCTTAGCTGAGCTTAGCTTTTAGCAAGCTTTAGCTTAGCTTTAGCTTAGCTTTAGCTTAGCTTTTAGCTTAGCTTTAGCTTAGCTTTAGCTTAGCTTTAGCTTAGCTTTAGCTTAGCTTTAGCTTAGCTTTAGCTTAGCTTTAGCTTAGCTTTAGCTTAGCTTTAGCTTAGCTTTAGCTTAGCTTTAGCTTAGCTTTAGCTTAGCTTTAGCTTAGCGATAATGGTCCCTTTCACACATGTTATAAAACAATGTTTCGGCCTTTCGGTCCATGGCTGCACGTCGCCAACCACGCAGTGTGCGGAGGGTTCGCAAATCGTTCGTCCTCCATCTGATCGATCCATGGCTACGTGCTCGGCCCACCACAGGCTCTCGATTTTCGCGGTGTGAACGATGGATGGTTCTCCCAACAGCAACACCCCACCATACATGGTAAGCAGCACATTCCTTTCGAAAACCTCCACGAGCATCGTCCAGGTCTCGTGTCCTTAGAGAACTACTGGTCTAATAAGTGTTTTGTAGAGAGTCAGTTTGCTATGGCGGCGAACTCTATACGATCGGAGAGTTTTGCGGAGTCCAAAGTACGTACGATTTCCTGCCATGATGCGTCTTCTCTGCAGGTATCGTTATCGGAGGTCAACAGTGAGCCCAAGTACACGAATTCTTCAACCACCTCGATTTCGTTACCACCAATACAAACTCGTGGTGGGTGGCTTACGTTATCCTCTCTTGAGCCTCTTTTTATCATATACTTCGTCTTCGACGTGTTGGTGACTAGTCCAATCTGTTTAGCTTCGCTTTTCAGTATGATATAGGCTTCATCCATCCTTTCAAAGTTACGTGCCATAATATCAATGTCGTCGGCGAAATCAAATAACTGGAGGAACTTCGTGAAAGTCGTACCACTCATGTCAATCCCTGCCCTTCGTATTACTCCCTCCAAAGCGATGATGAATAGCAGACACGAAAGACCATCACCTTGCCGTGACTCTCTGCGCATTTCGAAGGGACTCGAGAATTCCCCTGAAACTCAAACTATGCACGTCACCCGATCCATCATCGCCTTGATCAACCGTATCAGTTTATCCGGAAATCCGTTTTCGTGCATTAGCTGCCTCAGCTGGTCCCGATCGATTGTATAATATTCGGCTTTGAAGTCGATAAATAGATGATCCCGAACAGGAGAAATTGGCTCAATAATACTTAATTCTGTTATTGATACCATCCTCTGTTATGAACTAGCCCTGCATAAGAGGTAAAATACCAAAGGAATAATACCAAAAAACTAATATGTACAATACTTAAGCCATAACAAACTCAGTTATTAAATTGAATTTCAATACCAAATTCATAACCAATTATTATTCGTTTGGTATTGAAATACTTAAGCATGGTATGTCCCAAGTATTCTGCATATAAGGCTTTGGTATTTTACCTTTTATGCAAAGCTAAATCATACCAATTTCTGTTATGGAGGTCGTCGCTCCTGCTCGGGACGTGTGAGCACGTTGTATTTGCGGCATTTCTGCAATACCTGACGTACGGCGAACACCTGATCTGTGGTAGAGTGTTCACCCATAAATTCCGCCTGGTACTGCCTTACGAATTGCCATACGATTGCGCGGTAGTTGCTACAATCCAGCTTATCGCCCTTTTTGTAGATGGGACACACGAGACCTTCCTTCCACTCCTGCGGCAGAACCTAATCCTCCCAAACCTTGGTAATTACCCAGTGCAGCGTGTTTGAACAGCTCAGCTGGTAGTTGGTCAAGTCCAGGAGCTTTGTTGTTTTTCAGCCGGCCGATCTCCTCCTTGATTTCCTGGAGATTCGGAGACGGAAGTCACATGTCCTGCGCGCGTGCTCTTAGGTTCTTTTCCGTACCGTCACCGTTGTCTGCCACATCGCCATTCAGGTGCTCTTCGTAGTGCTGCCGCCACCTTTGGATCACCTCACGCTCGTTTGTAAGAAGGTTCCCGTTTATGTCCTAACACATATCGGGGTGTGGCACGTGGCCTCTACGAGAACGGTTTAACTTCTCATAGAACTTTCGTGCGATATTAGCGCGGTGCAATTCCTCCGAAAAATCGAGTTTTGTCTGTTCCGTGCCCGTTTGTATCGTGCCTCTTTCGCCCTCATGCAGGGCTGGCAATAGTCATCGTCATAGTACGAAATGCCACAGTAGCGACGAATTGCAGTGTCTTCATTGCTACTCTACACATCGTCAATGACGCGCACGAAGTTAGCTTTCCTCGTGTAACCAAATCGTCATGACGACATCGAAGAACAAAGACTTCATACCGTTATTCTTCAAGCGGCAGCTGCCATGCGAAGATTTTTACTAATCCTTTTTAATAATTAATTTGAAGCAACGTATGAAAGCGTTATGAATGTTATCGATACATGTATGTTACCAAAGTTCCTACTATTTGTTTATTTGAGACGCTATTATGTTTTTAACCAGTCCGTCTATAATGACGGGTAATCAATTGTGTGAAGAAGTGACGACGAAAATCGTCATAACTTTTGATTGCGCGACTATCGTCGTGGTGCGCATGCGGCGCGAAGAAAACGAATAGGTGTTGCGTCGTGCAATGTTATGATGAAGACTAATTTTTTTTCGCTTTCTTCATACGACGAGAATGACTATTGTCAGCCCTGCCCTCATGCGGTGTTGCAGCAATCTCGCCCATGCTGCATGCTTCTCCTCAACTAACTGCTCACATACGCCGTCATATACCAGTCGTTTCTCTGATCCGGGGCACCGTGCCTAGGGGAGCGTTTGCGGTGATTCCAATGGGGATCGAATATCTCTCCAGCCATCTTCGAGAGAAGCTGCGCTTAGCTGCTCTTCCGTTAGGAATGGCATTTCCAGCTCCTGCGCGTAGTCTTGGGATAGTCTACCGTCTTGTAGCCGCACAATGTTTAGCCGCGGCGGACGACTCCGACGCTTGTTTTACACCGTCGAGAGTTTTGAGCGCCCAGTCAACACAAAATCGCATATGCTAGCGAATAAGTGTACATGGTGGAGGCGATATAGGCGCATTCCTCCATTTGACTGCGTGGAAAATGTGCGTATATGGCCTCCACTTTGTACACTTATTCGCTATGATATACGATCTTGTGTTTGCTGGGCGTAGACATACTGCAACGAGGTAGTGGTCGGATTCAATATTCGCACTGCGGTAAGTGCGTACGTTCGTGATGTCGGAGAAGAATTTACCGTCGATTAGAACGTGGTCGATTTGATTTTCCGTTTCTTGATTAGGTGATTTCCATGAGGTCTTGTGGATATTCTTGCGGGGGAAGAAAGTGGCTAAATTTTTCAATTGGAAACAATGGGATAGGATTTCCTGTCGAATGCTATTTGTGGAGAGGAAATCGGTTAAGAGTAAGTGCCAAATAAAATAGCCGAGTTTTTCTTACGCGCATACATACATACATACACAAGCACACACAGACATCAGATCAATTTGTTGTGTTGAGAATTTCAGAATTTCTAATAATTGAATATCATGTAAACGAAATACCATTCCATAATAAAATACAAATAATATATTATATTGAAAAACTAGCCGAAGAGTGGGTTTCCTATTCATATGGGACAAATATGCGATTCACGGCAGTATAGGTCCCCAGGCCGCCAACAAAAAGTTCAGTTTGGGAGTGATCCTATAGCTTTCATGTACACTTAAGATAAGAGAAAGACAAAAATAAAATATCAGCTTAAACAGGAACAGATTAAACTTTTGTATAAATATAACGTCATTTAGTCCGATATTCTTATAAAATACTTACTTGCATCCACAGTGTCCAGCGGTGAGGAACCACTTCTCATTAATTACGGATGCACCGCAAAAGTGAGCTCCTCGCTTCATGAGGCTAGCGATGTAGGTAATTTGACCACGGGCGGTATCTTGACCACCAACAATACGTTGTTGTCTGCTGTTGCTAGTGCAAGAAACGGACGACACTAAAAAAAGGTGAAAAATGTAGGAAATAGCGGGTAAGTAATGATTGCTAAAAAGTATAATCAACTATTTGAAGGATGTACATTCTTTCTGCAGAAAATTTCGAATACACTAGAGTCGCATTTTACGCGGTTTGTTTTTGCCAATTTCTCCAATATTTGAATTCAATGAAATCCATTCTGTGAATTAGGAGAATTTATTTTCAAGTTCGTTTATTTGGTAATCTCAGGCGTGTATAACACTTTACGGAGCCACGGTTCTTTGTGGTATGTACAATCGATACAATTTGAAGAATCTGTGTATTAGGGTGGTTCAAAAAATCGATTTTGCTCCACAACGCTCATCTGATTTTGTATCATACTCTGAGTGTCCTGCGAAAATTTGAGCTCATTTGGATTAAAATTGATTTAGCACAAGCCGTTTCAAGTTTGCATGCAAATTAGTATGGGGAAATTTATTTTTCCATTATACTGATTATGGCGCTTCCTCATTAATCGCAGGTTAAAAGAAAACCTACATAGCTAGAAGGAATACTCAAGAGCTTTCACTCAGCGAAAACCGCGTCTTAATCGTTCTAATAATTAGTAATCGAATCTATACCGTAGTTTTCTGAAGCTAATTGCGTAATTCTTAAACAGGCAACATTGTTGCTCGTGGAGCGAAAGATAGCACACACAAATTCAGGCTACTATGTTGCACTGCGCGTTTCAGTGATGCCCCCAAAGAAGTTTAACGATCATTACTAAAGATTCGCAACCTGTATTAAAATCGATTACTAATTCTTGGGGCGATCAATCTAGACGTGGTTTTCGCTGAGTAAAAGCTCTTAAACATTTAATTTAGCTATGTAGGTTTTCTTTTCGCATGCGCATAATGAAGAAGTGCCATATTCATTATAATGAAAAAATAAATTTCCTCATACTAATTTCCATGTGAACTTGAAACGGCTTGTGCTAAATCAGTTTTAATCCAAATGAGCTCAAATTTTCGGAGGACACTCAGAACATAATACACAATCAAATGAGCGCAGTGGAGCAAAATCGATTTTTTGAACCACCCTACTGTGTATGCCACGATTACGTAAGTCATAAGAAGTGTAAGATTTGTTTTGAGATTATGCTTATTTTACTGTCGTAAATTAGATAGAAAACTAATTATTCTGCTTTAAAAATAGAAAATTAATTATTCTGCTTTCACAACTATCAACTGCAAAGTTTTTAGTCCAAATAACCATTTTTACATGCCAAGTGAAGACATTCCATTAAAAAAAATTCTAAATAATTTTATAATTAGCAGTAAAATATAAACTTGGATTTACTAAGTTCTCTTAAAGTGTTTTTATTTAGTTAACGACAGGGATATTTGCCCATAACCTTAATTTATGATTCTCTATTAATTTCTAAAGAAACAAGCCCGATGTGACATTGTGAATAAAATTGACTTAATAATGCACATTGTCATATAAGATTTGTCTCCAATTGATATGCACAATCTTTTCGTTTAGGGAAGATTTCGGTTCTAATTCACTTGGTAGCACACACTGCTGACGTAAAATTTGACACCGCACCGGACTCAAGACTGAGGCCACCCAGTAAACCACATATTGTATAACAAACAGCAAATAAAGTCGCATTTGCGTCCATAAAAAAAATCTAAATCGTACTGCATATCAAACTTTGTCAGATTATTGTCGAAAAATGTTGTATTGAATGTATCGTATATGATAATTTTTACCATAGTGAAAATCAATCGTAATTGTGTGAATAAAATCACGTAATGACTTATATTTCTTGCAATATTCTATATCAGTGCGAATAAATGTCTGTGTTATGTTAAATCGTAATACAATCGAAGCTACTTTAGTCCAATTTAGCAGTTGTAAGATTATAAATTGTGTAGTTTATGTTGGACAAAAATCCAATTGCCTTCAAGATGTGCAGTATGGTGGGATGGTAGAGTATCCGCCTGCAGATCCAAAGATAGCATGTTCGAGGCTTGGAGCTGGTAAGATTTTGTTTTATTTTTAATATTTTAATGTTTATTTGTTGCTCGCATGATGTCAGGAAAAATCGTGAAATAAAACTCGTATGAACCTAAGGACTGTTCATTAAAGTAAGTGGACACCTGTTTATGAATGGTTTGAGGCAGTGGCGTAGCCAGAAAATTGGTCTGGGGGGGGTTTTCTGAACATTTTTTTTTCGAAAAAAAAAAATTTCTTCTAAAAATTTTGTCTCTGGGGGGGGTTTTATACCCAAAACCACCCCCCTGGCTACGCCACTGGTTTGAGGTTAAAACTTAACGAAAAATTGGTAATTTTCGCTCTGTGTGTAAAGAAATTGCTTACTTTTGCAGCACACCTGAACAATTTAGAAAAACCTTAGAAATTCCGAACGATAGGTCGGATCAGTTTATCAACTCGCAGATTAATTCTACCAAATTGGTACAGTGCATTTTGATGGACGACGAGATATACGTCAAATTGGACACCAGTACACTTCCAGGGCCACATTTTTTCAACGCTGAACAGAGGACAGATGTGCCTGATGACGTATGATATATCCGAACACAAAAAAAATGGGAAAATGTTTTGGTATGGCAAGCAATTTGCTAATGTGACTCCGTATTTCACAAACAACGGTGAAAATTGAAGAAAATAATGTATCAAAAAACGACTTCAAACCATCTACCGAAAGCATACGGATCCTCTATTGTTTTGGCCGGATCTGGCATCGGCTCACTACGTTTCTGCTGCGTTGGAGATGCTGAAGAAGGAAAAAGTCGATCTTGTCGAAAAATGCCTGAATCCACCAAACTGCCCTGAACTGCGTCGTATCGAAAAATACAGGGCAATAATTACGCGGCATCTTAAGGTAGATGGGAGAGAAGCAAGCTCTGTTGACTGCTTCAAGAAAATTTGGTCTGCCGCACAATGAAAAGTTACGGAAGAAGTTGTGCAGAATCTAATGGGAACTGTCAAGAGAAAAGTCCGAGCATTATTTAGAAAAGAGAAGTAAATATTCAAAATCATGTGGATTCGTTCATATGCTTGTTGATTGTTATTTATATAAAGCAACCTTATGAATTTGTTCCAAGATAAACATGTTCCTTTGAAAACCCGGTGTCCACTTTCTTTAATGAACAGTCCTTATATCGCCTCCACTTTGGTACGTATATAGCCAATCTGTGCATTATATTTCTAGACCAACATTTGAAAAGGGCGTAACAGCCAAAATTTGATCTCTCCAGTATTTTGTCTATGTATATAGTTATGTATGTAGATAAAGAATTCGAAGGAATAAATAATGGCTGTTACGCCCTTTTCAAATGTTGGTCTAGATTTAATCCTATATATTGGTTCTTAGGGGCCATCCAGAAACCAGAAACCATGTGGTTATATTTTCGAAGATTTTCAACCTCCCTCTCTCCATGTGGTTCATTGTGGTCATTTGGCAGACCACCCCTCCCCCCTATGACCAATGGTTTTTTTTTCAAGTACAAAAAAATAAAAAAAACGTTATACAACTTAAAACATATGGTTAACACGCTGAATTTTTAAGGCGGAGAAAAACAGGAATTTCAACTGATTCAAAATCAATTTAAACGCATCATGGAAATTTTAATTTGAATTCGAATATCTTGATGATGTAATCTTTTTGTAATGTGTATCAGGATATCTAGAACTCGAACACCCCTTCGATGCATCAGGATACAAAAAATGTGAACTCGCGAATATAAGAATTTCTAGAAAAATTTTTTGGTTTATATATTTTCCGAAATATCCCTATAGATTCCTAAGAGTATTTGGGACCTTCCGTAGCTCTGAAAGTACTGGAAATTCTTACAATATATTATCCTAACCCTAAGTAAAGCATCTGAATTGGAAGCTGACAACAAAAAGTTTGTCAGAGTGCAGTTCAGGAATCACAAAGTTGATATGTAATCTTAGAGATGCAAAAAAACCTCCTGCTGTTGTTTTTGTTGAGTAGCATTCCTGTAGAAATTCCAGTTTTGTTTTCAGAATCATCAAATTAGTTTACCTTCCAATATTAATAGGTTTTTCTAAGGGCATACAAGCTTTATTCAAAATGTCAAGACTCTCTTCATTATGCCATGATTCTATTATTCTAATCAGAGCCGTAACACAATGTCCTTTATTTTTCTTTGCCTGAATTATACATTTTATACTTAAAATGGTAATTTTCATTTTAAATCTTCAGTTTTCAATATCTTCCTTTTGGTACTCTTGAATTTTTGTTATATTTTGGTTTTTAACCCTTTCATGACGACTTTTTTTACATGGATTTCATGTGTCCTAGGCCAAACTGTTATAAAGTACATATCCTCAAATGTTTCAGAAATTATTCAAGAAACAAAATGTCCTGAACTGAGAATATGTCCAAAAATATCTATGTGATCATAAGACATGAAATTATCAAGTTTTGAATAAACGTAAACTATTTCAGAATCTCCAAAACGTCCTGGAGTTTAGAACATATGATATCGATCAATCAAGTCCTGAACAATGTATCCGTGCATCGCTAAGCATCCAAGCGGATCCATTGAGCCGATGCGATTTCATTTATTACTTTCACAAGCTACAATAGACCTTCCATGAGTCGATGTTCTAAGATTCAATATTGACTAAAATAATAATTCAGCCTAAAAAAATTGGGAATTTTCAATCAAGAAATCATGGTATGAGGAATAAATAAATATAAAATTTCTACAAATAATGCTAAATTTCCATAAACAATTAAGAATTTTCCACAAAACAAAAATAAATTAACACTTTTAAACCATAAATATTTATTTTGTGGAAAATTTTGAATTGTTTATTGCTAATATTGATTTATTCATAGAGATTTTGTACTTTTCCGTAGAACATTTTTTTTCTTAATGGATAATTTTTATTTTATAATTGTAATTTTTGCTTTTTTAAGTGCTATTTTTTTTTGCTTTTGCAAGTGCTAATTTATTATGACCCGTAACGCTGGGTAGACACCTTTACGTGGTGTGTTACGGGGTAAGATCTACCACTACTCATCTACTCATTATCCAACTCCATGGTACTTATGAGGGTGTCGCTAAGTCGGTGGCCTCTCGTTAAGTAAGTACCACATCAACACTTCCTTCCTCTCCCTAGTTACGGTGAAGATGGGCGTGGCCAGGAGTAGTAATCCTCATGCTTTTGTTATTTTTGTTTAAGACTGGAATCAAGGACCACTTCCCTTCTTGATTTCTGATAGCATTCTAGATAAGGATCTCAAAAGTAAAACATGAGTATCACTAGTGTCCAATCTACGAATTACACCCTAACAATGCTAATGCAAGTGCTAATTTATTATTGTTTTGTGGAAAACTTCAATTGTTTATGGAAATTTTGCATTATTTGTGGAAATTCTATATTTATTAAATTGCTTATACCCTGATTTGTTTATTGGCAATTTCTAAATTTTTATGGAAAAAAATATTTTGCTGGCTTCTATATCGACTGGTGGAAGCAAATGATGCAATACAAACAATTTTCCAAGGAACTGTCCCAGTAGGTCCATTGAGTTGATATGACTTCAAACATTATTCATACAAGCTACAACAGACCTTTTAGGTTATATAAAACGTCCTGGGAGTCGTAATGTTTGAACTACTTGATCATTCAAGTACGTGAGCCCAGTGCTTAAAAAAGTTTGCGTACAAACCTCATTGTCATTGTGCATCTTGATGTTGACTCAAGATCATTTGTTTGGGCATTTTGTTAACGTGGATCTCATGTTAATGGAAATTAGGTGCATATGCTTATTGCGCCATTTCAACTTCATTTCCATGCTCTTAGGATCGAAATCTTCCTTCCCAAGGTTTCGGATATGAGTTTTCAGGGTATAGTCAAACTTGTGCTCCAATATTTTGCCGTAAAACAAACATCCTGATGAATAATTTTGCTGAAGAAAATGCTGGCCTATAGCTTTCTTTTGTTATTTTACAGACAATCTGAAACGCTGGGCATATATGACCCATCCGCCCTGAAAGGGTTGAAATTTGTTTTGGAATTCAATTTTAATCGTTATTATAACACTATTTTTTAACCTAGATTGCTTTAGGAATTTGAGTGTTCATTCTGGAACACTGCATTTTTTTTATATCGCAGGAATATCCAGTCCATAGTTCTGAGACCCTTTTATGATTTTAAAAAGCATTATTATTATTTAGAATTTTATGTTAATTTTTAAAATGCAAGTTTCTCTATGTCATAACCTTTTTCATACGCACTACCAGAATTTTGTGCATTCAAGAACATTTAGGTGCATTATTAAATTTTACTATCATCGGCAATATCATAAAAAACTAGGCTCCTTAAGCCTAAATGATTGCCCTTATTTATTGCTCGGATTAGTTCTTCTGAATTTTCAAGAATAATTACTCTGGAGTTGCAAAGGAAACTTTTCGGAACATTCACCAGAAATTCTTCGGAGTCTCCACGGAAAAATCTTTAGAAATTCCCACGACAATTTCGGAAGTTCTGCGGAAGTGTTCCAAAATATGTTCGGTAGAAATTTTGAAGAACTAGCGGTAGAAGGATCCGAAATGCATATTTACGAGGAAAATTCCAATAAATATCAAATTCCGAAGAATTTCCAGAATAAATTAGAAAGAATTTCTAGCTGATTTTTCTACAGAATCTCTAAATTTTTATTTTAATATTCTAAGGATTTTTTTGTGTATCTTCAAAGCATATTCTTCTAAATCTCCAAAAGAAATTCTTAGAAATTTTAAGTGTTTCATGTGACATTGCCGTTGAATATCTCTTAGAAATTCAGAAGAATTTTTCTTGTAAATTTAGAAGTATTCTTCCCATTCTATGGCCTCTCATTTCAACTGGAACTTGGCCTGCCTTTTAACTTAGTATGTTTTATAACCATTTCCTCAGTTATAAACTGAAAGCTTTTCTATGCCAGCCTTTGCATGAGTATCTTGTGTGGCAAATACAATGGATACACTATACCTAGGGGGTCGAGACAGGAACGAGAATCGAACTCGCCATCTCCGGATTGGTCAATGGTCATCCTTCGCCTTTGATCGCAAGGGTAACTGGAGGCTGAAAATTTAGAAGTGTTCTCCTTGAAATTTTCGGAAAATTTCTCGTGAATATTCAGAAGAATTTGTTAATGAAATTTATTAGAATGTCAAATAAAAATAAGTAAATGTGAACAATATGTTCCACCGAAAATTGTTTGCATTCTCCACGGAACTGCTTTGAATTTTCAGAAAGAATTCCCATGGACATTTTTTCGGAGTTTTCAGGATTTTTTTTACTGGAAATTTATTTGTTGTTTATTAACAATTCGTAGCAAAATTAACTTTCCAAGCAAAATTTTCAGAGGTTCTGTATAATTGCCGCGATAATAGTTTAAACATTTGAGTAAAAATCAATCGGAATTCCAGCACGTTATCAGGATTATATGAAGTAATGTCAAAGTTTTTGCAGTTTTTGTGCTTCCTGAATATCCACAAGAAATTCTTTTGAAGTTATTTCTAAAGTTTTTTTTGTTTATTGTTAAAACATGATTGTGCTGATGCAAAAGGGTTGGCGGCGTGATGCCAAAAACCATCTGCGAAGGTGGCGCGGTGTGGCGCATTTTTTAAATGTTTTTTTTTTTCATTTTTACATTCCAAAATATGTTGTGGAAATTAAGACAGTATCGCAATTCATATTGACAGTGAATAGGTGGGATTTTGAGTTCATTGAATTTTTTTATATAGAAAATTCATAATTTGATCGGTAGAATGCTACAACATTACACGCTGTAGTCAATTAAATTATTTTGCCAAATTATACTTGACCAACCTTCAATTGGTCATAATGTATGCATCTTATTGTAGTGCATGTTTTGTTTCATCACCAACATCGGTTTGACACTTGTAGTACAGGTACTTTTGCTGCCAGGTCAAAGTAACCTACATGTTAGTCACGCGAACAGTAACGACATTAGCAATCTTATACTTTTGAATCAACTGGATCTCCAGTTAGCCTTGCGAGGAAAGGTGTGGGATTGCTAATCCGGAGATGCCGAGTTCGATTCTCGGTCCAGTCTAGAATGTTTTTGGGTGGAAAACATTCTCTCATGCCATACAAGATACATATTCATGCATTAGCAGGAAATTAGAAAAGCTTTCAATTATTAACTGAGGAAATGCTAATAGAATACTAAGGTAAAAAATGGGCCAGTTCAAGTTGGAATTCTAGTTCTAAATTCATTTGTCTATTTATTGGTTAAATCATCTGTCAACAAGGTCTTTATGAATGTCCTAATAACATTAAATGAATACTTATATAATCTAATTAAAAATGCGCATTGCAATGTAGAGCCATTGAAAAATCACAGGTGAAAACATTAATCTGAAAAAGCTTAGTAATTTTCTTGAATTAACTTAACGAGGATTTGTTTAGAATTTAGACTAACATAGCATTTCAGTAGACACTAACTTCATGATTCATGGGTCCGATAAAGCTTGCTAACTCCTAGTAATTCGTCAATCGAATCAAATATGTTTTATACCAACGAGTTTTTTTGGTACAGAGATTGAAATTACTTTTTTGTCTTTGAGAGGTTTTTAGCCCTAGGCTGGTTCATCTCTATTGGAATTACATGCTGCTGTTGCTATCTACACATTTAAAATAAATCGCAGATTGCGGTCAAATTTCATCGAAATCTCGACAACAAAACTGTTCGGTAGATAATTTTATAGATTTTCGATTATTTGGACAGTTCAACAATGCAGAAAATCACAGGAAAACTGTGAAATAATTATCGAATAGTTCTGCTGTTGAGATTTCGGTGAAATTCACAGACTTTCATTTTCATGTTAAAATAAGAATTATAATCGGGCCCTCCTTAGCCTAGCGGTAAGACACGCAGCTACAAGGCAAGACCATGCTGAGAGTGACTGAGTTCGACTCCCGGTGCCGGTCTAGGTAATTTTCGGATTAGAAATTGTCTCGATTTCCCTGGGCATATAAGTATCATCGGGTTAGCCTCATGATATACGAATGTAGAAATAGTAACTTGGCTTAGAAACCTCGCAATTAATAACTGTGGAACTGCGGCAATGTCAAACTGGGGGATGTAACGCCAATAAGAAGAGGAAGAAGAATAATCGTTTATCAAGAATATCGGAAACCGCACGTTCATATTTTTCTGCATTTCATACCAAATCATAAACCACGTAACGTTGAAATTACGTGGTACAAGTTGGAACAGGCATTTCTTGAATGCATAATTTGTTTAGAAACTGCATATATCCATTTGGCACAAAACAACAAAAAACTGGTTTTTAACAAATTGGCAGTTTCTCATACAAACGGTTCAAATATACTTATCCTACCTTTAAGTTGTCTTCAAGAATTCAAACAATTAATGAATAGCTCAAATTAAACATGGAAATAAATACCAACCGTTTACAATAGCGATAAACATGTTTATACTCATCCATCACGATCCAACTTTGACATAAAAGAGAACAGGAATAATGCTTTTTGTTTTTTCAATAATGTTCTAGCGCCATATGACATTTGGGTCTTTGCGTCCGTGTAAGAGAAAGAAAAAAATGAAATTGGTCTCTTCATTTGGCGATGACTTTGTTGCCTGTGCATAGTTGAATGGCCCTACAACCCGCATGATGCGTTGGGTGTCTGCAAAACAGCTAGACAGTCATTTGCATATTCACAACTTGGTACAACTCACCGTGTAGTAAAACGGTAAATCTTATGCAAATCGTGGGAAAATATTTGGTACATATTTATACAGACATTAAAATGTAAATGAGATGCATGACTATTTTTAGACTAGTTACAAGCCCGACCCAGGTTAATGCATTGTGCTAATCAGTGCCGGATTTAGCCAGAGGGCTCAAAATGCACATTTGCCTTCGGAATTTTTTTGCCTGAAATCATCACACAGCAGAACAGTTGACAGATAACGTCGGGTACCGTTAGATGCCATTAGATCGACATTTGTTGACCTCGACTGTGTAAATCTCTGTTGGAGTATTCTAGGTTAGCGGCACTAAAAAAAATGCAATGTTACTTAGTAACTAAGTTCAGTTCATCTTATCCAATTGTAAATTGAAATCACTTTAAAATGTAGCTGAAGTGATCTCATTAGGATTTCAGACTAACTAACTAACTAACTGTAACTGTTCAAGGAGTGAAACCATTTGACAAACATAAGCAGATGAAAAACCATGCAGTGTGTAAACTGATGTTTAAATCTCCATGTTAAGGATCGTGTGTTTAAACTGCTCGTGTTCAAACTGGGTGCTATTTTAGTTCGGTTAGTGCCGATCTAGTAAACTAAATGAGCATTCCTACGGATATTATGAACCAGCAAACTAGATGAAACTATATAAGATGGATAAAAAAGGGTAAAAGAATTATGAGAATCGTTCAGTAAACGCCCGAGAACAATGGTTGTTTGAACATGCAGTTCTCATTATTTCCTGATCACGGTAGTCCACATGTTAACAAAAAATCATGCACTTCTCAACATGAAATAGGTTCAGTTAATCCTTGCTGCCATACAAACGCTAGTATACTGGTACAATTAGTCAATTAACAGTTGCGATGAGACAAAAAGTTTAGTCACAAGAAGACGATGCACCAATGCACAAATGGTCGGGGTTCAGTCAAAGCACACTAAGCGCCAACGAAAAATTACGAATTTTTCTGTTAAAACTTTCGTTTATCAGATTTAATTGATCGCAAACCGTATTGGATCTCCCTCAACCCCATAACTGAGGATATCCTACTGCAAATGTATGCTTAAATTGATATGAAACAATTTCCGTTTTTCTTGAACGAACAAAATATCACAAGTCAGTCGAAAAGCCTTTGGTGCGATTTGGCTGATCCCCGACCAAATGTACCACGCGTCTCCATATGCTCTTGAGTTCACGATATGGTGCATTTTTCATATATCCCTCCCCGGGGACACAAACATACGAGGTTGTCAAAATTACTTAGTGTTTCAACTTCTATGAACATAAAACATTTGAAATCGAGGAAAATTCACAAGCGACGAACCTTTTCTATTTTGAATAATCTCGGAATTGCTCCAATGAATTGAATCAACACTATCAAGAACACATTAAATGGTCTGTTTAATTCGTTTATGTTTTCAATTTACAGCACGACAGGTTAGGTAGGATGCATTTTTCTCTCTCTCCACGATTTCAAATGAGTTTAAATCAATCACAATTACAGCATTGACCAATACCGCCATCCCAAACACATCAACGTTTATCTTCTTCCCTCTGGTGGAATGAACATGAGCATGATTGAGCGCTCGATATTTCCGGATCAGAACCAGCAGATGACACTCAGGCTCAGTAAACATTTTTTTTAATATCTTTATTAAAGTGATTTTTAAGTTGGACAAAGTTCATCACCCTTTTAGGGTTCAGTAAACATCCTCAGTGTGTGAATACTGGTGATCCAATATATTCTGTACCATTCAATACTGGTTCCGACCGCATACGAATGCAAATAGGGTAGAAGTTTGATGAAATGAAGCTCGATTGAATGAAAGCCAAGAAGTTGTCTGTACTTTCGCGAGTTATCATTGGGAGTTTGAAATATATATTGGAGTCTGGAGCCATATGGCCCTCTGCTAATTTTCAGTTTCTATTCATTTCTCACTTGCCGCTCGCTTGCGGTGTCAATCGAATCTGTATCTTCATTAATTTTATCTACTCGCTTTGAGTAGTATAATTATCACCGAAAAAATCCAATAAAGTAATTTCGATAAAGTCACGTGGTGATCAAAAACGATCCTAATTAGAAACATTTGTAGTTTTTATCGACTTCGTATAATTCCTAATTAATTGGCAATCCTACGCCTTTGCTCGCAAAACTACTGGAGACCCTGTGCGGCTATAAGACGATAGACTAGTGCAAGACTACGCGCAACGGCTGGAAGAGGCAAATCAGACGGAAGAGTAGCTAGGCGCAGCTTATCTTGAGGATGGCCGGAGAGATATTAGATTCGCTATAGGTAGCACCGCAACCACTACACTTGGTTGGTGCCCCCGGATTAGAGAAACGAATGTGGCGAATGTGAGCAGGCGAAGATTGCAGTATGCGCGAGATTGCTGCAACACTGTACGAGGGCAAACGGGGCACGATACAAACTGGTGCGAAACAGACAAAACTTCGTTTTCGGAGGTAAAACCACCGCCCAACAAACAGTTTTGGCTGAATAAGCTAGTTTTTAGCCGAAGAAGACTATTTTTGGTCATATAAGCGCTTCATCCACCTCCAATGTTTGTTGGGCGGCAGAAAGATAGAAAACGTAAAGAGATAGAGCAACCAGAGTGTAAAATAATCGAAATTTTTTGGTGAAGTCTACTTTTGTCACTTGTCAACTCACTTCCATACACATTTATAGTCGGCTCTGGACTCTGGACTGTCAATATTCGGTTGAATATTAGTCATTGAATATTTATGCACATTCTACAAATTGATAAATTGTCTGAAATCTGAACACGTTTTAAATGAATAAAGTAATGTATCACATAAAACTTAATCCGATTTTCATACGCGAGGCACTTTCAACGGTAAACATCAATATAAACAATGCTAGGATAATTCGCTAAATGTTGAACGGCTAATTTCTTCACCTATTATTGAACGCACGTGCATTTCTTATGGGATTTCAACAATAGGCGACAAAATTAGCCGTTAAACATTTGGCGGTTTCCCCTAATTATGTTTTTTTTCTGCACATAGTAAGCACACTAAGTGATTTTCTAATGAATGAGTTTGTGGAGTAGTCGTCTGACTATATCATTCTATGTTTTGAATAATCATGCGATGTTTGTCAAAATTCGGACCGAAGTTGCTTCATGAAGATGAATATTTTAAGCTCTGAGAGCAACTGTACCGCGCTAATAACACACGATGATTCTATGAGAAGTTGAACCGTTGTTGAACTGACATGTGTAAGCACATAAACGGGAAGCATCATGGGGTGATCCAAAAGTGCCGGCAGCACTACGAAGAGCCCCTTAATGGCAATGTGGCATAAACGAGGGGAGGGGGTATGTTGAGGAACCTGGGAGGACCAGAGCAAGACAGTCTCCAGGAAATCCAGGATTTTTGGCTAGAGCGCTCCACTGGGTAATTCCCAAGATTTGGTAGGAAGAGGTTCTGCCACAGGAGTGGATGGAAGGATGAAGGCCTACCCATCTACAAAAATTACGATAAGCTGAATTGTAGCAACTACTGTGCTACTACACAACTACATTGCTGAACGCTTCTACAAGGTACTCTCCCAAAGTTTATGCCGTTAACTAACACTAATTGTTTTATGGGGGAACGATTCACCACGGACCAGGTGTTCGCCATTCGCCAAGTACTGCAAAAATGCCGCGAATACAACGAGCCCACACATCATCTATTCATCGACTTCAAAGCCGCATATGATATAATCGATCGGAACCAGCTATGGCAGCTAATGCACGAACACGAAATTCCGGATAAACTGACACGTTTAATCAAAGCGACGATGGGTCGGGTGATGTGCGTAGTTCGAGTTTCAAGGGCATTCTCAAGTCCCTTCGAAACCCGCAGAGGGTTACGGCAAGGTGATAGTCTTTCGTGTCTGCTATTCAACATCGCGTTGGAAGGGGTAATACGCAGAACAGGGATTAACACGAGTGGTACAATTTTAAATAAGTCCGTCCATCTATTTGGCTTCACCGACGACATAGATATTATTGCACGTAACTTTGAGAAGATGGAGGAAGCCTACATCAGACTGAAGAGGGAAGCTAAGCGGATCGGACTAGTCATCAACACGTCGAAGACAAAGTACATGATAGGAAGAGATTCAAGAGAAGACAATGTGAGCCACCCACCGCGAGTTTGCATCGGTGGTGACGAAATCGAGGTGGTAGAAGAATTTGTGTACTTGGGCTCACTGGTGACTGCCGAAAATGATACCAGCAGAAAAATTCGGAGACGCATGGTGGCTGGAAATCGTATGTATTTTGGACTCCGCAAATCGAATAGAGTTCGCCGCCGTACCAAACTGACAATCTACAAAACGCTCATTAGACCGGTAGTCCTCTACGGACACGAGACCTGGACGATGCTCGTGGAGGACCACCGCGCACATGGAGTTTTCGAAAGGAAAGTGCTGCGTACCATCTATGGTAGGGTGCAGATGCCGGACGGTACGTGGAGGAGGCGAATGAGCCACGAGTTGCATTAGCTGCTGGGAGAACCATCCATCGTTCACACCGCGAAAATCGGACGACTGCGGTGGGCTGGGCACGTAGCCAGAATGTCGGACAGTAACCCGGTGAAAATGGTTCTGGACAACGAACCAACGGGCACAAGAAGGTGAGGTGCGCAGCGTGCAAGGTGGATAGATCAGGTGGAAGACGACTTGCGGACCCACCGTAGACTGCGTGGTTGGCGACGTGTAGCCATGGACCGAGCCGAATGGAGAAGACTCTTATATACCGCACAGGCCACTTCCGCCTAAGTCTGAATAAATAAATAAATAACACTGAATTTCCGCAAAGTAGGCAATTAAAATGGATGTAGCTAAGTCTCCCATCCATATATTATATCAAAACGCTGATAGGGTAAGACGGTATAATATGCCCCCCCTAAGGCAACTCCTTGATAACTTTTTACTTTTCAACGCAATTTATGCAAACTTTGTGTTATTTGGTAGTCCAGGAAGTCGCAAATGCATTGCCCGTGAGTAGTCATATAAAAATATTACAGATAACACGTAATAAAGCTTTTTTGAAAAGTCGCGAAAAAATGGATTTCAACAAGTGCCTGGGCAATACGCCCCACCTTAGCCAAAGACGTTCCATAGCCCTCCATTAGTATTTTATCAATCCCATAATAAAAAGGTTGCAAATCCTTATGCACTTGACATTAAAAAACCAACATAGGTCCATTTAAGCGGGTTGGAATTACATTTCAATAATTTACATACAATTTGGAAGCAACTGCTGCAGGCTCGCTGCGCTTGTGTCCAGTTGGTAAGGGCATATCGTCCTGCCTACACTGGGGCGTTTTGGCCAGTGAAACATGTTTTCGAAAATCGTTACATTTTTGAAGATGGAATCCATTTTATATCATATTAACCACTGAGAAAAGTTATTTTGTTGCCCAACTGAGTGTTCCAGTGCAAGTTTTGTGGACAGTATGCCAGAGTCGCTCCAGAATGTTGAGCTAACAAACATAAAAAGTTACATCAAAACTGTAACTTTTTGTATTTTGCTATTATTTTCATTGTATAATACAAAAATACTTCCACATTTACATAGTATGATGGGTTTACAAATACTTATAGGTACCAACTGATTTTGACCCTTAATTAGTTATAGTTTTCTAGAAATCAAAGGGGGGCGTTTTGGCCAGGTGGGGCGCATTATACCGTCTTACCCTACAGTTACTTACTCGATGAAATTCAAAGTCCGATGAATCTAGCAAACTACGTTCCCTTCGTAAGTAGATATCTTCCTTACTCTATATTCTTAAGGACGAAATAATTGACCAATGCATTTTCACCTCGCTAACTCGATGTCGTCAGAAACAGTTGCATTCACAATATAGTTGAGTGCAGTCTTCAAAAAATCTCACTCTGAGAGCTGGTGGGATTCAAAAAATGAGATCGAAACTAATCTTACTCCCGCAATTGATCCCAATCCTGGCAAACATTGCTTTTCTATATATCACAAGGGATGATTGAATCCTGTGGGAAATCTAGTCTTCCGAGTGATTTGAACGTTACTGTTGTTCTACCTATCCGCATCCACGTGCTCCCAAATATTTAAGGTATTAGCCCTGGTCTGATACTTACTGTGTTATAACTTATTTTGTGCTGTACAATGTTTAGACCAAATTCTACGGTTAATGGTTTAAGCCTTATACAGAACAATCACTAATCTCCAACCAGTCAAAAACTAGCCATCAAGCGAGTGCGGTTCTCAAAACAGTAATGTCGTGGAACAGTTTGGCTACATCTCCCTGCACCAAAAAACAGCTGGAAACATCAACAACAAGACCCTATTTTTCCAAAATACTCTAAAATTGTCTATCTGAAAACTGTCCCATTGCTATTCCTCATGATTTTCATAATATCAAATAAATTAAATTTAATAAAAAATCTTAATATATGAGAAAGCCAAAACATTTGTTCTATTTCATATATTCTGTGTTCTTTAATAATCAGATTGCCAGTCCTTTGCTGGTTCACTTGAGCGTTTTCTATTATTGAGACAAATGAAATACTTTCTAGACTTTGTGATACTTCAAGTCGGTTTGGCTTTAACTTAGGTAACTTTAACTGAATAAAACGACATTTTTGTTATACACCTTATGTAAATCTGCTTTTACTGCCATAAAAGGAAAAGCTGGTTTAGCTATTGGTTGAATCCTTCGTGGGATTCGTTTAAATGGTGATACCTTTTTAAATGTTGGAAATTAAATTGGCGAATTTATATGGACCTATAACCAAATTCAACGCAGCCTATTTTTAATTATTATTGGAATGTTGGTTCGAACAAGCGAATGCAACCGAATGTTGTTGATCAGGCGTTATCAAATTTTATCCAGTGATTAAAGGTTGAGAAGCACTTAGATTGACAGGTACACGAACGCAGAGATTGAATCCCTATGATTAAATCCCAGAATAAATCTTGCATGCTGAGATTTAGAAAAATTGAGATTTGTAAAAATCCCAAAAATAAGGATGAAATCAATGCATGCTGTTTTAAATCTGAGAGTAGAATGATGCTCTTGAAACACTGGTTGAGTGGGAGATAGAAGTGGGAAATAAGAGTAAGAAATAAGAAGTAAGAAGTGAAAAATGAGAAGTGTAAAGTGAAGTGAAGCGCGAAGAGATAAGTGAGGAATGAGGAGTAAGAAGTGAGAAATGAGAAGTGAAAAATAAATAAAGAGGAGTGACAAAATTCCAAGTGAAAAGTGATAAGTGAGAAATGACAAGTGAAAAGTGCGAAGTACGAAGTGAGAAGATAGTAGTGGGAAGTCAGAAATGAGAAGTTAGAAGTGATACATTCGAAGTGCCAGGTAGTAGTGAGAACTGAATAGTTAGAAGTTAGAAGTGAAAAGTGATAAGTGAGAAATGAAAAGTCAGAAGTGAGATATAAGTTATAAGTGAGAGAAGAGAAGTGAAAAATGAGAAATGAGAAGTTAGATGTCTTGTGTCTTTCCACTCACTTCTCACTTCCCGATTATCGTTACTCTTTTCTCACTCCTTGCTTCTGTTTATATCACTACTCACATTCTACTGCACACATCTCAGTATTCAATACTTACTTCCATTTTCAGTACTAACTTCTCACTACTTAGTAGTGATTTCGAACATCTCATTCATTACTTCTCAGTTCTCGCTGTTCACTATTCACTTCGATCATCTCACTTCTCACTTCACTTAATATAGAAACAAATTTTAACTACTCAGCCAAACGGTATTCGGCAAAATATAAATGTGTTCCCTATCTCGATACCTCCCTAACTCAGTGGTCCCGTCAATATCGAGTAAGGGAGAGTTAGCCAGTAGCTCCAAACTAACAGCTTTGTGAATGCTGGCAACGTTTTTCAACCTCGTGAATTTTGGATATCTGATCCAACGGATAATTCCGCTATGACTACTAAGTCAGCATGGTAAAAAATGTTTGACGCCGGCGCACCGATTTATGGACACAAATTTTGTTTTCGTCTGCATGATTCGAAACAGCAAAACGTCTATTAACTTCAAGGGAAACGTCAGCGCTACATGTCACATTGTCACAAGCGTTCCAAGGTAAACAATTTCTTCAAGCACTACCTCAGCACCAACAGCACTATGTTTAACTCTATCTCTACCTGCAATAATGTACTTTGTCTTGGCTCTTCAGTAGAACAAAAGCCCGAAACATCTCCGGTGTTCATAGACCGATCTGCGATTTTGGAAAAGGACAGAATACTAGGTAAGTAACCGATTCCAATAGTGCCGGTTTTGTCGAAATCAGATTATTCTACGCAAAGTTATGGTGATTCGAATTTAGACAAAATTTTACCTAACTCATCCTTTTTGTCTAACCCCTGAAGTGGCGTTTCGTCCTAATGTGCACTGCGTTCACTACATAAGTAATTATTTTTGATATTATTCAATGAAAAACTATATTTAATTTATTCCTGGATATAATATAAATCAATATCTCACTGCTGTGATTCTAATTTACCTTTAGATTTTATTCTAAAAATGTGTATTTCCATCTAAATAGATCGATGCTGGGTAATATGTGCCTCCCAGAAATGATGATTGCATCAAAAAGCGCGAAAGAACATAACTTTGATCAAGTTTCTATTCATGTGGAGGCTGGCAGATGTTTATAGGTTTCGACGCATTTCATACAGATTTACCCTACATTAGTCTACTTGCGTTCCTATGCAACCCGTTTTGTATAAAGGCCCGACTGGAAAGGTTCTTGACTCGTGCGCCTATATTGATCATGTTACCGCCACCTACCGCTATTTGGCTATCGAATTATTGGAAACTTTCAACATTCTCCGTGTTCTCATCCAACGTTCACAACATGAAGCTGCCGATGAGGAGGTGTCTTACTCTGCATATCAGAGAGACGCACAGTGTTTTCGTTATTTTTAAGGCGCTAATATATATTTTTTTAAATTTGACTTGTAACTTGAATTCTCGGTGCCTTGTTAAAAATAATGATCTTGAGCGACTCCCGAACAAATTTATTATGCGGAAAAAAATTTATATTTTTTTCGGGCAGCTACGGTATGGTGTGGCATTGTATACTAAACTGCACTGCTAATAAATTCATAATAGCCCCATGTGCCCCTACATGCATGGGACTGTTATAAACTTATGGGCAGTATATTTCTTTCCGGTGGAGAACTGCGCCAAAACTGAAAACGGTTGTTGTTCAATGTTTGGATGGAGACACATGGTAGTCCATTTAAACCAGATTAAAGTACCGTCAAGGGGGGCGTGGGGAGTCGGGGGATGATGACAATGCCTAATGGGGTGAGATCGGGTCATTGTTTTCACGAACAGTTTGTAGATGGGATAACAAAATTGTTCATCGCCTCGATCGCCTCGATGATGATGATGGATTTTATATTGTTGACGTAATTTTAAATTGAATCTTTTTTGTGTAGTCTACAAAAGTTTGAGCCTCGCGCGCGCAATACAGATATAAGTTGTTTATAATTTATTCCAATCATTGACATTTTTGAGCTGTTTGCGTGATGGATGAAAGTGAATTTTGAATGACTAGTAATGAGTGGAACTAGATGATTGGCCTTGGCTACCTGGTAGATTGTCTTTGTACGCGATAGAAGACGAACTTTTGATATCGACGGAGAGGTATCACAAGTTTAGGCGTTTTGTTGTCGAAATTCAAAATAAATGCTGAAAGATACTTCCGAGATGTAGAACGCGGTTTTGTTGATAAGACGTAAAGCGGTTCCTGGCAAAGCTTTTGAAATCTGTGCGAGAGGTATCACAAGTTTTGCATTTCTGTAGACCTCGAGGTATCACTACCGGTGTTTGCTAAGTGATGAATCAAAACTGCAGTTCATTTTTTTTAAATTTAGTTTTTTGCTGTATAGCGATGGACAGTATTAGAATTTATATCTGTAAAATAATCGGATCGTTTTTTTTGTTATTGGCAAATCTGATTAAATTGATCTTAATTAATTATCTAAAAGATAACTCGTCTAGCTCAAACCTTTGTAGGGGTATGTGGCGGGAAGATCATCATCATCATCATCATCATCATCATCATCATCATCATCATCATCAAAAAGGTGTTTTATATTCTGTTCTTATCCTACATTTCGGTTCGGTCCACGTGAACTAGAGACATTTTGGTTTCTTCGAGTGGATGTTATAAATGCCTTTTTTCTTCTGCTTGTCATTTAATGTGACGTGTGTTCAGGGATTGAATCCTGAAGAGAAAGAGCAAGTCTCTCACTTATCATCTCTGTATACATATACGATATGTAGCATACCGCGAGAAACTTTTTTCGCAAGCTGTCATGATAGAGAACTGATTCGGGATGTTACACCCCATGATAAATTTCTTTAAGAAAGCTCAAAATGTGGGGAGCACTGGCTCTGATGATGCATTTCAACTTGTTCTACACAGCCATGCAGTAACCAACACGAAAGGAGCGAAAACAAAGTGAGAATCACCATTTTTCTGCGGGGGCTGCCTATCCGATTCTGTTTTTTCGCCCTTGTATACAAGTTTGATAAATTTGTTATCATGGCTTGTTATGATTCGGAACAGTTTTTGTCTTTCTTTTATCGTTATCTATTCAGAACGATTTCTGCAAACCCTGCGTGTGTTTCCCAAGGTGGGATGCAAAATGGTGGGTTGACATCAAGGAAGGAGCGCCCAACAGTGCTCTGGTCCCTACAAGTCCCTATCTCACGCTTCCACGGGTCGTCCGATGACAAAAGACCGCCAGCTAAGGGTTGTGTACTTAGCTGGTAGTGCAGCCTGGGCACTGTTGTCCTTCTGACATCAGCTAGAGTGAGAAGGTACGCCTCGAGCGTCTGTTCACCAGGAGGTGCGGCTCAAACAGCGTCTGCCTAGTACCCAGCGGCTGATTAACGAAATGCTGTATCGCGTCAGCTATATCTAAGGTGGCAGCCCCATCATCGCGATGTAGGTATCGCGACCCCGGTAAGGTAGCTTACTGAAGCCTCTCAAATACCACGGAAAATGGAGATAGAAAAAAAAAGAACGTTATTTTTGGCAACCGACCCGGCAACGAAATAAGGACTATGATTGGAAACTCGGTACCTGGAATATCAGGACCCTAAATGAACCTGGACGAGTGAGCCTTCTGGCTCGTGAACTGCAGAAGGTTTGAGTGAACGTGGCTGTTATTCAAGAAGTCCGATGGCCTAGATCCGGAGGTAGCTTACTGAAGCCTCTCAAATACCACGGAAAATGGAGATAGAAAAAAAAGAACGTTATTTTTGGCAACCGACCCGGCAACGAAATAAGGACTATGATTGGAAACTCGGTACCTGGAATATCAGGACCCTAAATGAACCTGGACGAGTGAGCCTTCTGGCTCGTGAACTGCAGAAGGTTTGAGTGAACGTGGCTGTTATTCAAGAAGTCCGATGGCCTAGATCCGGAGGTAGCTTACTGAAGCCTCTCAAATACCACGGAAAATGGAGATAGAAAAAAAAGAACTTTATTTTTGGCAACCGACCCGGCAACGAAATAAGGACTATGATTGGAAACTCGGTACCTGGAATATCAGGACCCTAAATGAACCTGGACGAGTGAGCCTTCTGGCTCGTGAACTGCAGAAGGTTTGAGTGAACGTGGCTGTTATTCAAGAAGTCCGATGGCCTAGATCCGGAGAACGTGAATTCCGAGCCGTGGACCCCACGACCAACACTGCATTCAAGTATAACATCACAGCGGCGGTGAAATGCAGAGCATGGAGTTGATTTCGTAGTGATGGGCAAGCAGATGAAGCGAGTGATGCGGTGGAAACCCATTAGCGAACGAATCTGTGTGTTGAGGATACGGGGCAAATTCTTCAATTACAGCCTAATCAACGTTTACGCACCGACAAACGATAAATCCGACGACGTGAAGAACACGTTTTATGAATGTCTTGATAAAGCCTATTATCGGAGACGCTAACGCTCAGGTCGGTAGAGAGGACTTTTTCCGTCCCATAATCGGTAGGGAGAGCCATCACTCCGCTACCAATGACAACGGCCTACGGGTAGTAAATTTTGTTGCTGCCAGAGGGATGGCCATCAGTAGCACCTACTTTGCACGAAAGAACATCCGAAAGCACACCTGGAAACACCCAAATGGTGAAACTTGCAACCAGATAGACCATGTTCTGGTGGATGGTCGCCATTTCTCGGATGTTATCGATGTGCGGACATTCAGAGGTCCGAACATTGACTCTGATCACTACCTCGTTGTCAGTAAAATTCGATCACAGTTGTCAACTGTATCGAACGAAAGATCACAGCGAACGATGCGTTACAATATCCAGCGATTGTCGGCGGAAGGAGTATCGGCTGAGTACCGCCAGAAGCTCGACGAACGGATAAGTGCAATCAACGTTAGCGACAACATCAACGATCTATGGGAGTCGATCCATGGAGCGGTGAGCACAACAGCGCGAAAAGTGGTAGGCACTGCACAGAGGCGACCCAGGACGGGTTGGTTCGATGTGGAGTGTCAGAGAGTGACAGACGAGAAGAACGTTGCCAGAAGCCGGATGTTGGTGTTGGGTACCCGATCGAATAGAGATCGGTACAAGGAAGCAAGAGCAGCCGAAAAACGAACCCACCGCAGGAAGAAAAAAGAGTACGAAGAACAAGTTATTAGTGAGGCGCAGGAAAAAATGGAGCAGAACGATTTGCGGAGGTTTTATGAGTCTGTCAATGGCGTGCGGAGAAAGACAGCGCCATCTCCCGTCATGTGCAACGACCAACAAGGGAATTTGCTGACAGATAAAACTAAAGTGCCAGCCAGGTGGAAGCAACATTTCGAGACTTTGTTGAATGGAGGAAGTGACGGTGCATCGGTGAACAGAATAAATATTAGCGACGATGGACAAGCTGTGGAGTCACCTACACTTGATGAGGTTAAAAAGGCTGTTAAAGAGCTGAAAAACAATACCCGACTAGAAGGTCATATCAAAATTATATCAACCTATGTTATTATGTTATACTAAATTTTTATAACAAAATTTGATAGAAACATGGTGCAGGATGTTGTTAAAATATCAAAATTTCTATCAAAAACTACACTACTGGAAACAAAAAACTATCAAATTTTGTTACAACTGTATCATAAAAATAACATATTTTGATAGAAATTTATAACAGAATCAGATACAAAATATATTGTTTCTGTTCAGTTGGAATTTTTACAGGTCGTGATAGGTCTCCAGATTGTGATCAACAATCAGAAATTCTTGTTTTTGTTCGAACAAGAATATTTTTCAAGAAGATGAAACTAACAACATTACAACTAAGGCAACCTTCTCAAATTATACCAGCGTTGTGATATCTATGGCTGGGAGACTTTGCTACATCTATTTTAATTGCCTACACACTTAATTTATTACGGCGAGGACGGCATTTTCTTTTGCCGAGAATCCAACAGCTGAGATCTCGTCGAAAATTTCGGTAAAATTTATCACCGGTAAAAAAATAATAGTTGACAACTGTCAAATTTTAACGACCAGATCGGCATAAGATTGCCGAGATATTTTAAAATGATTTTACCGAAATTTGTTAAAATGCTTTCTATTTTTTTCCGAATCGAATCGTAAAAAATAATAAAAATAATACAAAATTTGCGTTGGGCAATCCGGTGTTAAGTATTTCTTCAAATCATATTATGATATAATCCTGTTACAACATTTGAAAGATAATGGCTATTGAGAACAAAATTGTATCAAAATAAGTTATAAATATCACAATATGTTAAAATTGTGTTCAGTTTCTGTTATGCTCTTCTAGTCGGGTAAGGCTGCGGGGAAGAACCAGCTCCCGGCTGAACTTTTCAAACATGGCAGTGAGCAGCTTTATGAAGTTCTGCACCATATTATGTCGAAAATATGAGAAGACGACTTTCTCTTCAAGAAAGGGCACAGACTGGAGTGCGTCAATTACCGAGGAATAACCCTCCTTAATTCGGCGTACAAAATTATGTCCCGTATTCTGTTCAACAGATTGAGACCGCTTGAAGAGTCCTTCGTCCGCGAATACCAAGCAGGTTTTCGTAAGGGCCGATCAACGACGGATCAAGTGTTTACCCTGAGACAAATCCTTGATAAATTCCGGAAGTACAACTTGCAGACACATCATCTGTTTATTGATTTCAAGGCGGCGTACGATTCAGTGAAACGGAATGAATTATGGCAAATTATGCTTGAACATGGTTTTCCGGCGAAACTGATACGGCTGATTCGTATAACGTTGGACGGATCGAAATCAAGTGTAAGGGTTGCGGATGAAATATCGACATCATTTGTTACCTTAGATGGATTAAAGCAGGGTGATGCACTCTCGAATCTACTGTTCAATATAGCGCTCGAGGGAGCGATTAGGAGAGCTGGTGTGCAAATAAGCGGTACCATTATCACAAAATCACATATGCTCCTGGGATTTGCGAACGATATCGATATTATCGGAATTGATCGCCATTCCGTGGAAGAGGCTTTTGTGCCTTTTAAGAGGGAGACAGCGAGGATTGGACGCACGATCAATACCAGTAAAACGAAGTACATGGTCGCTGGCAATCAACGTGGGTTCATTAGTGGTGGTGGTAGCGAAATGGTGCTGGATGGTGAAAAATTTGAAGTTTTAGTAGAATTTGTGTATCTTGGAACATTAGTGACGTGCGATAATGATGTTACCCGCGAGGTGAAAAGGCGTATTGCAGCTGCAAATAGGGCTCATTTCGGACTTCGTAACCAGCTTAAGTCCCGTAGTCCGCAAACGAAAACAAAACTCGCGCTGTATACTACTCTGATTCTTCCGGTGGCTTTATACGGCCATGAGACATGGACGTTAAAGGAGGCCGGAGAGCTCTCGGAGTGTTTGAGCGTAAGGTGCTGCGGACAATACTCGGCGGTAAACAGGAGAACGGTATCTGGCGGCGTCGCATGAATCACGAATTGTACCAGGTGAATAAAGGGCTGGATATTATTAAGCTTAGACAACACGGCAGACTACGATGGGCTGGTCACGTTGTTCGTATGCCGGAAGAACGTCAAGCGAAGATAATATTTAATAGAGAACCCGGAAGAGGCCGCAGGCTTCGTGGAAGGCCGCGTACACGATGGCTTTTTGCAGTTGAAGAGGACCTGAGGGCGCTCAATGTTCAGGGCGACTGGAAGCGATTGGCCCAGGATCGAGTCCAGTGGAGAAGGATACTCCATTCGGCGTAGGTTCATCGAAGAGCTGTAGCCCATCAAGTAAGTAAGTGTTTCCCAAGGGCCCCGTACAGCTGTCATTGGCGAACAAAGTTCGTGTACTCTGCATCGAAGCTTCCCAAGCAGCACAAATCAGACAAAAATAGTTGCATCAACTTGATTGTGACTAAATCCGGTCACATGTGAGTTGCAGTAACCCACGTGAAACAAGTGTGCTGCTAGGGTTAGAACCGGTATTAGAACATATTTATAGTCGGTTAATTACTACAAATGGGTCATTACCAAGATTTGGGAGGAAGAAGTTTTACCGCAGGAGTAGTGGATGGAAGGTGTCGTGTGTCCCATCTACAAAAAGGGCGATAAGCTGGATTGTAGCAACTACCGCGCAATCACATTGCTGAACGCTACCTGCAAGGTACTCTCCCCGTCGACTAACACCAATTAAAGAATATGCAAAAACTTAAACGATTGAAGTTATTCAAGTCAGGCGATTTAGTGGGCCACTTGAGTATTTCACAAAATTTTCAATATGGGCCAGTGATGAATATGAATGGAGACTGGATGAAACCTGTGGAGAACTATGACATTCCTTACAACATATATGAACCATCACGTATGGTTTGGGATGTCGGAGGTCCCACTGTTCGAGACGGTTCCATAAAATTCTACACAGATGGCTCAAAAATAGGAACAAAACGGGTGCAGGAATCTTCGGCCCTGGGATAGCGATCTCAGTGGCAATGGGAAACTATCCAACGGTGTTCCAAGCGGAGATTTTTGCTATAATGAAATGTGCTAATATCTGTGTGGAAAGGAAATATAGATATGCAAATATTTGTATTTTCACAGATAGTCAAGCGGCACTCAAAGCGTTGAGTAGCTTTAAATGTACGTCAAAACTTGTCTGGGACTGCATTCTTTCATTGCGAAAGGTGTGCCAAGAGAACTCCGTAAATCTGTACTGGGTTCCAGGGCACTGTGGCATTGGAGGTAATGAAAAGGCAGACGAGCTTGCGAAACGAGGTTCAAATACACAGTTTATTGGCCCAGAACCTTTCTGCGGTATATCATACTGTACCATAAAAATGGAATTAAAATCCTGGGAAGCACAAAGGTTGATGACCAATTGGTTGGTTGCCGAAAAGTGTGCTCAATCAAAGAGATTTATAATTCCCAATGTTAAAGTAACGGAAAAGTTCTTAGAGCTCAGCAAGAGAGCTCTTTGCACCTTCACTGGCCTAATAACCGGACACTGCCCGAGCAGATATCACTTGAAAAATATTGGCCAGATTCAGAATGATATCTGTCGTTTCTGTAACATGGAACGTGAAACCTCGGAACATCTGCTTTGCAGTTGTGATGCATTGTACAAGGGTAGATCTAAATTTCTAAATAGTGGCTTTATGCAACCAGGAGATATTTGGACTGCAAATCCTGGAAAGGTAGTGGGTTTTATTAACTCAATTATACCGGACTGGGAAAATACGCGTCTTAGGTTGTTTACTTGACAAATGGTGATCAACCTAGAAGATGCGAATAGTTAATAGTAATCAGGGGTATACCACAAAAGTTCAACTCAATGGACGCAGTGGTTCTACGCCCCAACAAAAAAAAAAAAACACCAATTGCAAAAGAGTTTGTGGGGCAGTACCAGACGGAATTTATGAGTGAACACTCTACCACGGTGTTCGGCGTACGTCAGGTATAGCAGAAATGTCGTGAATACATCGCGCCCACACATCATCTGTTAATCGACTTCAAAGCCGCATATGATACAATCGAGACCAATGAGAAAACAGAACTGTGCAATAAAAATCCTATTCGACTAAATGCTGATGTCATATTAGAAATTTGGAGACAGTACTCGTCGATAGCAAATCCTTCCGCACGCGATGGCATATGAGCAAGTCAAACCACCTTCCTTTTGCCAGTGGAGATATATCAGCTTCCACACTGATATTCTTCCCTCCCCCTTCATACGGGAGCTTGGCAGAAGGAAGGTCGTGTGATATGTGCCATCACAAATATTGCCCTCCGCTCGCTTTCAAATCGACTTCTATAAAAACATTCTTCATGCCTGCCGTATCCTAACGGAACTATCAATTCTATACTTTCGCCTCTAATGCTATCATGAACATGTACGTCCAAGTTTGGAAGATGATATTAGCATTTCCATATCATTGTAAACTCTGTATGTTTGTATTGGGTTCTTGGGCACTGTAGTATTGAAGGGAATGAAAAAGCAGACCATCTCGCAAAGCAGGGTTCCAATTCGCAGCTTGTAGGCCCTGAACCATTTTGTGGTGTATCAAACAGTGCAATAAAAATGGAACTTAAGAGCTGGGAATCACAAAGGATAATAACCAATTGGATGATAGCCACAAAGTGCTAAAAAAAGATTTATTATTTCAAATCCAATTGCCACTAAAAAGCTCTTAGAGCTGAAGAAGCGAACTCTTTGTACATATACTGGTCTAGTGACTGGGCACTGTCCGTGCAGATATCATTTGAAAAACATTGGACAAGTTCAGAATGATATCTGTCGCTTTTGTCAAGCGGCCCGTGGCAAGGCGATGCATGGTATGAGGGGTGAATGAAATGGCAGGCCGCTAATGGATCCTGTGGGGTACTTGGGTACCCCCATAGTAAAACGTGCACCACGTTACTGCGGAGCCCTGGCGTGGCGGACCTATTTTCTCGAGCAACTTGTGGCATCCAATGGCGACACAAAAACAACAACAAAAAATCAAGTGATGTGGAGGAGAGGCGTCTGACGATAAGGTGGATCATTTCGTCAGAAGAAGTGGCCTTGGCAGGCCTTGGCCGATAGCAAACAGCCTAGCAGGACAGAGGAATCGCCAATCGATACTAAGATGGTTGGGGCTACCCTGACCAAGATCACCATGGAAGTGATAAATAGCCACAAGGCACTATGGGGGATCCCCATACAAGCGAGCGGTCAAAAATAAAATTGGACTTTTAAAGTGATTTTCCACTTAGTTTTAGCTGTGTATGGTCGAAATAGCATGAATATACAATTTCCAACCCCCCCCCCTTTGGGGATCGTCTATGAATTACGTAATTATTTTTTTCATAGGTTCGATTAACGTGACAAAGCAAACCTATTTGGGAAGTTGAAATTTCGTGCGTTTTCTTAAGGAGAAGGAAGGGGGCTGTACAAAAACTAAGTTCAGCAATTTATGGACATCATAAAGCATTAAATGTTAATCAAATAATCAGAATTGAAAATAACTTTTGAAAAAGGGTATTAGCAAATTAGAAATCGCAATCCCATGACATTTTTACGTGTACAAGTTATTCAAAAAATGAGATTAATATATTCTCAAAAAATGTGGACATTCATTGTGGAATGTAAGAATGCTCCATTCTTCCGAAAAGCAAAATTCTTTTAATTTAAATAACAACACTATTTGAATTACTTTTGATTTGTTTTCATGATTTCTACAAGTTATATACAGCATCATTCTTTTTCTGTGTCAAGGTTTAAGTCTTCAATGATATTTTCTTCAATTCCATCAACGATGGAAGATGAGATAAATTCATCTAAAGTATTAGAAGATAAAGAACTTTTGAAAATCTTCAAATATTACAAAATTACGCATGGCATAAGAATAACTAAGTGAAAATTTTTTTCCAACGTCTCCTCGTTATCCAAATCGAGCTTAAAATGGATCTGATTCATGTAAGGCACGAAGGAAAATGTCAACATTTGCCTCTCTTGATCATTTTCTTGCATTATGAGTTCTAAATTTCTTCAACTGTTTATATTGACTTTCCGCTGGTTGTTCAGCCAGTGAACCTCAAAGTGTAGATGAGTGAATAAATATTTCCCTACCATTAGCCAGACATTCATGAACACTAGCAGGAATTTCATACGCTCCGTTCTAACTAAGATATTGTTCGTCTTTACTTTTGCAATAAACATGTCGGGAATTATTGATTCCAGGAGATTTATAAATATTTACATATTATGAAATCTCATATTTAGTTCTCCATCAGTAGCTAATGAATAGCTCAGAAAATTAGGTTTAGAGAATGACTCAAACCACTCAAGCCCCAAACGCATTTCAGCGGAATGGCGACGGAAACGGTAAAATTTGACAGGAAATATATGAGCGAACTGTTAAATCCTTCCGTTACCGTTGTGCTGCATTGCATTGGGGGTTTTATTCATTTACTCCTTTGAAAAGTTAATTAAATGAGCTCAAATGGTTATAAATAAAGTCGAAGTTATTACCAATAAATGTATTTTGACCATACCCTTTGAGCGCATAGTTCAGTCTGACCCATTTTCAATAGGAAACGATGGGACTAGATTTCCCGTCGAATGAAACTTGTTGCGAGAAAATCGGACACAAATAAGTGTCTAAATGGCGATTGCGTTCTTTTGCGCACATACATACAGACGCGCATGCACACACATACAGACATCACCTCAATTCTTCGCGCTGAGTTAGTTGATATATACCACTAGGGGTCTCCGGGCCTTCTATCAAACATTCGTTTTTGGAATGAGCATTAACCTTGGAGTACGAGAGAGGCAAAACACGGTAAAAACAAATGAAAAAAATCAGAGTGACTTAACTCTGTTAATTGCAAATACTGGCAAGAAATTCTTTTCGGGACATTTTAGTCGAAGCTTTGTCCTTGATGTGTATCATAAAAGAACCTGGGATTCCTGAGGAAAAAAAAGTTCTTCACTATCAAAGTTGAAAATAGCGTCGTTTTTGAAAAAATATTGCTTCCGCATTTTTTTCAATTTTTTTCACAGTGTAACCATTAGTTTTGCACACCATTTAAAAGCTTATACAATAACTTTTGTAATTATGAATTAACATTGAAGAAAAAACATTTAAAAAATATTTCAATAAATAGTTGAAAATAAAATATTTTTTCAGAAAATTTGCTAACTTTTTTACCCATTTCTGACTTTGCCACCTTATATCTTTGGAACTAGTGCACCTAGAGACTTCAAATTCAGAATTTCTCTTAATTAGAGTATTGACAATGGAGAGAAAATATTTTAAAATAATTCGGAAGACATGACATTTTCGATTAATGACCGCCCGAAATCCTATAGTGCAAGGAGGGCGGAGGCCAGAAAATTGAGGTGATTACGGATATAGCGGACGTAATAATGTCCTTTCTAGAATATCATGTATGAAGTACAGTAAGGATCATAAGAAGTCCGAATCGAAGATTCAGTAAGGAGAGAAGAAAAGTAGCTGGCAGGAAGTCAGACTGCGGAACTCCGCAGACGCATGGCTGTCACTGAAGCATGGCTTAGTAAGGTCGGTATGGCAGCCAACCTGAAGGGAGCTATTGCCAATCCTGTGTTGCATAGGCGGAAGGCTACTGGGTTCTACCGGGGAATGTTGAGCTGGTTGACGATCCTAAGGAACGACGGAAACCAGTACCTACCTCTATGAGGACAGCCGAATTTAGAGAGAAGGCCACAAAAAAGGAGAAAGCGCAGATGGCTTAGAAGAGGACAAGAGAACACCATCCAATGGTCACGGCAGGAAGACAGAGGGTAGCTATCTGTATGACGCCAAGAAGGTACTGGATAAGACCAAGCTGAAGGTGGATTCCCGAGCAGCACGCATGTTGCATAAAAGTGTCTGTGACCCATGTGCAATCGAATTTAGTCACATTTGAGTTGCTGCAACCAATTCGGGCTGGAATGTGCTGCTAGGGTTGGTCAGTATGCTCGATGAGCGCAAACCAATAACCTTAGGCTTGTTTCAACTGCATAATTCATATGACTGCAAAGGTCCTGATCGGATTTGCCGGAGGATGGGGCTAAAGGTCACAAGGCTTACACCTGCCAGGCAGAACCGAGGTGTTTGATCTGTGGTCCGGGCGCAGACAACAGACGGTCTCGGTCATACAGGTAGCTCAACTAAATCGGAAACGCAAGCGTTGCTACAACAGTCGGTACACGAGAATAATACTGATTTTGTCTTGCAGTCCGACCTGTACCGCATCTCAGCTAAACATGGCATCTGGGTTGCGGATAAGTTCGGAAGAGTGATCATAGGAGCTAATATCATCTCCTGACGATGTGGACTTCGTTTTAGCAAAGATAAATGGAGTTTACTTTTGTAGCTGTTACCATACTCCAAGATAGAGAATATAACAGTACACTAGGGTATTAGATAACGTTGGCGCGAAGCTAATTGGTTTAAAGACAGTGGCAGGTGACTTCAGCGGGTATGCGGTGGACTGGACCTCCCGGTTCATTAACGCTAGAGGTCCTTCATTAACGCTCATATCCTGCTAGTGTCTCTAGCGATACTAAGCGTAGTTCTGCTGAACTAACGACAAGTGTCAATGTTCAGAGGACAGAACGGTAAGTTATGCATCGATGTGACTTTCTGCAGCGCGGGATGAAAAGTGGACCCTGAATGAAGGGTTCACGATGGGTATTCTTCTAGTGACCACCATGAAATACGTACCCAATAAAGAAATCAGGATATAAGAAATAAATAAATATAAAATTTTCCTGAATAATGCAATATGTCCATAAACAATTAAGAATTTTCCAAAAAACAATAACAAATTAGCACTTTTGAATGCAAAAATTGCACTTTTAAATTAGGAATTTTTTATAAAGTAATCAAAATGATCTGTTGAAAAAACACAAAATTAACACACAAACACGAATTAATATTAGCAATAAACAATCAGAAGATTTTTCATAAAAACAAATTTCTCCTTCAAAAAATAAAAAACTTTCCACAAAATAATCAATAAAGAGCAATAAAAAAAATCAGAAAATTTCCATACAAAAATACAAAACAGCAATAGAATTGATTGGATTTTCCATGAACAATAAACGCTGTTAAAGAAGGGGTCAGCTATGAAAAATGCTCTGTTTTATTGCTTTTTTATAATTCATCATGGAAATTTTCATATTTTTTATTGCTCTTTATTGATTTTTCGTGAAAAGTTTTTAAATTTTTGTGGAAAAAATATTTATTTTGTTGAAAAATCTTGTGATTGTTTATTGCTAATATTAATTTATTTATGGAAATTTTGTGTTTTTTCAAAAGATCATTTTGATTGCTTTATGGAAAACTCTTCTTTCATAAAATTTTTGCTTCCATAAGTGCTAATTAATGTTGGTTTTGTGGAGAACCCTTTATTGCTTATACCCGGGTTTCTTTATTGATTGATATTTATTTTTCTTGCTGTGATATCAGATTTTGTTATTCTAATGTTATTCATGAAAAACAGACAATACCATTCCAAGATAAATTTTTGTTATAATAGTAAAATTTGTTATTTATATGTTATTGTAAGAAAGAAGGGGGAAACAAATGAAGAACACCTTTTGCAATCATAAAAAAGTTTGTTATTCATTTACCATTTGCATTTTCAACAGATCAATAATAACTGATTTTGATATTTCCTTTTCTGGGAATATTTTACGTTGCACAAAGACGACTAGGTAAACTACGTCTAACGAGAAGACTCGGATACAGGGTGTAAAATGAAAATTTCTAAATTGGGGACCGTCACGAAATCATGTAAGATTTGTAACATTAATAGTCCTTTTATCTTTCAATGGATTTTAAAGATTTATATATCAATCGTTTCGCAAACTTTACCAATTTGCCAGTAGTATTAAAAAGTTTGAGTATCAACGCAAAACTATTGAAAATTTTAGTTCTATCAGGCATCATGCATCCCCTATACAGCGCGTTCCAATTTTTGGTAATTGCCTACTTTTAGGGTTAGGGTTGGTTAAAGCACCAGTCTAGCGAACTGAGGGTCGTGGGTTCGAGTCCCATCGAAGGGAAAGTGGTTACATCCAATACATTTTTCAAATCATTATCTTCCACATAATGTACATATTACCATATGAGTTTTAACAAAATTTAAAAAAAAAATCGGGATTTGCTAAAAATTCCTCCAGAAATTCCTTTAAAACTTTCTGCGAATCTTTCAGAACTTTCTGCAGGAAATTACTTAGGATAATCCTTAGTTTTTCAGCAACTCTTTCAGAAATTTCTTTGGAAATTCCTCTGGAATTTTCTTCGGAATTTCCAGAATTTCTTTGAACATTTATGAGTAAATTCCTTTAGAATGTTTTTCGGTAATACCAGCGAAAAATCCTTCTGAGAATATGTTTGATTTTTTAGGATTTTCTATGGAAAATAGTTTGGAAATATCATTTGAATTGATTTTTTTTGTGAAATCCCTTTAGGAAATCTTTGCCCAATTTGAATCCACTAAAGAAAGCGGATACTTAAATAATAAATAAATATTCATGCAAACGGTGCAACGAAAAGCAAGCCTTGTGTTTCCTGTGCCTTTTAGCCTCTTATTTCCTGTGCTTTATATAGAAATAAAATGAAGAATTCAATTCTTCGGGTCATTCTTCTTAGTAACGAACAAGTTTGTAGGAATTGTTCACAAGAAAAGCTGTTTCACATTGCCAGCTGAGCCTTATATAAAAAAATCGCCCATAAAGTACATGATAGTACAACATTTAAGTAGTGTAAAATAAGGATGATATTACTCATGCTTCGATATAACGTACAATTCGATTTAATGTAAAACTTTGAAATCGCTATGTACGTTATATCGAAGTTTACCTGTATTGCAGAAGAATGTAGTATTCGAATGATAATAGGGCACTGCACGGACTGCTTTGTCCCTTTCTCACTGCAAAGAAATAAGAAAACAACAAGGCCAGTAAACGTCAAAATTTATGAGGAACGAAACCGAAAGAGATGTTTCCGTGCAGTGCCCTATAGGTAATGCTATAAAATGACTTAAGAATATGTGACATATTCAGGGAGCCGTGGCACTATGGGGAATTCTCATACAAATGGGCGGCCAAAATTTTTTTTTCAATGAAAACTGTTTCTATGCAACATATATTATGTGAAGGAATGCTTAAGAACCTTTTTTAACCCTTTAAGGGGCATCGTTAACCTTTAAAAAATGTCAAGCAAGAAAAAAAAATCAAGCTCAAAATTGCAAACAATCATATTTCTTGTGATAATGTTGTTCATTTTCTAATCATTACGCGGTATAGAATAAAAACCACAATTTTCAAGAAAACTTTGATTGCATCATTCTCGTAAAAGCGCAAATCACTCACTGAAAGGTGGTACTAGGGTTATATTTCAATCCCCCATTTACATATGAGGGGACATTTGGGACCATTTAATAGCGAAGAATTTTGATAATTAAAGTTTTTCTTTTACAACTTTTGAATATTAATCTTTGCGTGCAAAACAAACCAAACTTTCGAAAAGCTAAGGTTTTAAGCTTTGAAAATGGTATATAAAATTTTATATTTGGAGAAAAAATTACTTCATAACATACTAATCAAAGTAAGGAATGATTTTTTATTTTCATCAGCTTTTTTCACTTTGCCAGCCCACATCTTTTGACTGAATAAACACAGCGCTTCAATATTTTCCGATTATCTGATCTAGGGTGTATACTTTCATATGATATATAAATTAGACAAATTGCAGATAGCAAATTTTTTGATTAATGGCCATTGGCCACCCTTTTCCCCATAGTGGCGTGAGCCACTTGGCTAATCGTAAAGCAAAAAAGAAACAATTTGAAGTTTTCGTTAAATTGAATTAAGTCATCAATTGAAAGTTTCGGTCATCTAGACAGAAATATTTGGCTGTAAAAATAATTCAAAAATAGTTCAAGTCTGTTCAGGTTGCAACTACTGCCATCAAAAGGTATAGATTTTAATACAATTGTAAATTAATGTAACCAGATATATTATGTAACTCAATATAAATATAACAACTTCTTACAATTGATCTGGGTGTTTGCAGGCGTTTGAAGATACACAATAACCGCAACGGACCACACTACGCTGTTTTGTGGAAAACGCATTTCCGAAAATTATTATCTTATAAAGAATGAAAGTACTAAATCCGCACACGCCCGGTAGAAGTTGATCGATCAACCGCCAAAAACGTCTCACCCGTTGGCTATTACAAGTGCGAGAATACCCGATTAGAAGTGACTCGTAAGGCGGAAAACCTGTCGTTATTATATAGCCGCCTGAAGGTCATCCTGTACAAAAAGAATACATGTACGAAAGCTCTCTTGGAGAATTCCTTAGTTACCGATACGATACGTCTTCTACGCTTTCGAGCTTCCTGGCAGCGTACGATCGGAAGCTTGGGAAAACAAGATGCTTCAGTCCTACCTCCTTCCTCGAAAAATTCTATCATTCTCAACTGTAGTGATCATCATCATCACCGTCATTACGTATTTGTCATCAACACCGACAACGTATGTATATAGACGATCGTACCATTGTACGATAGTATATTTGCACAAAATTCATTCATGGTTTTACCGAACCAAACAAGTACTTAATAGACGAGAAAAGTGTCAATATCTTGTTGAAAATGAAGTGTTCTTGAACAACACTGACTTATAGATGATAAGAATGACAATTTTGTTCCAAAAGTTCGTCGAAAGTTACAATAAAAAAAAATAAAACGCGACATTGTATACTACTTTTTTTCAGATATTATTGTCCATGAAGAATGTAACATTCTCTGTAATATTGGTTAATACATGGCAGTTGTTGAAATCAGATCAAGACGCTGGCCATTATAAAACCAAAATGTAATTAAATTATTTAACATATTATTTTCACCTTATTGTCAGTGGGTTAAGAAATGTTGCTTCAGTTTCGAAAGTGAATTATTTCAATGCCGTTATCAAATGCATAACGATTTAGATACCATCGAATGTGTTAAGTACGGGTGCGTTGTTTTGTTATTTCGGCTCTCCACGCGTCTCACAATCATTGAAAATTGTGACCATCATTTCTATCGTTCGTACAAAGGGAAGTTTTCCAATGCAAACCGAACAAATAGCAACAATTATATGGGGGAAAATGGGTGTGTTCAAAAATGCAGCTGATGCTACAACAAAATTGCTGGCCGCTGTATTTAGGAAGCAAATATTCTAGTGTTTGATAAGCTGCTGAACAAGCTAGTCATAGAATGTTGTTCCTAGTTCTTTTCAGACTTTTACTTTCAATATAATTTTCCATTAGACGACCTCAGTTAATGTTATGATTGGTAGAAATAATAATATTATGCGCCAGATTTTTTTAAACAAGTTGGAGTCAGTGAGTTCAGCAGTAAAAACCATGACTAATCTACCCATCGGTGCCCGGGCAGAAGCCATGAGCAGAATAACAAAACATGATATTGAAAAGAGATAAAATAACAGGCAACAATATCAAAAATTTGCTCCGAAATGTAATTTAAATGTCAAGATTTGCTATGGATAAAAACCAATTAATGGCACATGATATTGATCACTTATTACAAATAGCATAACTTGATCTCCTCATGATATTTTGGTGCAAAATATTGATATTGTCGTCTGATCTTTTATCTCTTATATCAATCAAATCCATATCTCATTTTGCTATTTTATCAACATTTGATATTATTGAGCTATTTTCGTCTACTCGGGTGTTAGTGCCTTACTAGTGCATTACAAATATTGTATTCATCTGAAATTAAATTATACTAAACCATTAATTGAAGATATGTGATGGCCGCAAACGTTGCCGAAATGCTTCCATTGATGAATTAAAGTCAAATAAAGCATATGCTTCTTGAAATTATCTGCAAATAGAGTTGATTGGGTCATATGCTCCATAAATAATATTCCTTGCTGAGAATAATTATTGTATCAGTGTGCTCGATCGAAGGTGTTCAGTGGCATAAAAACGAACAGGCTTCAGCAAAGCAATGGGCTTCACTTCGTATTAATTTGGCGCAATAAACTGCCCGGTTAGTTTTACGACTAACATGTGGGGGTTCAATCCCTAGTAAAGGCACAACGGTGTCCATAAGGATTGGCAAGTCCAGCGGGTCACGCCATGGCAGATTTCACAATGCATGTCGAACGAATTTTTTGATCCATGAATTCTGGGAAATTCATAGAATGATATATTACCCCGGGTTCGATTCCCATTCAATTTTTTTTTCTTTTTCAAAATCTTTATTTGACAAAAAATCTTTTTTTTTTCATCTTTAGGAATTCTGCAGAATCTCTCTCCAGGAGTTCTAAGGGCTTACCCCTGCAGGAATTATGGGAAATTCTTCCTCCTCCCCAACCCCCTTTTGAGGCATTCCTTTTTTTAATTCCTAGGGAATCCTCCACAGGAATTGAAAAAATTAAATAAATGGAAGAGAAGAAGTATTCAGGGCTGGTAGCGCTCAATGCCGCTCAAAATAATGACTTTAGTGACCAACACTGTCAAAAAAAGGGACCAAATAGTGACTTTCATTTGCAGAAAAAGTGATCAAATAGTGACTTTTAATTGCATTTGCAGTGACAAAAATTGACTTTTATATGAAGTTAATAAGGCCGTTACGAATACGCTACGTTACGAATAAAATTATGTCTTCCTCTAATATGTTTTGGCCGAAAATTCCAATTTGAAGGGGCAATAAATTCTGCAAAAATTATGAAATAATAAAACATTATTTACCAAATTCGATGAAAAGAAAAGTGTATGTTTATTTAGTGCAATGTTTTCACTTGTTATGAATTATTTAATTCCATTTCTTTGCATTTTTCACAAGTATACGTATTTCGACCTCAACAGTAATGACGGTAATGGCGTCTTTAATATCTAAAGTCGAATCAAGTATGAGACACTGATGGAATTAAATGGAATAGTTCGTCTTATGACTAATGAAATCTGATGAATTTGCTTCATTTCATTATCTTTTATATTTATTTTTGTATTCTCTGCCCTTTAACCACTGAAAAACGCAATTTAAGGCAAGTCATATAAGATAAGGTGCAATAATGTTTAATATGGGTTCGAACTTATTCGGAAAATCTTAGCTTGTGTGAAAATGGCACTTTTTTATGATAGAAATTTATTTAAATAATGTTTCGACATAGATTTAATTTGACTCACAAAGTTATAAATCTGAAACCCAAGAATCATTACGAAACCTAAAGGATTTTGTTCAGTATTTCAAAAAGCCCATACAAGAAGTTCGAGCTACCATCTGGCGAGACAATCTTAAAATAATAAAAATCCTAAAAAAAATCACGATTTTTCTTGATATAATATCCAAAGTTTATGCAGTTTCGACTGTACCAATTGTCGTCAGAATATATTTTGAAAAATTGTTAAGTATTTATCGGAGCAGATGTCGAGAGACCATCCATTTTGCTCCTTGTGGAAAAAAACATGTGAAAAATCTATCTACGTAGTAAATGTAAGAGATTCTAATTTTTCCATTTTTAATCAAAAATAAATATTTTTATGTTTCGAAATAGGGGTAATGACGGCTTTGGCAGGTTTTGTTCTATTATTGGCAGGGGTTTTTTTATGACTGATTATGCTCAAATTTGGCCCAAACATTCTTTGCATATCAAAGAATATTGTGGCCAAATTTCATAAAATTCGGTCGACAAAAACCTCCCTGCCAATAATAGAACAAAACCTGTCAAAGCCGTCTGTTCCCCTATATATTTGTGAGTAAAACATATAGGGGAAAAGACGGCTTTGGCAGGTTTTGTTCTATTATTGGCAGGGGGGTTTTTGTCGACCGAATTTGGAATGGAATTCGGCCACAATATTCTTCGATATGCAAAGAATGTTTTGGCCTAATTTGAGCATAAACAGTCATAAAAAAACCCCCTGACAATAATAGAACAAAACCTGCCAAAGCCGTCATTCCCCCCATGTTATAAAAAAAAATTAGTTTTGGGTGAGTAAAAGTGGGCCAAGGTCGCCAACGTTGGCTATGACTTAAGTGAACATTATTTATTATCATTATTATTACATTAATATCACGAGGGATGGTTAATAATAATGTAAAAGGGTTATACAAATAACAACCTTACTCGCTCTTGAAAAAAAAAAATGATTTTAGGATGGTTTAGTTGAAATGCGAGTTCTCATATAATTTCGTGATTGCATAATTTAAGGATTGAAGCTTAAATTTTTCGTTTTTCAGCACAAATTGATATTATTAATATTAATAATGATCGATGCAATATTAGGGACAAGGTCACCTCCGCCTAGCCCTCATATTCATTTACAAAATCATCAAAATAGTTTCTATCTGAATCAGGGATGATTTTAATCATGAAAATTAGCTTTAGGCAAATATTGATATTGTTGTAGAGCATGAGGCCAAAAATCAACATGGAATACGACACTTTTAAGTAAAACATCATTTGTACATAATCCATAGAAGTGCAAGAAATTTGTCACCCGTTCTAAATAAATTCAGCTCATTTTTTATATAATATTTGGTCCTTGCTCGTCTCGTCACCTTTTTAAAAACCAGTTTATAAGATATTGAAACTTCATTAAATAATAAATGTTTAATGGTACTTATGTGAAAGACAAGGCATCATAAAGGTGTTTCATAGACAAATCAACAGAATTCGAAGAAGTTTCACTATTTTACAAGGTTTCCCCGAAACAACAGGAATTGTATCTAAATCTGAAATTGTGTCGGAAAGATGAATCTGAATACTCAACAGTTCAATTGATAAGATGTAGAGTTCAATCGTTTTGCACAGAGGTTTTAAATTAAGCAGGGTCTACTATTAGCCTTGTGAATAAATTAATATTCTCATTTCTCTGTGCCCATCCTGCTTGCATACCCAATTGCATCACTGTGACACAAAACCCTTAAAACCCTGTTAAAAATCTAAATAGAGATACAAAGCGATTTTGAAGTCACTAAGAATTTGCGAACAGGTTTCGGGCCAAAAATTACAAAGTGGTCATTTTTTCTAAATCCTTCATGAATTTTAATTCCGCGACGATGCTATCAACGAAACCTAGTCAATAGTTTGAAAAGTCACTAAAAAGTGACCCACTACCAGGCCTGAGTATTTCATCGAAACTCTTGAGAATTCCGTCTCTAAGAATTCTCTCTACAGGAATGTTTTGGAATGCTCTTCCAAGATTTTTTGAGGAACTACTATTCCAAGAGTTCAAAGCAAATATTGTAATAGGGAATTCCTTTTAATGAATTTTTGCACCTTCTCTTAAAATTTTAATAAAATTATTATTCAAGAGTTCTGGGGAGTTACTTTCCCCATTTTTTTTTAGAAAATCCCCTTCCCTTGATTACTACCCAGTCAACACAAGATCGTATATGATGTCACATAAGATGCTAAAGTGGAGGCCATATAGGTACTTCCCCATACAATATGTACGTATATCGCCTCCACTTTAGCATCTTATGTTGCATCATATACGATTTTGTGTTTACTGGGTAGCCAGTTTTACCCTCCTTTGTCATAAAACTAACTTGATGATGCTCAGCTACATAAGGAAGTCTAGAAACTTTCTACACCGTGACAAACCCTCTGGAGATAGTAAAGAAATTTCTGAATAAATTCATGGAGAATCGCAGGTGAAACTTCTAACAGTATTCCTTAAGGAATTCCTGAATAAATTAACGGAAATATCTACAGGAGTTCTCGAACAAATTCCTGGAGGAGTTTTGCATAATGCCTGGAACAATTATACCGAATCTCGGAAAAAAAAATCTCTTAGATTCTAGAAGGAATGCTATAAAGGAATTCTGGAGGAATTCCCAGAATAATTCCTCTAAAGTCACATTCCAAATTTATGTAGGATCCTTGAATAATTATATGGGATCTCCTTGAGAGTTTACTGCAACAATGACCTTAAAATCAAAATTTTCAAGTGATCATTTGGAAATAAAATTTGTTATCCTCATTTCGAACTGAATCATCTTAAAAAGGAATATTTATTAAAACAAACAGCAATATTATATCATTTTCATTCAAAAACATTGCGATAAATGAAAATTGACTTCGTTCTTAATACCTTGTTTTAATATAAATGTTTTGGACCCTAAAATTTAGAGATTATTTTGATTCGAGCCGATCCACGTCGCTGCCACCGCCGTTAGAAAATAGCATTCACGTCGCCTCCGGTTCAAAGTAGATCAGCGCATAGGTCTAGTTGCAATAAGAATGAAACAAAAATACGAACTTCATTTGCCGAAGATAAACTGGGTGTTGAAAGGCTGCTACATAATCGCAGACAAAGCCTCAATATCGAAGCTTCAAACTGCTACGTAGAATTATAGTAGTTTTTAATTATAGTAGTTTTAGTAGAAAAATAGTAGTTTTCAACCACGGTTAATTAGAATAATCTGAGAAAAAGTATGGCTACAGAAACTGTTACAATAATATTCCAAATCCACAATATTCCATACATCTATTCGATAGAATTTACTTACAACTATTCTGAAAACAGTATTATCGCTAAACTATCAAAATCGTCAACGCGTATTACGGAATACATATTACGAATGTCTGTCAACAGCTATTATACAAACCAGACATTGTCATTGAAGACCATACGTGTTTCTAGGTCTGTCGCCTAGCAAGAGGAACATCCATAAATTACATCGTAACATATGAAAGAAAGAGATAGATTTACAACCCCATGGTAAGGAAGCAAAAGTTCTCAATATACCGTAAGAAAATCTTCCAAAATGTAATCACGCGATTCCTGGGCAGCCCCTATTTCTCGGTACACATACCGCATTTCAAGTTTAAGGGCATCGTAGCTCTAATATGAGAGGAAGCGGTGGCCCACGTCTGAGTAAACAACGGGCGCTTCTCCGTAATCAGGAAGGGAAGACATGGCTAAACTACCCGGGGTATTACTTCACACAGTTTATTGAACTTACGGAGCTTATCGTGTATCAGCACGTCGATTCAAAGTACTACGCATTTTAAACAATGCACCGGCGGCGCGTGCGGTGTGGCGAATGCACACATGTGGTCGTATAAACGCATATGCCATTTGGTGATACAACATTGACCATCTTACTATTTCAAGATTTCGCGATATGATATGAATCAATATTTGTTCGATGAAATATTCAGACGTCCATCTAAGAGTTCAAGTTCACGAATTGGGTGTAACGAACGGAACCATTCATAAGTTTGCATGCCTTACGTAGCCGATAATGTGACACATCAATCGCAATGTACTGAAAGCGAGTACGTTTGGCGAATGATGGCTTGCTCGATGACGAAAATGACGACACCAAGCATGCGGTAGATGCAAACGTTTGTTTATTTACCCACGAGTGCAATAACCCGCATCGTACGGCCAATTTGAACTCAGTTGACTTCAGTTTAAATCATTATCTTGGAGGGCTTATAGATAGGTTGCGGATTGCAATTAAAAATGAACTTCGAGATTTTTCAATTTAAAGGTGCCTTTCCTGGAACAACTTGCTTGTCTCCACATTTAATGGCCCTTTTCCAAAGCTTCCCTCGGGCCATGTATTGATGAACTCAATATGTAGAGCATTGACGAAGTAAAATTTTCAACGATTACTGTAATAATTGTTAATGACTGGATACGTTCGAAATAATTCAAATTGTCCAATTCAATAATTATTTTATATGTAAACTGAGGCGGGAGTGGCCTCTGTAGTCCATAGAAGATATTTGTATTCAGCTCGGTTCATGGCTGCACGTCGCCAGCCACACAGTCTACGAAGTCTCCACAAGTCATCGTCCACCTGATCAATCCACCATCGCGCAATTTCCTTTCTTATGCCCGTCGGATAGCTAACGAGAACCATTTTATAGGATTATTGTCTGGCAATCTGACTAAATGTTCGGCCCACCGCAGTCGTCCGAATTGTGTGGTGTGAACGATAAATTTGTGGTTCATTCGCTTTCTTCATGTATTGTTTTCCATCTGCACCCCACTACAGATGGTATTTACGTAGTACTTTTCTTTTGAAGACTTCAAGTGCATGTTGATCCATCACGAGCATTGTTCACTGTCCAGGTCTCGTGATGGTAGAGGACTACCGTTCTAATCAGCGTATCGTAGATAATCAGTTTGTAACCGCTAAAAGAACGCGGCGCCATTACCAGTGCAGCGGTAGGTTTTGAAACTAAACGTATAAAAAAGATATAATCAGCTGAATTCTAATACATCCGTAGATTGGATTCAAATGTCATACTCATACTGTAACGATTTGGTCTTGTCTTGAGGCGGAGCGCTCGGCAAGTTCTGCATATCAGAGTTCCGTTGCTGGGAGTCCGCCAATTCGAAGTCGTTTAGATGCTAACTGGTTGAAAGTTGACATAAAAGCCCACGGCAGAAATGCATCCTGAACACGAGAACGCGTGCTGGTGTTCAAAACGTTTTGAGCACAGCACAGTGCTGTAAACAATCGCATATTTGTCCCATATGAATAGGAAATAAGAAAGTTAGGACTGATATGTGATCATAGGCAGAGTGTTCAAGAGCACTGACCTAACATAGCAACTTGTATCCTAGGGAAAAAAATGAGCATCAGCATGCTAAGATTTTTCCAATCAAGCATGATCGTATGTTTTTTGCATAGTTCCAAATCTAGGGAACCTCCGTTACCTTGATCGTTTTTGCTTGCGTGCCCAATGCACACTGAACTGTGTTCAGAGTTCAAGCCTAAGAACAACAAAGGCACGATCTTGGCTCATGTTGTGTTCAGAATGCATCTCAGACACACAGTACAGTATCCAACCTGTTTTGTCAGACCTGTTTCGCCAATCCGTTATCGGAAATGAACTATCCGACCAATATCAACATCTGCGAGGCATTCCGGTTGAATCTTATCACGATGCTAATCCCCGCATTTTAATTGGAATCGATAACGCCAACTTAGCACTACCGTTGAAAGGAGAAGAAGGAAGCTGGGCCAACCAATAGCTACGAAAACAGGATTGGACTGGATCATCCACGGTGGTGCAGAACCGGCAACCAAATTTGTCGATTATCACAGCCCACAAAAGTGTTCTTGCGAAGTAACGAACGATACTATACTACAGAATGTGGTAAGCGACAATTTGTTTATGGAAAGCTTAGGAATTTCTAAGCTCAAACAAAATTTGGCATCAATCGAGAACCAGCGTGATTGAGATATCCACAATAAGACCATCAAGCAAGATGGAAATGGATGTTATGTTTCCAATTTGTATTATGTATGACGTATGAAGTACACCCAGGTTTTTTTTTACACGGTTTCGTTTTTGTCGTTTGAGACCTTCAACGTCAATGAAACAATGAGTTAGCCCCACGAAAAAATTCACAAAAAATCAAAGAAAAATCAGGTGGTATTTAAAAAGCTGTGAATGTTTGGGTTAACCGAGAAATTAAAGAATTCCAACCGTGTAAAAAAAAACTAGGTGTATGACGATTTCCACCTTCCGAATAGAATAGGCTTAGCAACAATGCTTCGAACAAAAATCCATGAATATCTCGAGAAAGGATACGTACAGAAGCTAACGGAGGAAGAGTCGGAGGAAGCACGGCAACGGTTTGAAAACAAGGGCGGTGTACACAGAAGTCGCACATACGTTAAGGACGAACTTTTCGGGATCCAAATTTATTCCACCTAGCGTTTTCAAGCGCACCGTTTTTAATAACGATTAGCTGTCATCTTTATATTCTGCGCTTGTTGCGACGCAGCAAAACTTAAATAAAAAGAGACAATTGTTCGTTGCTTCTTTGTTGAGATTGGTGCCTCTAAAAATGCGAAAATTATTTGGATTCTGGACTGTTTCACCTTAAGTGCGAATTCTAGTATTATGGTGATGCGTAATTTTATGGAGGAGTTCCAAATCAAACATTCAGCGACCGTGGCCCTAATTTTGTGGCCGCAAATATGGAGCTTGAAGCAGCACTTGCCGAATTGGATCAGACAAAAATTGTTCGGGAAATAACCAGTCCCAATACCGAAAGGTGCTTTCTTCCTCCTGCATTTCCCCGCATAGATGGATCATGGTAAAGACTCATCCAGAGCGTGAAGCGCAACGTACAGGAGGTCCAGCCATTGCGTCTGATCAATGGCGAAGTTCTGAGAAACTTACTGGCGGTGATCTAGGGCACCATAACTTCACGTCCGTTAACACACGTACCAGCGGACGATCCGGATGCACCGGTTCTTACTCCGAGCCACTTTATTATGGGTTCATCCAGTGGGCTGAGATGGTGCGTTGGGACCTGGTATTCACGGCATTTTTGAAGGATTTGCCGTACAGTAAAGATCTGGTCCGTTGTCGAGCGGCCGTCAACGAAGCCGGCTTGATAACTTCCCACGAACTCGTTCACAAATGGTGACAGACGACGGAAGATGATCTGGGATATCACTTTGTAGGCGGCATTAAGGATGGTGATCGCTCGAAAGTTCTCACACTCCAGTTTGTCGCCTTTCTTGTAGATGGGGCATATAACCCCTTCCTTCCACTCCTCCGGTAGCTGTTCGTTTTCCCAGATTCTGACTATCAGTTTGTGCAGGCAAGTGGCCAGCTTTTCCGGGCCCATCTTGATGAGCTCAGCTCCGATACCATCCTTACCAGCTGCTTTATTGGTCTTTAGCTGTTGAATGGCATCCTTAACTTCCCTCAAGGTGGGGCTGGTTGGCTTCCATCGTCCGCTGAACTGACGTAGTCATCTCCTCCGCTGCCTTGACTTTCATTGCCTGTACTCTCAGCGCCATTCAGATGTTCCTCGTAGTGCTGCTTCCACCTTTCGATCACCACACGTTCGTCCGTCAAGATGCTCCCATCCTTATCCCGGCACATTTCGGCTCGCGGCACGAAGCCTTTGCGGGATGCGTTGAGCTTCTGATAGAACTTGCGTGTATCTTGAGAACGGCACAGCTGTTCCATCTCCTCGCACTCCGCTTCTTCCAGGCGGCGTTTCTTCTCCTGAAAAAGGCGGGTCTGCTGTCTCCGCTTCCGTCTATAACGTTCCACGTTCTGCCGGGTACCTTGCTGCAGCGCGACCGCCCGCGCTGCGTCCTTCTCCTCCAGAATCTGTCTGCACTCTTCGTCGAACCAATCGTTCCGTCGACTTCGACCCATATACCCGACGTTGTTCTCCCCTGCGTCGTTAATGGCTGCTTTGACTGTATTCCAGCAGTCCTCAAGAGGGGCCCCATCGAGCTCACCCTCTTCCGGCAACGCTGCCTCGAGATGCTGCGCGTATGCAGTGGCGACATCAGGTTGCTTCAGTCGCTCTAGGTCGTACCGCGGCGGTCGTCGGTACCGAACATTGTTGATGACGGATAGTTTTGGGCGCAGTTTAACCATCACCAGATAGTGGTCAGAGTCGATGTTAGCGCCACGATATGTCCTGACGTCGATAATGTCGGAGAAGTGCCGTCCATCAATCAGAACGTGGTCGATTTGTGATTCTGTCTGCAGTGGCGATCTCCAGGTGTACCGATACGGGAGGCTGTGTTGGAAGTAGGTGCTGCGAATGGCCATATTCTTGGAGGCGGCGAAATCAATTAGTCGTAGGCCGTTTTCGTTCGTCAGCCGGTGAGCGCTGAACTTTCCAATAGTCGGTCTAAACTCCTCCTCTTGGCCAACCTGAGCGTTCAAATCTCCTATGATGATTTTGACGTCGTGGCTTGGGCAGCTGTCGTACTCACGTTCCAGCTGCGCGTAGAATGCGTCCTTATCATCATCAGTGCTTCCGGAGTGTGGGCTATGGACGTTGATTATGCTGAAGTTGAAGAACCGGCCTTTGATCCTCAACCTGCACATTCTGTCATTGATCGGCCACCACCCGATCACACGCCTTTGCATATCGCCCATCACTATGAAAGCTGTTCCCAGCTCGTGTGTGTTGCCGCAGCTCTGGTAGATGGTATGATTACCTCTAAACGTTCGCACCATTGATCCCTTCCAACAAACCTCCTGCAGCGCTACGATGCCGAATCCACGGTCCTTGAGCACACCAGCAAGTATGTGTGTGCTCCTGATGAAGTTGAGAGATCTGCAGTTCCACGAACTGAGTTTCCAATCGCTAGTCCCTTTTCGTCGCAGTGGTCTTCGCCGATGGTTCCGGTCCGTACTCTCTTGTTGATTGTTCGTTGCTTATGATTTTTAAAGGCTGGCTTGCAGGGCCTGACACCAAACCCCTAAATTTCCGGAGGACCATTCCTCCTTATTTCCGGTGGACCATGGTGCACAGTTTCACTTAGAGTCCCTCGCTGGGCCTCGGACGATGATCAGCCGCCCCTAACATGGGGAACAGACGCTGTTGTGAGCCGATCCTGACATGGAGAACAGACGCTCAATAAGATTTGCACCTCCGGAGGAGCAAACCCCCCTTCCCTGTCAGCATACGACCATAGTTCCCACTGGGTTGGTTACCCGATCTTCCCTAAGGTTGCTCGTATCCCGGCCAGCACCGCGGGGAGGTAGAGATAGGAGTTGCTGGGTAAGAGGCTAAGGACCGCGAGATGGGGTCTATTTTATTCCTTCAGGTACGCGAAGTACCAATGGTACGCTTTACCCAGCATTTGCCGTGCCAATGCCGTGAATACCAGGTCCCAACGCACCATCTGTTCGTTGATTTCAAGGCGGCATACGACAGTATAGACCGCGTAGAGCTATGGAAAATTATGGACGAGAACAGCTTCCCTGGAAAGCTTACCAGACTGATCAAAGCAACGGTGGATGGTGTGCAAAACTGTGTGAAGATCTCGGGCGAACACTCCAGTTCGTTCGAATCGCGCCGGGGACTAAGACAAGGTGATGGACTTTCGTGCCTGTTGTTCAACATTGCGCTAGAAGGTGTCATGCGGAGAGCCGGGTGTAACAGCCGGGGTACGATTTTCAACAGATCCAGTCAATTTATTTGCTTCGCGGATGACATGGACATTGTCGGCCGAACATTTGCAAAGGTGGCCGAACTGTACACCCGCCTGAAACGTGAAGCAACAAAAGTTGGACTGGTGGTGAATGCGTCAAAGACAAAGTACATGCTTGTGGGTGGAACCGAGCGCGACAGGGTCCGCCTGGGAAGCAGTGTTACGATAGACGGGGATACCTTCGAGGTGGTCGAGGAATTCGTCTACCTCGGATCCTTGCTAACGGCTGACAACAACGTTAGTCGTGAAATACGAAGGCGCATCATCTGTGGAAGTCGGGCCTACTACGGGCTCCAGAAGAAACTGCGGTCGAAGAAAGATTCGCCACCGCACCAAATGTGTCATGTACAAGACGTTAATAAGACCGGTAGTCCTCTACGGACATGAAACATGGACAATGCTCGAGGAGGACTTGCAAGCACTCGGAGTATTCGAGAGACGGGTGCTTAGGACCATCTTTGGCGGTGTACAAGAAGACGGTGTGTGGCGGCGAAGAATGAACCATGAGCTCGCCCAGCTCTACGGCGAACCCAGTATCCAGAAGGTAGCTAAAGCCGGAAGGGTACGATGGGCAGGGCATGTTGCAAGAATGCCGGACAGCAACCCTGCAAAGATGGTGTTCGCTTCCGATCCGGCAGGTACGAGACGACGTGGAGCGCAGCGAGCGAGATGGGCAGACCAGGTGCAGAACGACTTGGCGAGCGTGGGGCGTATTCGAGGATGGAGAGATGCGGCCTCGAACCGTGTATTGTGGCGTCAAATTGTTGATTCAGTGTTATCTGTATAGATGTAGACTAAATAAATGAAAAATGAAATGAATCCAGTGGGCTGAAGCCGGCAACATTGTTCGACGACAGTTCAATCACATTGAAGCGATCATGGCGAACCTTGCAAATGGAAGCTGATATCTCCTAAAAACGTTAGGTTTGTGACTACTTGCCAGACATCAAAAGGCGCACGAAATGATCTAGCGAAATCAAAGCGATTAAGGTGGGGGATGTTATAGTAGTGATTGTTGACCCAAGTAACCCAAGTAATTGTTGGCCCAAAAGCAGTGTGATTTCTGTGAATAAAGGTAAGGACAACATTGTACGGTCGGCAGCAGTTCAATCAGCAAGCGAAGAAGTGTATGGGCGCCCGGTGGTCAAATTAGCGATGCTCGATGTTCGACGAGAAAGGCAGGGGTGGCATTGCGCACCTCGACTCGAAACGAGCAAACCATGCAAACTGTCATACGAAAGAGCTGTCGAAATGAGATGCGCAATGAGACCCCAGGTTATAGCCTATTCAGATTGGGCTATTTATGACTTTGTTAAGTGAGAGGGTATCCAATTATTACGAGGTGTTCAGACTGCAGCAAGATAATATATCTTGACGTTTCCATGTTTCCTCATTTGCACGCTAATACAGGGTTGAATTCAAGGAGAGTTTTAAAATTTTTGCGAAATCAAGCATTTGTGTGGCGACAATCGAACATTTTTTTCTGAACAAAGTTTCTACGAAAAAAAATATGAAAAGGGATTTTCGAAGAATATTTGAAGCTCTCATTAAGGATAATGAGCGAAGCTACATTCATTAGTTGGGTGCGCCGTTCTTCGGGGAATCAGACTATTCCTCAATTTATTTTTAAGTTTAAAAAGTATTTTGATTCTGTACTATGATCGAATGGAGATTTGATAGAAATTTTTTTATACTTTTGGGAATTCTCACAAATAAATAAAAAAAGGACGATTGGACCAATTTTCAAGAAATATTATCGAACTAAAATGTATTTCCACCAGTATCTCCATGTATGAAGGGCAACTCAGCAATTTGATTTTTTTTTCAAAATAGGAAACTGAACCATTGCTTTCTACTCGACAATCAATGATACAGCTTCTAACAAAATCGAATGTGATATAATTTAAACTGGATTTTGGATGAATTAATGCATTACCAATCCATGTTTTATTTAAGGTTATTCTACTTTATATATACATCCCATTCAAATCGTACAGTTGTCCCGCGTGAAAAATGTTGAAATCCAAAGTATATTAAGCCATTCAAGGAGCAGAATTGAAACAATTTATGAAATCATGTTTATTCATCAAATATATTCGTTTTACAACCATTCCTACGTTTTAAATTGTCTTCCGCATTGGCCCTTGAACTTTGAAAATTTATTCGATTTGTTTTATTAAATCTAGGTTTAAGTTAAATACTTCATGTTAATTCTAGAGAGCATCTGTTTTTTAAACAATTCATGTTGAATAAGTGGAGAATAAATAATTATCATCATTATTTTTCATCATATAAAATGCTTTCCACAAAACCATCACAATCCGAGTTATTCTTCAGCGCTCAGAAGATTTCCATCTAACATGCATTCGACCCTGCTGCGACAGAAAGAGCATGACTGTCAACTACGAAACGAAATGAAAACAGAGAGAATCTTCTCTCTGGCAAAAAGAGCGTGACGCTTGTCAGTTTTGATTTGTTGAATTTCTCCCTGCATCCCAGTTAGAACGAAAGCTCTCTCGTAATAATTGTTCGTAATAAATTCTTTATGACTCTTTTTAGCGGGTATCTTTTGACAGCGCAAAATGTATGGAATATTACGTAAATAATGACATCATAAAGCGTATTTACCCTGAAACGCCAATTATTATGTCATTAATGGCGTAATCTGAATAGGCTATTAGCCACTTCAGCCACGCTCGATTCCTTTAGTTGATCGAAAATTAACATCGTGAATCTAAGCTTTTCCGAAAAGTAAGTTCAGTGAATACCACTGCGAAAAGAGTTAAAACTGAACTATCACGTTTTATGAGAAAGATCTAGATTTGCCACAACATCAACACTAAACAGTAGAACTAAATTAGAAAACTATAACTAACTAAGGGTAAAAATCAGTTGGTACCTTTGAATATTTGTAAAACCATCATACTATGTAAATGTTGAAGTATTGTTGTATTACATAATAAAAATAATAGCAAAATACCAAAAGTTACAGTTTTGATGCAACTTTCAATGTTTGTTTGCTCAACATTCTAGATCGGCGCTATCATACTGTCAGCAAAACTTGCACTGGAACACAGGCGGAAGCACATAAGGAGGAATACGAAAGGCGGAACAATACAAAAGGCAAAGGCAGAAACACGAAAGGCGGAATCTTCTTCTTCTTCTTCAATGGCTCTACTACTGGAACTTGGCCGGCTTTTCTACTTAGTATTCTTTTAGCATTTTCTCAGTAATTAATTGAAAGCTTTTCTATGCCCGCCATTTCATGAGTATGTAATATGTATCTTGTGTGGCAAGTACAATGGATACACTATGCCCAGGGAGTAGAGAAGGTTTCCAACCCGAAAATATCTTAGACCGGACCGAGAATCGAACTTGCCATCTCCGGATTGGCAATCCTACGCCTTTGCTAACAAGGCTATTGGAGACCCCCGAAAAGCGAAAAGCGAAAGACAGAATTGCATTAGGTTGTTTTAACTTATGTGGACATTTTGAACCAACTGATCAAATGGTATGATTCTCTTTTCGCTATATACTTTGGCCGTTAATTGGCCAGATGCTTTCCTGTTGTTTAGTTTGGAAACCTTCCGTAGCTCAGCGATAAGGCATATGGCTTTGGGTTGCAAATTTTCTCGTCTTTCCAAAGCATGGAAATCGTACACTTAATAACCCTGGATGTGCTTAATAGATACTAAGCTAAGAGGCTGTTAGTGTTTTAGTTGTGAGATGAAATTTCAATAGATAGAAAAGGGCTATCCCGTTTGAAATCATTTGATATTAAACCCACGCATAAAGTCGTTTGGCATAATGGTCATTTGGCATAATAGTCGTTTCGCATAATGGTCGTTTGGCATAACGCAATGAAAATGATCTTATATTCAATAATCATATTGTTTACGTAACTTAAATCTGGACTTCAACATAGACTTCTTAATATTTACAATGAAGAAGGCAAGATGCATGCTTTCAAAGAAGGCATCATCAACTCTTTTGCATTATCCAGAGTAATCGGGTATATTTAAAGAAATGTTCTCCTCCCCTTTTGCATTGCTCCGTGCTTTAAAAGAAGGAATCATCAACTCTTTTGCATTATCCCGAGCTATTGCGTAATTTGAAAGAAAGAAGAGTCTCGCCTTTCGCATTGCACCGAGCAAACGAGTGCTATAAAAGAAAGGCCACATCACGCGTTTCACCTTATTTCGAGCAACCGTTTGATTTAAAAGAGTGATAAGAACGAAAATTCGATAAAATAGAATTACTTGTGCTTTCACTTTTTGGGGAATAATACGTTTTGAGGAATGGTCTCCTCGGAATTAGTAAATATATTCTGGAAAAAAGATTCAAATGTAATACGTTTTTCGACAGACAGTTTCCTGGGAAATTGAAAAGAACCAAAATCGTTGATAGGAATATCAATTATTGAAGTGTAGCTATTTAAACTGAAAGAGCCTATGTGCAGGTGAAGGAAAAAATCATATTGTAATTATAATTTATATAAATGCCAGTAATAACTATTCTGAAAGAATTGTATTTTTTCTGAGTATATATTATTTTCAATCAATTATGCCAAACGACCATTATGTCAAACGACTATTATGCCAAATTATTTTATGTCAAACGTACCCCCGGTAGAAAGTAGACAAATATACGGAGGGGCGTGCTTTAAAAGAAGGAATCATATCCTTCCTTCAACTTAGACCGGGCTGATGCGAGCCTTCAAGAATAAAATAAGTCCTCCTTTACCTCAAGCAGGCGCCTGTGTGAAACTAAGAAATTACAGAATTCTGCCTTTTGAAATTCCGCCTTTTGTTACAAGTATAAAAAAGCCTGCCTTTCTACCTTTTGTAATTCCGCCTTTTGTTAGAGTCCCGGTCAAAACGCCCCAGTGTAGGCATAGCGATATGCGCTTACCAACTGGACACAAGCACGGCAAGCCTGCAGCATATTATACCGATAGTTTAAAGTTGATAGATAAATAAAATAGTTGTGTTTCACCTGTAGATCCTTCAGGTGAAGGTTCTTTTCTGGTAAGGTTACACCATTCATTCGACTTCATGCTACTTCGAGTAGATCCTTGAGGATGACCAAGTCACAGCTGAGCTTTTCCTTAGTTACACGTGTACTTGTCTGATGTCAAGAGTTCCATTGTGAGGAAAGGCAGCCGTCTTCTAGAAAGCCAACACACATAGCAGTTATACCGAAGCAAAACACAGCTGTATGTTTCTACAAGCAGACTCCGCCAAAGCGGAAGTGAGACACTAAACAGACCTAACAAGACGGCCCTCCGACGAGACAGAAGATTTGCGCAGGCCCAATAAGGCGCCTGTAAAACCATTAATTACGAACGATATAAGAGATAATACGACTTGATACAATCGGAAACGACGCGTAAGAGAAGAGTAACTAGAACAAATTCGTGGACAAAACCCGAAAAAAAAAATTCAACATTTATACAATCTTATATTTTTTTTAGATACTTAAAAACATTCTGCACACTGTGACTATTTCGAAGTGTGTGTATGTGCATGTGTGTGTATACAAACTAACCCCCACTGTCTGGCAGTGATGTTATGGAAGAAAGCTGTCTGTTAAAACAGTCAGATTTAATCCAGAGGTTAGAAAGTGTTAGCTCTACTGCAGCTCCAGTGACCCATTTCAGAGTGCCTGGTATTTCATGTCCACTCCGAGGTCCCTATCACTAACAGTAAGCCCGGCCTGATTATGCTACCGTTTATCAAATGGATAAAGGTATCATAATCAAACTTCCGAATGCAAAATATACATAATATATTTTGAATCCAGCGCGCATTTAATTGAATTCATTATACATATATTTTTGAATAGTTGTATCTTACCATTTATATCTTCCTCACTTTTATTCATTGGTGATCCCATCTTTTTATCTTTCAGTATATCAAAAATATATTTTGAATGTTGATTCTTTTCTACTACCGCGGAAAGGAATGGACGAATCAATCAATTTCAATTGTGGAACAAGATATTGAATAATTCCTTTTAAATGTAAAAACTTAGTAAATGGAATCAACAATCACCAGAAAACTGCAAGAAAAATAAAATATGTTTTGTGGAAAAAACATTGCGATGCTGGTATGATAAATACTTAAACGGATTCGCATCTTATTACAATGATGTAGAACAAGACTCCAAAAAGTAGTACAAGAATCAGCTGATGATTATTGATCCTATCCGAATGTAGTGTAATGCAATTTGAATATTTTTACAAGTTTTTAAAACTTTCCATAGTAAACTAGTAAAATGACATGAAGAAATGTCATCAATCCATTTTGTCAACAGTTGACGTTTCTTTTATGAAAACCAATTTGAAACAATTTACTTTATATTATTTCTTGATGAAACCTATCTACTGAAATAAAATCAAATAATTTGTAGTAATAATTTACGATACTATTTAAACCAACGTACAAGAAACAATTTGGAATTTGATTTGAAGGAGCAAAAAAACGTGTCCTGTTTTACCACTTTAGCTTGAAAAACAGATAAAACAAAAACTAGTTTTACCATCAGCATCGTTACTCCCCATGGTCTCACCAAAATCTCATCAAAAATTATATGGCTAACTAGTTTAAAATAATTAATTTAAAGATAAATTGGAATAAACCCACCAAATTTTCGTTCAGCTATATCCATGCCTTCTGATGTCTGCCCGGTGCTGAGATGAACAACAGTTCAGCCTTCTTAGCCAACAATCTCCGGAAAAGAACATCAAATTTCTTGATGACGTGCAGAAATAACGAATGTTCAGAGACACTTCGGAGACTTTGATCCAATAAAAATTCCAGTCCATCTTGAACACGCTTGAAGGAATGTTGTGTACTTCTTTACTTGCCCGCATCATTTTCACACACTGTCACTTTCTCATAATAATTTAAAAAAAGACTAACGCAAAAACTTGAAAATTTAATTTAAAAATTTGAGATAAAATCTGATAAATGACGGATTGTCTGCACACTGTGACTATTTCAGAAGTGACCCAAAATTTTGTAAAAAAAAATATAATTAGGGCTCAAAAATGAGGTATTGAATTGGATTTTATCTACTTTATTTGTGGCGTATTTGGAAAATCTGATTTTTACACAACATAAATGTTATCAACAAGCTATTATTAGTACACAATGAGTAGATTATAGTTGTATGTCTCCATTTTGTTCATGATTATGGTCAAATTAAAAAAAATATGTTTCAGGTGATGACCACTTAAAAATCACTATTTTTTTATATTTTTTATGTTTTTCTCCAGAAGAAAAGTTAATCTATACGGCAAGATCCGGTAAAGATAAATCACTTGAGTGTCACTTCAAGATGTGGACTAAGCGTTCCACGTGAAAACTCGCCCGCAAACGTCCGCAAATTAGTTTCTGAGCTATTTCAATAAAATGCGATTTTTCATCATTTTAAAACAAAATTTTAATATTTGTTCATAAATTACCACATATAACGAATCCAGGAAAAAATGTAAATAGCATGATATTTAGCATGCATTTTGTCAAGACATAAATGGAATAATGGGTCTCCCATGAGGCGCGTTAATATTTTTTTGAAAATCTTGTATTAAAATCGGTTAACTATAAATTCTGCATTGTAGAGAAATCTGTTACAAACTAGATCTAGGATGAACCCGTTTTCATTAAAGTGATCATAATTTAGGAACGGTACCTTATTATGATAGTCATGGCTAGCTACGATATTTTGTGGTCTTCGACTCGGACATGGTAATCAATGTGATGTAATTTTGGGATATTCTGGGTCATCTAAACTGTTCTTAAGTTCAGAACTTGAGGAACATTTTTGGTAACGCAAATTATGTATATATTTTTATTTATATTCACAGCATCTCCTGGACCCGGAGAGTGTTCAAGCAGAAAACAGTGTTTACTTTTGTGCATGCGAATTTATACAACCATTTTTCTTTTGGGATCATGAGTTGATGTTTTTTTTCCTATGTAAATGTTGGAAAATCCATTTAAGGATAGAACTTTAACTACGGGTTTCTTGCTACTTTGTGAAGTATAGCTATTTTAGAATCGTTCACGTAGCGGAAGCAAGAGATTTTACATAAAACGCGAGGTTTTATTTGAAAACATATGTATTTTGAGATTTTTATCTGCTACTGTTAGGTGGTTAGATTTAGCCATAATTGGTAATTATTACATCGTCCTAGTAATATCAGGCTGAAATAACCGCAAAAAAAATTTTTGACCTGGAATTGATCCATTTACTCCTATGTACGACGTATGCAGGATCACGATTCGAAGGTTGGAACATGGCATGGAACCAGGGACGGGAACGGTTGACATTTCTTTTTATCATTAAATCTGACCCGAAGTAAAAGAAAAACAAAAACACGGCAGCCGCAGCAGCAGCCACGACCAAGCAGATGACAGTCACCATATGATTTTTTTATTTTCTCTCCCCACAATTAATGTTTCTGTACACTCATTTCACGACGTATGACCGTTTTTGGTGGTAAATGATTATTTCTCTACTCCTTGCTCATTTTAGAGACTAGAACTAATGAATTAGTACCAACGGCTAGCATTATTTCTAGGCTTTGCGCCACAGGCAATTAAACTCGAATCTGTTCTGTTTGCGCTGCGCACGAACCGAAACAAGAAATCTGCTGACTGCACCGACGGCTCGACTCTCACGCAGCAGCAGTTTATACAAACAGTTTGCCTCATCGGTAAAAAAAATGTCACAATGAGGCGTACATTTTTTTTGGAAAACTGTTTCGGTTTGTGCGGTGCGTGAAATTTGATCGGATAAAATGTAAACATTCGCATAATCACAGTGTTTTACTGTACATTTCCCAACACTGCATGGAACTGCAAGTCACTGGGATTCGCAAGTTGCGACAGGATAATCTACGATGAATTATATTCCCACAACCACGACGTCGTAGTGCTGCAGGAAATCTGCTGAACAGAACAGAAAGTGTGGAAACCGGGCATCGCGGCTGAACATTTGGCGCCTACATGACGGTATAATAGCCCATGACTACGCGCAGCAGCTGGAAGTGGCACTCACAACGGAAGAGCAACTAGGTTGCCGAGTAGTGCTGGCAAAACAAACAATTTTTTTACATATGGTTTGAACAATCAATTTTCGAAACGTTATATCCTTTTTTGTGGACGTTTCAGTAACGTACCTTTTCAGCAAAGTTTTCGCGGCATCTTTTTTGTTATACTTTAAGGCCATGTGCCACTTGGTTTACGATGAACTGAAGCTTCTAGGAGTACAAATGTAAAAATATACGTTTACCAAATTTTGCACAGTTGTTTGAGACACTGAATGGTTTCGAAAAAACATTGATTTGAAAAAAATACCATGATGCCTCCACTCTAGTATGTATATACTTCTACTTCTTCTTGTTTGACTCTACATTCCAACTAGAACTTGGCTTGCTTTTCAACTAATAGCATTTCCTCAGATATTAATTGAAAGCCTTTCTATGCCCGCCGTTGCATGAGTATGTATCTTGTGTGGCGGGTACAATAGATACACTATGCCCAGGGTGTCGAGAATGTTTCCCACACAAAAACATCCTAGACCGGAACGAGAATCGAACCCGCCATCTCCAGATTGGCAACCCTACGCCTTTGCTCGCAAGGAGACCCCTAGTATGTATATATACATTACTGATCTATAGGAGGTGATATTTCTTATCCATTGCAAAATTAAAAATATATTTTATTTTACAGTTTTTTATTACTTTATTTTACTATTTATTATTATTAATACATTTGAAAAATATCAACCATAGCAATAATATAACTTATCTAGTATTATTTGATGCATTTGTCTTTTCTTCCCGAATCATCTGTTACCCGCCGTCCTGTTTGCAAAAAAAAGAACGATCTTCTATTCAAAGGAAGGATAGCTCATCTCAGTAAACTAATCAAAATAAGTCCATTTCCATTCCAATCTATTTCTCTTATTAAATATATATCGTTGATTTCTGTTAAACCAAATTTACAATAAGAGCGCGACTGTTTACATCCTTTTTAAAAGTTTGTTCGTTATTTCTGCATTTCCGCAATGATGTACTACAATAATAAGCAGTCTGCCTCTATGGTTTACAAAAGTCAACTAGTGCTTCTTCAGCTTGAAGGATAGAATTACGATAATCTCGGTGTCAGTTATTGTTGAATAATTATTGTTCGATTCAGTATTTCAGGACCGTTGATTGAAATCCAAGCATGGGGAGAAATAAAAATAAAATATAAGCTCGAACCAATTTTTCACAAAATCATGGACTAGGGATTTAGGCGTAACTCTGTTAGGAATGATGGATTTTATTCGAGTTTTGTTGTTTTAACAATCTCACTTGACTTGCTATAACACACATAGAGTTTCGAAAGACAACAAGAGATGAGTTTATCTTAAAGCGTTAAATATCTTTTGTTTAATGTGTGTAGTATTTTGCCGGTCACGGCTAGCCCTAGTATCTCATAATTTGTCATCTTGATTTTAGCTATCCCTTAGAATTCAGTCTAAGACTTTTTTTTCTATTGCTGGTGGTAACCTACGCTTCAAACTCGATTTGAGTAGCTATGTTTGATTTTTTTTTCTTAGCGCCAAGTGCTTCTATATTCGATAATGTTTGACACATGGTTTCAATTTGCGTGCGAAGTAGAGATTGAGATAAATTGTCTGACGGCAAGTACGCTGGCGATTCATAGTAATAGATAGTCGCCTATAATACAGCACTAAAAAACTGGATTCATTGCCGACGGTCGTAGTCGCATTATGTTACATTCTCAATTATGGAAAGAAATGAAAATGTGCTTCAATTTTAAAAACATGATATCTTAAAAACAGTTTAAAATGAATTAATTGAAAATGTTGGTGGGATCACTTCTACACGAGTTTATTATGCAAAACTGTATCATACTTTATATGAATCCTGTAAGTTTACATAAATCGAAATTTAACATATGGTTCCCAAGCACAATTATAATTATGTTAAAATGATTGCAGACTGATGAGTATAAATTGATCTCACCGCAGATATTGTTCATCAACAATTAACGCCGATACTTTGAATGAAATTGTTGACAATTAACTAAACAACAACGTTCATAACATCAAAATGAAACATTATTACAATGAGCACTATACCCGAAAATAATTAACGATTCTTACAACATTTTGACCAAAATTGCGTAAGCCGTACATGAACGATATTTTTTTAAAATTTTGACTTATAAGTGATAGCATTCACTTAGAGAATTGTTACTGTTTATGATTTATTTTATCGTTTGAAAAAGATGTGAAAAAGTAATCAACTATTCACTCTATTGATTGTAATTGGAAAGAACAGAATTCTAAGTGTGATAGTCTGACATGTGTCGCGTAATTAGTGCCATGCTAAACTACTGTTTTATGAAAACGGAGTTTCAACAAAGTTCTTGGATGATTAGTGCTGCATTTTGTTACATGTCAATAGAAGTTATATTTTAGGATAGTGTTGCTAAAAGATTGGCAATTGATCGAAAAACAGTACCTTTCAGCGTTAAAAGTTGGACAATTTCGATCTTTTTTCGGCTCATATTGCGTTTAGTGAAATACGTCTAAATAACCACATAAGGTATGACAAATAATGTTTATTTAATAAAAATTTAAAAATATGCGTAACCATAAAAAGATATTATTCAATCTCAAAATATTAGGTAGTTGATACTGCTTTGATAGGCAATGCAAGGATCCAGAGGACCACGACTGTTGCATATGGATATAAGAATATATTTGGGAGGATATTTCATGTGTCTCAAACGATGACGATGTATGACTATTTGCATGCAAGACGATATTTTATGAAGCAAAGCATTTTTTTTTCATTTTCAAAGAAACGACTGACAGGTAGGAAACAAGGCATTCTGCGCTGGCATTGACTTCTATATTCTAGTAGCTTGCATTTCGTCCATTCCATATATTCCATTTCACTTTTAATGTTTTCCTCTCCTACGCTTCATTATCACAATTGTTTGTTTTTATTTTTTATTATTGCTAGCGAAGTGCAACTTCAAAAGACCGATCTCCTGCGCACCAGTTTTGGGGCGAGAGCCAAAACGATCAGGTTCCGTTGACCGTATGGGAGTGTCGATTACTCTGACGATATTAAACAAAATTGTTTCGTAAAGGAAAAGATACTAAAAGCTTCAACGATAAGCAAAATGAAGGTTCGGTGACGGCTTAATTATATGTTAAGGGGAATTTTCTGATAATCTTTACCTTTACCCAGATTAAGTTAGTAGGGTTCCATGTTTGTTTGTATAATGTGTATTGAATATGATATGGTTCTTATTTTTTCAATCCATTAGTTGCTAATAACTTGTATTTATAGATTATCAATTGACAAAACTTAGTGAAAGTAAAAATGGGAATACTGTTCTCAATTTTGCTTGTATGCAAGAACTCTTTTTATATAAATCGCCACGTGGGATGATGCAAGTGTTATATTTTTCTTTTTTACATAGTTGGTTACCATCGTTGGGTATAAATGTGTGATGTCTTATTTTTTATCATCGAAGTTAATGTTGGCCACGGATTAAAAGTTTTCGAGGAAGTACAAATAACATAACAAAAATAATGTCGAACGAAATTAACAAAAGATAAACACAAACCTCTTCGCGTTAACTACGTAACAGTTGTCCAGTCCTTTTACTGGCTTCTTCCAGCCGTGCCGTATTGTCATCGCCCTTAAAAAATGGAAAAAAATATTATGAAACAATATAAAACTAAACTTACGAAAAACATATAAAATAATAACGAAAAGTTTGAATCTGAGAAATTTGTAACAAGAGATTAGAGTAATACACTGTCTCCTAATAATATTTTATTGAAACTATTTGAAGCCTCGATTTTTGCTGCCGCTGATCAATAATTTCTTAAGCCAGTCCATTTATCAGGCGTCCACAATATTCATAGAATGCTACCACCACTTCCTTCGATGGGGTTTGAACTCACGACCCCAGCAAGCTAGACAGGTGCTTTTCTTACTAAACTACGGACTAACTCTTTCCACGTATTGTTTGTACATATGCAACCGAGTTGGGATAAGTACCTGGAAATTAGGCAATAAACTTTGATTGAACTCAACTCGAATAGCGAACTACCCTTCGCCATGTGGACGAGCCGGAATCTAACGTTCAACTGACAACGCTGCACACACCCCTTCTTCATGTGCGTAGGGTTGGAATTTGGGATTATCAATACCTGCTTAGCTGCGGAGGACAACTGATGTCCTATCAACTGAGGCACCTATCTACCGTACTGGGGTCCGAAGGAAATTGTTACTTCCAATACATCTTTCGAACTAAATCTTTTACATATTGTGAATATGCACAAATCGAGTTTCAAACATAGAAATACCTGGAAATTAGGCAAAAAGACTACGTATTTGATTTGTATCGAGTTCTCCAAATGAATGAAAGTGATTCCTCTCGAAGTGTTTGTTATGATTTGCTGCAACTGGAGTACCACTCACTTTTATTTTAGACATCCTATAGAATGACATTTGTGTTTAGAGATTCTGGCTTTGGAGAACTCAATTGCTTCGGCACACATTACAACAAATAAGGAATCAAAGAATGTCGTGTCGTAATGCACTTTGTCGTACTAAAAACGTCCTTCTTCTTGTTACAATTTTCTCAATTTACAATTCCAAAACGGAAATTATGAAAGACTACTCACTATACTCCGATTTCCGACCATTTTAATGCTTATGACCACACAAAAAAACTTGATGATGCAGACGAAGTTAGTGTAATGTGGAGACTATTAGTACCCGATCGAAGGAGTTAGGTTTTATTTGTTATTCCCACCACATGCACAGACATTTATCAATGGGTTAAACTTGTCTCTGTTCGCGGAATGGTACCTCTGATCGTAAAATAGGTACTTCGTCGAATGGGCTTATATTATTGCTAATATAATAAACTATGAGTGCTGCTGCTCAATCTATTTAGATGTTTTACATACAAGGATTGATTAAATGTAATAACTGGAAGCTTTCTAGGCTCTTCCTTGAAGCAAGAGGATTAATAACAGGTAGTATGTTCTTGTCAACTGTACAAAGTTAGCATTCTATAAGAAAAACTGTTCGCCAATCTATACGATATTGTTAGGGTTGTTTTCTGAATTTAATTTAGCACCTGGAAGGCTGAAAAGTGTTTTTTTTTCTTCAGCTTTAGGTCTGGTGAAGTGCCTTGGTACAAATTACACCTTCTCCGTGTAAATTAGAATGGTGGATTTTAAATGCATTTTTCGTTTCAACTTTCGCCTTAGTACTAGTAGATACTTATGTTTCCGCTTATCAATCCGAAATTCAGGTGGATTTTATGCCAAACAATATACTTTCGGTGGGAAAATGATAATCATAGTGAAAATATTGTGAAAAGGTGTTTAATTGTAACGATAAATTTATTTTTCTTTCTTTTAAAATGCATTGACGAATCTTAACATAAGATATGATGTTTCATGAATTATGTTACTTTATATAAGACAAATATGAATAATAATATTTTCTTTCAATCACAAGATGCAACAATTAAAAAAAATCTACGGAAATAGCAGAAACCCAATTTTGCACTATTTTAGATAATATGTCCATTTTTTGGCGAGCCATAAAAATCGTTCACTTCATAAATGCTTTGGAAATAGGCCCTGTGAGCTTTCTCGATACGCATTTGAGAGTGTTATTTCGGTACATTTCACTTTTGAATCTATTATTGAGCTCGTTCAGTTTTTAGCAGAACCTTTGAGTACAAGCATGAAAGTTTGTACATATTTTGAATCTGAGGGAAAGACTGAACCAAACTTTAATTTAAAAGTTACATGCATCACGGCTACATGAGCAAATTACTGCTATCGCCATGCTATCGATAAGCATATTGTGTTTTAAATTGTTTAAAAATCTTAACAGTGAATTTTCAAATAGCTTAGCTGACTGTACATGTCAATGGTTGCTACTCCGTGATTGATCAAAGCTGATATCAATTGCACTACGATCCAAGTGAGTAGGGGTTGGGATTTACCACCTATTCTCGAAGTCACGTTTCAGCAGCTCCTACATGTAGATCAATAACGGAGCTGACCAAGTCCTTACAGGCAGTTGTGAAAGTTGTGCTACTACAGACCGATAATACCTCTGTCCCCCCACAATACTAAACAATAGATAAACAGAAGCATAGATAAAGGATTCACTTAGGAAAGTGATGTAGTCTATGCCTCTTTTTTTAAACAGTGATGAGCCTGGGATTAATCCCATGACTTCTTATAATTATATTTTTTTCTTTTATTTAATGTGTTTTTTAACGTAAGTTAAGTTCAACACTAATTCTTGCTTATAAGGTTAACCGGTAGTCACTACACCATCGAGATCGTCCTCTTAGCTGTGAGTTTTCAAATAAAATAAAAACACGTGGCAGAGAAGGAAAACCAACTTTATGGATTACAATCTACTGGACATGCTCTTATTGTGGACAACCGAACAGAGTTGAATAAAGCGAAAATAACTCATCAGAATTTATACCGAAGAGAAAACCTATTTTCAAAGCACTCTAGATTTGTAAATGAATTTTTTATCCAGGCTCCGATAAAAAACTTTCAAGGCGAAACGATCATCCAATATCGGAACAAGCAAAAGTAATGTTTTCCTAGAGTGCAATCATTGAAACACACCCACTACAAAGACTCGATAACGGAAAACCACTACGTAAGAAGTACAGTGAAGAAAGCACTTTGGATTGTATTCACAAAATGCACATTTAGTGGTTTATAGACCAATATTGCTTCGTTTTACCTATTCTTGCTTCATCTCGCAAACGTTCAAACGTAAAAACGAGTAACAATTTTTCCTAAGAATTGTCAACAAATGTCGGGCATAACCGAGCCTCGTCTTTTGTAAAAAAAAAACTAGGGCGGGGTTGATTACAAACAGTCTCGCCAAGACACGCGAGTACAGTTTATATCTATTAATGTTTAGTATACTGCGATTGAAAAAAAAAAACGTTACTTGACATTAGTATTATTGATTGCATGTGAGGTCATTTGTAACCACTCAGCCGCCCTAAATTAACGTTTTTCGGTTATCCGATCCGAACACGTCTGATCCGCGTCTGATCAGTCCGCCATCTTGCAGATTCAATCGAACACTTCACACTACTTCCATTTCGGAAATAGCTACGACCAAATTCCCTCGTGATGAAAGTACTGGCTGCTCAATCTGATCAGACATTTTGGTCCCAACATGTTTTTTTTTTCTATTCGGAAATTTCGACCAACTTCTCGACACGTTTTTTTTTTGTTTATATTTTTTTGTACCCTACTGTAACAATTGAACTGCAATCACAAAGATCAGCATTTTAAAATTATAGGAAAAGAATAAAGCCAATATCCATTACATACTAGTATATTATTTCTTAACTGCTTCTGTTTGTTTTGGAATTTGAAATATTTATTTATTATTTCCATAATATGTATTTTATTGTATATATGTATATACTTTAACAAGCGGATTTGGTTTGTAATTTATACAAGATTATTTTAGCAATGCATATTATTTATTAAGTACTTCCATATCGAGATTCTCTTAAAAGAATACAGTGACCAATGATCTTTCAATAAACATTTCTCACATTTTAATCAAAACTCAAGTATTTTAAAACTATCAGTTTGTATCACTAATTAGGTCCTGCATTCAAAATGCATGTGTATTTAGGTTAAACATAGTCTGATTCGTATTCTTTCACCAGTTTGAACTGCTAACGTAAGCATATCTGTTTCTATTTTATTAATAGTCTATTTATACAAGCTGTTCAGTTTAGAAACTGAGAAAAAGTTGAACCAAACATCTTGGGGTGGTTGATTTTGCAATAGATTTATGTTTACAAGGTAGAGATCTCCACTTTCGCTTCGCTGTTACATACACTCGTGATGCGCTTGCAATCATACATACAAACTTAGCCGTAATATCTCAACCCCTCCTTGTTTCGTGGATTTGCTTATTTCAGGAGACTGTGAGCCCTTTCGTTCGCGGCTGCTATCCTGGTCGCGTTGGAATCGCCCTGCGGATGGGTTTGTTGTTGTGCACAAGATTGTCGAAAGTGCATTTAATCATAATATGTTCATTTTCAAAAGTCCAAGAACCGCCACGTTGATTTGCAATAAAAAGTTATAAAACAATACATACATACATTCAAAGGTAGAATCGCATTATCAATATACTATTTGGAAATGTATAAGTTTTCTATAAGTATGATCAGATTATTCAATCAAATTGAGTTTCTATTAACCATTTTTTCATTAGGTTCAATGTCCAATAAACAAAATAGATAACATGCTAACATCCACTTAAATATTCATCTGCTGCATATACAACGTTTATCAAATTATCTAAATCATACTGAATGAACTAAGCATGTTTTCGAAATTAAAGATTAACATGTCAACCGAACTCTTGCTACTAACGTGTAAATAATAATAATGATAACAATGTTTTACGAGTACAAAAACACATCTGATATAACCTGATTATTTGAGCAGCGAATGTGCTTTCTCGTTAGCCACCTTTATCCGGTCCTCGTTGGATTCTCCCTGGATGTTTGAGAAAAGTATAACAACCATCACCACATGCATAATTAGAAGCATTAATATTTCAATCAGATTTTTCAAAGTAAGATAAATTTAAAATAGAAACATCGATAATACTCGAAGCAGACAAAAACATCAGAATATGTATATAAAAACAAGTGCAGGTAGGTAATACACGAAGTGCGTTGCTAATCTACTCCTTTAACGGCATAAATCACTACAGCTAACATTGTCATTATATGTATTTGATTTCATAATTAAAAAGAATTTCCATCAACAAGATTTATTTATTAAATCATTAATGCTTTCAACAAAATGTGTAAAATATGATTGATTACAATATTGCTCAATGTCGTGGTAATTCAGATAATTGGAAAATATGGTATGCCTTAAACTGATTCATGTTCAACTTTTGTGTCCAACTTACAGAAAATGATCTTTGGGGATTTTCTAATTCCTTGAACATTTTAATTTGTTCGGATGTAGCATGTACCTCGACTTAAATATTTGAAATATTTGCAACATCATAAACATGGTGGTGGCACTGGCTTGGGCGTTGGACTAGGTATTACTGAACGACAAAATCGGAAAATTGTTTGTATTCGAGATGTTCATTTGCGACATTTGTAGTTCACGAGCTCAGAAATCGACTGGTGACTGGCGAAAGCTGATTGATTGGAGCAATTCCGAGAGTATTTGGTCACAAAATAGCGGTGTTCGTCGGTTCTTTGGCGTTGAAGTCACTTGCATGTTTTATGTTTATGGAAGATAAATTACTGAGTTATATCGACAATCTGATATGTTTATGACTCCATGGGTGTTTTTTTAGAGAACATTGGCGTTCCAGGCGAAAGGATAGGCTTCTCAGAGTCCAATAATGGCAGTCAAAATGAAATCTTCCCCTCGTCACCCCTTTTTTACATTACCCATGCCTGCAAAAATTTCACTGCATGTGCGAGTAACAAAGATGTTAAATATTTGCCAATAACAACAAACTTCCCCGGTCGAATCAATATTTTCTCTAGATTCATGCGAATTAACATGATATTATCAGAACATCATAACTCCATCACTCTAGCCAGCCGTACCACAATGCAAAACAAAACCTTTATTTTAGACCACTTGCACTATCTTGTTGACGATGAAAATGAAAATTCAACAATCGCCTGTTTTTAGGCTGTTAACCACTTAATTAATTCACACGATTTATCCTGCAGTTCAATTAATTAGTGCTGATTTATCTTCATCACTTCTAAAACCGGCATTCGACTTTTGATTTGACAGCTGCACTACCCGTGCATAACCTTGATAAATCCTACTAATTTGGGACAAATATGCAAGTATAGTCATTATTGGAGAAACGGGACATATTCATATGATGGAGGATTTGCAATGAAAAGAAAATATCCCAACAACATGGGAAAAAGCTATGTATGTAGCTTTCCAATATTATTTTCTAAAATAAAGTGTTCTTCAGAAATATACGCAAATGCTATGAAAAGGCAAGAAAACGTGTTATTTGCTTTAACTGCTACTTGACACCGGGCAAATTGTGGCAGTCAATCTCATACGCATTACAAAGTACAAGTAATGAACTTTTAATTAATACCTGAACTGTAGAGTAGGCAAGGTAGAAATCAATCACCCAAACTGGGAGTTGATGAACCAATGCACCATGCGTCTCCATATGATCGTATGCTTATCAAGGAATGTAATTGTCGCTGAAAATGCAAAAAACAAGCAACAAAAGATAATAGCGATAAGTCTTTGTCCACATCTGCAGAGGATAAAGACAATGTTGCGTTCCATTTTATCTGCAACAAATATGGAAAGGTAATTTATTTATTGTACATTGTCTTCAACTTGTAAATTGCACAGACTGATTGTTTGACTTAATCCTATTTTTTAAAACTAATTTGGTAACATTAAAGTCGAAAAAACACGGATCCATAACAGTTGACGATTCCTGAGTTGACGAGACGGTGCATGAAATCGAACATTCTCCAGGATGTAACGGCAGTCGATGTTGCACGTTATGACGTCGAAACTAAACATCCTCTGAAGCATCACTCGACGGTCTGCCATTGGTTGTAAGTCAATCAAAGCACAACGATTTCGGTATGGAGGCAGGTTTGATGGATCGTTCCATGGTAAGCGGCGCAAGGCGTAGTTGATGAAGTGTTTTTGTATTCTCTCGATGCGTTCAATGTGAACCGAATGATACGGAGCCCAGATTTGCACTTCATACTCTAGTATGCTCCGAATTAATGCACAATATGTATAATGATTTGAGAGCATGGACATCATCGAATTGTGCTGTATTCCGTCGTAAGAATCCAAGCATAGCATTGGCCTTAGCAATGGTAACTGATAAATGTTCCGTAAAACGAAACTTACTGTCGAGAACGATTCCAAGATCTTTGATCGATGTAACCCTCTGAAGCGCTGTGTGATTCAGACCATACTCATAGGTTATAGAAGATCGGCAACGAGTGAATCGTCTAAGACGAATTAAGTACTGTCCATTTAATTCCACCAGTTAATTTTCGTTATCTTTGCAGATACGTATTTCGACCACAACTGTGTGGTCGTCTTCAATCTTTGACTCGACTTGAAGAAAACAATCATACTTACACTATTTATACTACGCTAGGTACCCAATCTAATCTTATTTGCCTACTTTATTTACCTAAGTAAATTACTTTATTGTTTAGGTAGAAACTTGAAAACCAAGGCTGCCATTTCCCTGATCCTTATTCAACAGCGCTGTTTGTACCTGTCGGTGGATTCAAACTCTCAGCTACATCGAGTTTCCATGGGAAGAGACATTTCTTAAGATTTTAATATTTGATGCCGTAATTGGGTGATTTTCCTTATACATGCTCTGCTACCTTAGATCTAAATTGAATAATCCCTTATCGTTTTCTCTTTTCATTACTCACTTCGCCCATATGTTCCTTGAACCTTATATCTAATGATCTTTTTGTTTTGGCCTACATAGATTTTTCACATTGGAACAACTTATCTTAAAAACGCCTGCCTTATTCAACATTTGCTACTTTATCCTTCGTTGAACCCAATAGAGACTTGAGTTGGTTGCTTCTACTGGAGAATACTAGATCGATGCCAATTTCCTTAGTCGAGGGCGTAGCTGGTTGGTGATGTGTTTATCATATGGTCGAAACTCTTTTCACCGGCTCCTCTATCGGTGTTCAGCGTTGAATGTCCATTTCGTCGTAAGGGTCCTTTCCTTCTTGTGGTGATGATCGCTCGACATTTAGTCTCCTGGTATCCGAAAGGATCTTCGCTGTTTCCAAAGATGTATTGTAGTTCCTTCGTTTTCCTTCTTCGCTCAGGGTATCGTCTGCATCCTAGTGGATCATGTGAAACAAATGCCATTTTATGCCTCGAAATCTACATGGAAGTTCGATGTATGGGATGACTCATCCCATGGTGTTCGTGGGCTTCCTGTAGATTTCGAGGCTCAATGTTGTATTGTTTCCTGATGACTAGTAGATCCAAGAAGAAGGAAAACGAAGTTTACCTTCTTTTTCCTCTTCGAACAGTAAATCAACGGATGTCCTTATGGAGACGTTGTTTATCGCTTCCAAAAGAAGGTAGATCCTTTCGGTTGATGATGCTGAAAATGTCGTCGACACTGATATCTCCACCACTTCTGAAAGAGTATTCCTTGTTCTTATGGTTGTTCACCAGATTCGCCATGAACAGTTCGACTTTAAAAACGGCATCGATCTAGTATTCTCCATCAGAAGCTCAACTCAAGTCTGTTTGTAGTAGTTGCCACGAAATGTGAAGTAGTTCTCCGTCATAAGCATAGCCTTGCCAGATTTAGGTACATCACCTTTCCTCGCCATGTTGTTCAAGGAACATTATGAAGTGAGTAATCCTCTAAAGAGAGATAAGGCATCTTTCACTGGAACGCTAAGGGAACAATGCCGTATCGTCGAAAATCACCATTATGTCCTCTTCTTCGATGTATCCTGATTCCAAATGTCTTCCCCATGGAAACTCCTGGCTGTGTTGATGACTGACCTGCTGGGGAATGGTTTCGGCATACTTTGGAACTCAAGTTTACCTAACCATTTGGCTATGTTTGTATAGGTAAACAAAGTAGGCAAATAAGATTAGATTGTACCTAGCGTAGTATAAATAGTGTGCTGCGATTGTTTTCTTCAAGTCGAGTCAAGTATAAGATCTGAAGACGACCACACAGTTGTGGTCGAAATACGTATCTGCAAAGATAACGAAAATTAACTGGTGGAATTAAATGGACAGTACTTAATTCGTCTTAGACGGTTTAATACATTCCACTAAACGAGCTTAATATATTTTTCTGAACGAGTGAATGTTATGGCTTTGCATTTAGTCGGGTTCATCTGCATACCATTGATCTTGCACCAGTTTGCAACATTCACAATATCAGTATGTAAAGCGCAACAGTCTACGAGCGATTTTATGACACGGTATATTTTCAAATCGTCAGCATAAAGCTGTTTTCCAGAGCTCAAGTTGCTACATAGATCATTGACGAAAAGAATAAAGATGAGCGGACCTAGAATTCTGCCCTGCAGTACTCCAGAGGGAATGTCATAGGCATCAGACTTGGCGCCAAGTACTTTGACGAAAGCCTTGCGAGAGGATAAGTACGATTTTAACCACCGAATGATCCAAGTAGGTAAGCCAAGTCGGTCAAGTTTTTCTATCGCTAGTGCATGTGGCACCTTGTCAAACGCCTTTGAAAAGTCAAAATAAATAGCGTCGACCTGGCTACGGTTCTCCAATTCGTCTAGCACTGTATGAGCGAATGCCATTAGGTTGGATGTCGTCGAGCGCTTTTTCATGAATCCATGTTGATACTCGGAGATGATAGACTGTACTGCTGGGTATAATACATCGTGCAAAACACTCTCAAAAACTTTGGCGAAACAGTTCAAGATTGATATCGGACGGTAGTTCTCTACACTATGTATGTTACCGGATTTTTGCACGGGAACGATCGAAGCAAGCTTCCAAGCTTCCGGGAAAACACTATCGCTTATAGATCGATTGAAAATTGAAGCAATGGGCATTGCCAGCGATGAAGCACATTGTTTGATGAAGGTGGGCGGTAAGTGATCGGGTCCCGGTCCTTTTGATGTGTCAAGCGAGCTGAGAGCTTCAAAAATATCCGCATTGCTAAAAGTGACTTGAGGAAGCCGGACGGAATACGACGGAAGACTTTCGATGTAGCTTTGATCCAATGGAGGAGGATTGTCGTCATGTACTGAGCGGAAGAAGCTGGCAAACAAATTTGCTGTTGCGTCAGGTGATCGAGAGGAAAGCGTACGATAAGTGACGTCAACAGGGATAGTGTTCGACCCCTTCCTTTTTTTAATGTAGGCCCAGAACGATGAAGGATCATTTTTCAAGTTTGCTTGAAGGCTTTCCATGTACTCACGGAACCGACAATGCTGCATACGAGTATATTCTTCTTCAGCTAACCGCAGATTAGCCGCGTTCACTTCAATCCTGTTTCGGAAGAACTTCTTCCTGCATTTCCGCAGACGATTGCGAAGATTCCGGAGCTGTGGCGTCCACCAGGGTTGATTGTACTTCTTCGGTGGTCGGCAAATTTTGACCGGCACGTTTTCTTGGATGATCTGTTCGATTGTGCGATAGAGCTCGGTAACAGAGTCGTCGATTGAGGCATAATTCATAACATGATTCCAGTCCAGGTTAGCAATCCGTGCATTGACGATTTGATAATCACACCTGTTGAAGTCGTAGTCAACGGTAGATATTGGCACTGATCTTTCATCGCGAGAACGGACGTCAACGGTTAAAACTAATGGCTTGTGATGAGGGTCAATTTTTAAAAGAGCAGATGGCGACTCGAAGAGATCTATGATGCATGGATCGCTTACGAACACCAAGTCAAGAAGTTTGCCGTTCGCGTTCAGAAGATCATTGATCTGATGCATTCCGGAGGATAACAAGGACTCTGATAGGGCAAGCTCCTGCTCAGTTGACGCGTTGATAGGCAAGTATCCGTTAATTTCATCATCGAAATGCCAGACTAGATTCGGCAGATTGTAATCTCCAAGGCAAACAATGACGTCGCAGGGATCGGCACGATTCAGTATCTGGCTAATAGAATCCGCGTGTTTCGTGTAGATATCAGGGCAGCTGTTGTTGTGAACTTTTCAAACTACGATAACTTGTAGATTCAAGAAGTAAACACAAAATCATGTTAACAGATGGTTAAGTTTTTGTCTAAACATTGATAATTGATACTTATTTGGCCAAAAACATCATCGAAAACCGACTACTTCTGTAAATGCGCGACAGGCAATCATTATCCTATTCTGTTGCAGTTTGGGACAAACGCTTATTGCGAGTTGAGTTTGTCCCAACATGTACAAGAAAGGATAATGTTGTTGTCATTGGCAATGTTGTTGTTTTACATTCCCTGATGCTTACACATCGATCATGTTCAAAACTTGTTGGCATAAATGCAATAAATCTCCAAAAGTAATGAAATTACAAACTTGATTTCTTCGACAAAGTTTTTCAGGAGAACTTTTGCTACAACTCTCGCGAAGACATATACTTGTAAAGTGGGAAAAAAATAATTTTTCATCTCACTTTTAGGGAGATTGATCATCGACATCGATTGATCGACTTTTTGACAAAATGTCTCGAAGACGCCATTACGCTAAATCACTACTAAAGGTTCTATTAAATAAACGCGCTAACAAGCATGATTTTAGCCTCTGTGCGTTGTCGCCGTCGTAGAGTCTTAAAGTCTGGAGAGTCTTAAATTGTCGGTATAACTCAGTATTTTATGCTTCTGAACATAAAACATGCAAGTGACTTCAACGCCCAGGAAGCTACGAACACCACTATTTTGTAACCTCAATAATCTCGGAATTTTCCCTGAGTCGATTTCTGAGATGGTGAACTACAAATGCGGCTCGTGAGCAGCCCGAATACTATTTTACTGTCGACCAGTAAAGTTCATCAAGATTAGGGAGGAGGATTTTCTGTCGCAGGACCCAGGTCCAGGGTGTGCCTTCTACAAAAAAGAGCGACAAGCTGAATTGTAGCAACTACCGCGCAATCACATTGCTGAAAGCCGTCTATAAGGTAGACTCACGAGTTTTATGCTCTTGAGTTGCACCAATTTCAAAAGAGTTCGTGAAGCAGCACCAGGCTAGATTCATGAGCGAACGCTCTACTACGGACCAGGTGTTCGCTGTACGCCAGATATTGCAAACATGTCATAGCCGCATTTAATACAATTGAGCTCATTGGTAACCGCCAAAAGCGATACCAGCAGAGAAATTCGAAGACGCATCGTGGCAGGAAGTAGAACAAATAGAGCTCGCCACCATACCAAACTGGCGACGCGACGACTCGACGCTCATTATGTTACTTGGATTTTTTTAAAAGAAAGTGCTGCTTACCATCTATGGTGGGGTATAGATGGAAAACGATACATTCGTCATCTTCATTGGCAGCTTAGTGTTCATTAAGCACTTCCACAGTTATTAACTGCGAGGTTTCTAAGCCAAGTTACCATTTTTGCATTTGTATATCATGAGGCTAACACGATGATACTTTTATGCCCAGGGAAGTCGAGACAATTTCCAATCCGAAAATTGTCTAGACCGGCACCGGGAATCGAACCCAGCCACCCTCAGCATGGCCTTGCTTTGTAGCCGCGCGTCTTACCGCACGGCCAAGGAGGGGAAAACGATACATGGAGGAGGCGAATGAACTATGAGCTGTATCAGCTGTTGAGAGAACAATCTACGGTGGGGCGGGCACGTACGCAGAATGTCGGACAATAACCCGGGGAAATAATTCTCGATTACGATCCGACCGATACAAGAATCAAGGTAGATGGATCAGATAGAAGACGATTTGCGGAATCCCCGTAAACTGCGTGGATGGCAACGTGCAATCATAAACGGACTAGTACACAAGAAAATGGCAATGCATCTTTAGTATGAATAAATAATAAATAATGTTTGCCCGATGGCTTCTACACATCACGAATCACGTGAAGTATATCTGCGTACTCACTCCTGGAGATTCAAACGGCCATCTAAAGCATGAAATCGAATAAAGCCCGACCCCTGGATCGTATATCACCCGAGATGCACAAAGCTGACCAAATGGCATCCGCTCAACTGTTGCATTGTTTTTTTAAATATCTGGGATATGTTTGTTAATGTGGGATGTACCAGACGGCAACGGAATCTGTAAACAAGCATAAAGCTGGAACCCAGCATGACATAGCAGTAGAAGCAGACCCAGAGGATCAGGCAGCGTAGCCTCCATAAAGCAATAAAAAAATCGATCGAAATTTAACTTGGCAACAGGAAAAGGCGATAGCTGGACATCTGCCAGGATTGAGATCTATCAAGTAAGTAAGTACCCGAAAAAAGTGGAGCAAAATATCCTCCACATCACATACGATAAAGCCTCAAATAACACCAAAGTGGGTGGCTTTTTACGAGGTTTGTTTTTTTCCTATTTCCGGATTTAAGATTCATCAAAACTTTTAGTTGACCTCTTGAAAATATCCACGAATAATCGAAGAAAAATCTGGTGGAATTTTAAAAGATGTGTAAATTGAAGTAGACCGAAAAATTCAAAAAAAATTCCGCGTAAAAAGCGCCCCAGTGTATGTCAATAATGAAAAGTTAAATATACATTGTACATGAGGAAATCTTTTTATAAAGTCAAATATATAGAAGTAAACATTACTACACTACTACTACAAGGTTTGATTAAACTCTATAAATAAACTATAGAATAAATTCGGCATCCTCAGCGTGTTGCATGTTTTGCACTTTTTATTTATATTAAATTGTATCTTAAGTTCAATTCAACTAGTACGGCTTAAATTTTTGTACTTTTTGAGGTTAGTGTTGTAAAATGTCATCGGCATTTATTTGACATATTTTCTGAACAGTTTTTTTCGATAGCTTGTATGACAAACCTGTATTTCTTAAATGATTCTAAAACAATGTTCAACAGGACATTGTTTTCTGTAATCGGCGGCGTGAGAGCTTAAATAAATGTATAATGACATGTGACATGCCTCATATTCTCGTGCCTTGTGCCTCATATTCTATATTTAGAGCAATTTACTGTTGAAAAAATGTATAGCACCGTTTAACAGTTATATGTTCATCAAAAATCATGAAGTGGATTGAGCGAAAGTTTTGAACAAATTAGTTAATTAACACGCAATTGACATTTTACAATACTGATTAAAGACAAACTAATATTAATAGAAAATTTACTGATTGCACTACACCCAGAGCAAAACAAGATGAATTGGAATCAAAAACATTAAACTTCTACTTGCTTTTTATATCGCTAAAACTACTCTATATTCAGCTCTTCTAGAATTAGAATATATATTTTTGGTGAAATATTGAGAAAGCATAAAATCATGATTACCAACAACTATTGTTTCATGACATTTCCTTGTTTTTTTGCAATACTAGTATTTAAACTGATAACAAATACTTTTAATTGAACGACATGCCATTTACATTACCGTCTATTTCTGCTCTATTTCCGATATCCGGTGCTTGTGATTTGGTGATATTCTAGTCGCTCCTTATAATATTATACATTGTGAAAATGAATAGCAAACCAATAAACCACAGCGTAACAGAATATATATATAATATACCGCCCGAAATAACTATAAAGTCAAGCACGATTTTCATACATTTTCATCATGTAAGGGGATCGAAATTTTGATTAGTAGTTATTCCATTTGGCTGAAATCCTACCAGGCACCTGAATTCAACTGGAATATTTCATCTTTTAGTGGATTGTGTACATCTTTCTTGACAATGGCTTCTGAATCTAAAAATAATTATAAAGACACCACTTTTTGACGTAGGACTACGTCAACCGGGGTGCAACTTGTGATTGCAAAAATCAGAGAGCGCCACGAAAATATGATAAATTTTGAACGTTAATATCTCAGCCGTTTAACTTTTTTTTTTCTTTTTGGACTCGATCAATGAAGAGGCAACACAGCAGGTTTGGTTACAATATGCTGTATTTTGGTGCATACGTCATACGTTTCAGATTACGGCAGAGCTGTTGGGTTAGTGATTGGAAAGACGCATGATTAAAAATTAAGTGGTCCTTTTCCAGGTCAAAAAATTTAAAAAAGGAGAGAGCGAGAGTAAAACGGACGCCAGAATCACAATTTTATTCAAGAAAAGGTTGAGCCAAGACGATTTTTTTTTCAAAATGCAAGACATAATAATTGCTGTTAGTAGCAGAATCAAACGCGTTCGTTGGATAGAGGTTAGAGTGATTTAAATTAAACTTTTTTACTCCCCGATGTTTAATTGATTGCATTTGCCATTTTAATAATCCTCCTAAAATTTTAGTTTAGCGCAGTTTGAAGTTTGTATAAAAATTACCATAACAACAGTGACTTTTGTGGAAAACCGTATTCAACGCTTCCCATTAAGAAACAGAAGGTCTTTGTTGCGAAACGATTTGATGCTTGCAAAAATAGTTATTAAGCAAATACTGAATGGCAAATTCAATTACACAACATCAAAACCAAAGATGAGCATCTATGTTTACTTCATAAGTTTGCTTCCAAACGACAAACCGCTTCGAACAATAACTGGCTTTTAGCATAGCAAGTATTTTATGTGTAGATTATTTTCAAATAGTCCATGGGCCACCTAAAGGAACGGTATCTCACATAAGGACCGATTTTCACAGTTATGTTCTTACAAACTTCAAACTGCGCGTGCTCACTTAAATGACATACAAATTAGGATTATTAAAATGGCAAATGCAATCGTTTAAGCATCGGGGAGCAAAAAAGTCAAAATTTGAATCATTCTAATGGAGATGCTACAAAAATGTATTCGCATTATAGCGTTTCAAGGGCAAATAATCGAGTAGGTGACGTTGAGATCAGTAGCTGCGAAGTGAAGTTTTCTCTAAACATTCTGATTCTGATTTTAATTTTATGGCTGTTAGTGATTAAAATGGAGCATTTTTTGAAAATAAATCGGTTCTTTTTAGAATACCAGAACATAATCGCTTGGCAACGGCAAAAAATGCCGTCAGTGGCAGAGTGACATGTGGGTACAAAAACCATTCATTACGTACAGCTACGTAGTCCTAGGTCACCTTTGCGTACAACCTGACTTGGCAAGACAAGAGGTCTGTATTTATAATTATTTCCAACACAATCGCGTAACGCAACTTTAATTGATACAAAAATCAAGTCTTTGTAGCCTGCCGGCATAAAATCAGCCCAATACAATCGATAATAATCGAAATTTGGAAATCGAGCGAGTCTTTATAGTTATTTCCATCAGTGTATAACATGATCTAACTGAAGACAAAAAAGAGCAAAATATATTAAACAAAAAATTCAACAAAAATAAAACATCTCAAATCTCAATATTTGTACACAAACATCTAGCAAACAGAATTCTCATAGGCTGGTGAAAACACAATAAATATCGCAATGTTGACTTGGGATTTAGTGATAAATAATCTGATCAAAAAAGTTACATATGAATAGTGGAAGTCACCCAGGGACTTTTTCTTCATATGCACCCTTGGATTTGGGTTTCCTATCAAGCTATCCCCCCATTAGTGTTAGTAGTGTTACAATGTAGCGCTAAAGTACACACGTGTTTACTCACAATATTTGCGTTAGCCTAGTGGAAGCCTTTGGATCTTACCTTGCGATTGACTCTGTCAATCTGTCTGTTTTGATTCTCCAGCTCAGATCCCATATCGAGGGCCATGTTTCTTAAGTTACCGATCATCGTGTTCACCTGGCCCATGTTCTCCTCCATCTCGTCTTCTCGGGCGTCGTTCGTTATTCTTCGGAGATAGAAAATCGTGCACAAATCGTTATTGACTGATTTCAACATTCCTAGTTCTTCTACAACACTGATCTCATGCTACGGCCGCTTTACTGAGTTCATTGCAATGACTGTCAAGCAGACATAACGACAACGATGTTAAGATGGACATCACGTTCATCAAAAGGTGCTGTTCATCGAAACACCGTTGTCCTATTAGTTACGAAACGAAACAATAGAGTAGGAACCGTGTATCGTCATTGTGAAAGTATGTACAGTGAATTGGCTTATCTTCTATCGCATTGTACTGACGGTCTATGTTCTATTATTTAAGAAAAAATGCAACATCACATTTGAATTATTAATTTGAGAAACTATATAAATGTATTTCACACAATTCCGAGACAACAAGCCTTCTTTAACCAAATGGCACTGAATGTGTAGCACTCTATCCTCGATATGCAAGTTTCGAAAGCTCAACTTTTAGTGGGTCAATAAGGGCGCCAGCCACATGTTTATGATCGTCAAGGGAAGAGAAGGAATGTTACTGAAAGAACCGTTGTTGAGACCGACGAATCATCTGCATCTCTACGGCTGTTACGAGCAGTGTCCCGAAATGTCTTGAATGTTAGCTGACAGCCACATAGGTAAAATTCCACTGTCACTCCACACTATGACGCAATATGCGTATCACCAATCATACAAATTAATGATAATGGTGATTTTACAACTCTGGAAGCCATATTCCGTTTTTTTCTGGCAAGTGGCAAGTGCAGAGGTATATTTTGCTTGCAGTGGGCGAGTGATTGTATCATCATTTCCTCTCCATCCCTACATTGACTTGGATTCTAACGTGGCAGGCGCCAGTGTGAGATCATCTGCAATTATATATTGGAATTGAGTGCTAGTGCCCACACAAAAATAGTACTACCCGGTATGCGCTTCAACGTGGGAAGTCTAAACTGACGGGGTCACGGAAGCGAATCAACGAGCTTTATGACTTCGTGAAGGACAAACACAATGTTCACACTAAGGTCAAGCTACTAGTGACGAGCATCAAATCAGCCGTTAATGCAGCCAAACACGAGCAGAACGCACAGACCAAGAAGTCTCGAAGAAGCTGCGAAACGTGCAGCATTGTGCTAGCGTGCTGAAGGAACGCGTCAAGACCGGTGATTGGCGATAAGACGACGAAGAAAGGTGAAAAGGACACAAGGCTCAAGGACGTGTGTACGAAAGTGGTGAGGACTAGGCATACTTGAAAGGTGGAGTTGCTGTTCGAGCTCGGCCTCCCGGGAGCTCATTGCCAATTCCTTGAGCAGTGAAACAAACGTAAGAGCTGTAACGCAGGTGGCAGTAGTCGGGTGCAGACACCTGGACGAGATCACGTCGGTAGACGCACTGAAAGATTTACTGGCCTGGCAATGCAAGCTGGGTGATGAACAGATGACCGGTTAAGGACAGCACACGATGGTATACATGTAGCAGCGATACGATAACTGGCAGATGCTGTCAACAAAGTGGTGGAGGTGGGCAAGGTGAAATTCGATGGTCGGTGTGTCCACTGAGACTCACTAATATCATATACGTGGCGTTTGGCTACCAGGCGCAAACTACAAAGATCTGGACAGATCCGGCCTATGTAGAAAATGTGGAGAAGAATCACACGTTGCTAGGGACTGCACGAAGCAACTGTGATGCGAGCTCTGCAAACCGGAGGAGGGAAACGACCTTACGACGGGTGGCTTCCGGTGCCCGGTGCCTTTTTATCGAAGCACTTTAAGTGGCGCTTCAAATCTTGATGCAGATGAGATGACGAAAACGCTAACGAGGGCTATGGTGGCTTCCGGTGACCGATGCCTTTTTATCGAAGCACTTTGAGCAGACAGTGGCGCTTCAAATCTTGATGCAGATGAGATGACGAAAACGCTAGCGAGGGCTTGCGATGCGACGATGCCAAGGAAACTGTAGGCTGGAACTCCGTACCTCAGTACTGACTACTTGTGTATTATCCTTAAGAGTAACTTCCAGTACCGGATTCTGGTTTACGCAACTAATTCGGGGCAGAAGTCAAGGCTCCACAATCGGCCCAAAGCTGTGGAACGTGATGTACAACGGAGTGTTAATGTTAAAGCTGCCCAAATGCGTGAAGTTCTTTGCAGTCGCTTATGATGTTGTCCTTAAGATAACCGGTGAGTCGCTGGAAGAGGTGGAAATGCATGTGGCGAAGACGACCGACGCTGTTGAAACCTGGATGACTGGAGTCAAGCTCATTACAAAACGGAAGTGATGCTGGTCAGTAACAGCAAAGCGGATGCAGATTACCGTCAGAGGGCACGGCATACCGTCGGTGCGGACTCCGAGACAACTAGGGGTGATTATCGATGAACGGTAGAATTTCAACACCCATGTCGGCTATTCCTGTCAAAGGGCGAACGTCGGTGGTCCGAAAGGCAGTAGTAGACCTCTCCTGGCGACCATATGATCCTCGATACTGAGGTACGGAGTTCCAGCCTGGGGAGCTGTTCCATATGAAATGTAATAGCAGGAAGCTGAACAGCGTGTTTGTTCTAATGGCCATCCAAGTCACGAGTGCGTACAGAACCATTTCGTCGGAGGCAGCTTGCGTTATCGCCGGGACGCTTCCGATTTGCATAACTCTAGCAGAGGATATCTAATTATCTAGTGCTAACAACAGAGGAAGACGGCGAGACTGGACTCAATGGTCAAGTAGCAGCAGGAGTAATTCAATGCGGAGAATGGTAGGTTGACCCACCGGCTAATCACCAATGTGTCGATGTGATTGAACAGGGAGCATGTAGAGGTAAACTTTTACCTAATACAGTTCATGTCCGGACACGGCTTCTTCTTCTTCTTATTGGCATTACATCCCCACACTGGGACAGAGCCGCCTCGCAGCTTAGTGTTCATCAAGCACTTCCACAGTTATTAACTGCGAGGTTTCTAAGCCAGGTTAACATTTTTGCATTCGTATTATCATGAGGCTAACACGATGATACTTTTATGCCCAGGGAAGTCGAGACAATTTCCAATCCGAAAATTGCCTAGACCGGCACCGGGAAAATTGCCTAGACCGGCACCGGCTTTGTAGCCGCGCATCTTACCGCACGGCTGTTTCCGTCAATATCTGCATCTTTTTTTATACAGTATGCATGGAATTGTTCCACGCGCCCAAGTAGCGATTAACCCTACACAGACTTGAAAAAAATCCTATAACGTTCAGATGTTTCAGAGGTGTAGCTGAAAGTTACGTCGCCAAATGACCTACCCAAAATCGCAGTTTCTTTTAAAAGTTTCCAGTGATGTGGAGTTGCATAATTTATCCATAGACGAATTTCGCGCCAATTCGAACAAATGTTGGCAGCACCCTCTCAGTATTTAATCAAACTTGTTGGACACGTAGAGTTTGTAACTTTGTACACTTGGTTTATCCAGAATGAATCTAGGCTATATTTGGAAAGGGCTAAACTTATTTTTTACCTTTATTTTTTCAAATGTAAATAGGATTACGGATGGTATTCTCGACAGGATCCCATTCCCGGTACAGGCTTAAAAACCAAAGATACTTTTTTTTCTCCAAAACTCCTCCTCCACTCGAGAGTTCACGATACAACTAGTTGGAATTGAATTTAAAGACGCAATTGCGGACGAAACGCAATATGCTGCCGGAAATGCCTGCCGCTTCCCTATCCGAAAAACGACTAATCCTACAAAAAAGTGTTGTAATGGTTGCTATTGCAAAATGAATCAGATTTAGATTTAATATATTTAAAAAAAACTCCAAATTGATTTCTACACTGAAAAAAAAACGTTCTTAGAAATTAAAAGTCTGTGTTTTTTTTTTGCAATGCGCCCCTTTTGATTTGAAGGAAGTTTGGTTTCAAGATAGGTAAGCATTTTCCCTATTAACCTCAAGATGGGCACTTTTAACAAAAACATTTAACAAAATCATCACCACTGGTGGATAAGATTGGGTTTTTATTCAAAACGCTGCTCCAGGATGTCATTCGCACAAATCTCAAGTAGCAATACACCCACTATAAGAAAGAGGAATCTCAGAGCAGAGATCCTGGAGATATTTTCTAGAGAACAGCTTGAAGAATTTCGAGGAAATTCCGAAGAAATTTTTTTTGTTAGAACTCCTGGAGAAATTTCTGGAAGAAAAAGCGGGAGAGTTCCTGTGAGAATTATCAGAGTAATTTCTTTTAGATATTCCGGAACTCATGGAAGAACTTCCCAAAAAAAAACCTCAAGGGTTGGGGAATTTTCGTAGGAGCAAGAATACACGGTGGGTGATATGAAGGTGAGTTTAGAGGAATTTTATGTGAATTTTGGAAGGAATTCAGAAGAAATTCGCGAAGAGTTTTTGAAGTAAGTTCTTTATAGCTGTAGAAATATTTTATGTTCTTCGGAATTCCTAGAAAAAAATCTGAAGGAGGTCCAGGGAAAATTCAGAAGGATTTCCAGGAGAGTTTCTTGAGAAATTACTGATGTAATTTCTGTGGAAATACCCGTGAAAACTTCGAAAGAAATTCTTAGGTAAAAATATAAAGAAATTCACTAGGAATTTCCTGGAAGAATTTCCGAAGGAATTCCTAGATGATCTTCCGGAGGAATTCCCAAAGGAACATCTGGTGGAATTTCCAGAGGTACAACTAGTGGAATTTTCCGAGAAACTTCTGGTATAATTTCCGTAGCAACAAATTCCCGGGAAAACTTTTGGGGTAATTCACGGAGGAGTTCTAGGAAGAATTTCTAGAGAAATTCCCGGAGGAACTTCCGGAGGAATTTCCTAATGAACTTCGAGAGGAGCTTCTGGAGAAATACCCGGAGGGACTTCCGGAGGAATTCCTGGAGAAGCTTCCGGAGAAATTCCTGGAAAAACTTCAGGAGAAATTCCCGTAGGAATTCCCGAAGGAACTTCGGAGGAATTCCCGGAGGAGCTTCCGGAAAAATTCCCGGAGGAACTTCCGCGGGTATTCCTGGAGGAACCTCAGGAGGAATTCCCGGAGGAACTTTAGGAGACATTCTAGGAGGAACTTCTGGAGGAATTCCCGGAGGAACTTCTGGAAAAATTTCCGGCAGAACTTCCGGAAGTTCTGCCGGAAATTCCTCCAGAATTCTTGGAAGAACTTAAGGAGTATCTCCCGGAAGAACATCCGGGGGAATTCCCGGAGGAACTACCGGTGCAATTTTTGGAAGAATTTCCAGAGGAATTCCTGGAGGAGCTTCCGCAGGAATTCCTGGAGAAACTTCCGCAGGAATTCATGGAGAAACTTCCGCAGGAATTCTTGGAGAAACTTCCGCAGGAACTCGTGGAGGAACTTTCGCAGGAATTCTTGGAGGAACTTCCGCAGGAATTCCTGGAGGAACTTCCGCAGGAATTCCTGGAGCAACTTTCGCGGGAATTTCCGGAAAATCTTCCGGAAGAATTCCCGGAGGAAATCCTGGAGTAGCTTGCGGAGGAATTCCTGGGAGAGCTTCCGGAGGAATTCTTTTGCAGGAATTCCAGGAGAAAAAATCCGGAGTAACTTTGGGAAGAATTCCTGGAGGAACTTCCAGATGAATTCCTGGAGGAACTTCCAGATGAATTCCTGGAGGAACTTCCAGAAGAATTCCTCAGTGAGGGTCGTAGGTTCGAGTCCCATCGAAGGGAAAGTTACCTCCAACACATTTTTTTAATTAGGATTTTTTTTTCAATATTTGCATTCGAAAAGTTTACGGTAGACCCCACAATCATGGGTCACACACTAATATGAGTCATTTCCATTTGACCAGAGTCTCTTAATTCTCGTGTATACATGGATGAGACAGTGTGCCATGAGCTACAAAAGCTCACGTAGCACCGATTCAGTGCGACGGGAGAAGCTAGCCATAAAATAACTGAGTGAGCGTGTCTCAATGTACGTCTCATGAGACTCATCTCATGCGCTAGGAATGCATAACTGACGTTACTTAGCCGACGATTTTATTGAATGAAAATTTCCCGCCTAAGCTATTTTACGCACCTTCGCTGTTGTTTGCAAAGGTTTTCCATGTCAAACAGCGCATGAGCGTCTCAATGCGACTCACCAAAGTTAAAGTGAGGTACGCAAGCTTCGTGAGACTCGCTTGCGTGCATGATGTCTGCATTTGACTAACATGCGAAATGGAGTGACTAATTATTGTTACAAAACGACCCATATACAGGGGTTAGACAAAAAGGTTAAGATAGGCAAAATTTTGTCGAAGTTCAAATCAGCATAACTTTGCGTAGAATGATCCGATTTCGATGACACCTGGACCTTCGGACGCGGAAACTCTTCTAGTATACTGTCCCTATGCAAAACCTCAGATTGGCCCTTGGCCACCGGAGATGTTCCGGGTTTTCCGAGGATATGTTAAAAATGCATTTCTTCTTCTGCTTGTCATTTTATCTGACGTTTACTGCCATCATGTTTTATACTCTCCCTGGAAACTAGAACTAATAAGCTGACCAATGCTGGCTACAGATCGAAAATTCGTTTGGTATACGCAAAGATATGGCCATTTTCGTAAAATCGGTACGGGATTGCCCATACACCCTGAACAAATGTCACTTTCGCAGAACACCCGGAACCTATTACAAATTGTCCAGAGAGTCTTACAGTCACCATAATGTATCTTTAATAAAGATCCTATATTTATCGTCTTGGGAAAACATGAATTTTGACACCCATATATGCATAGTTCCAGACGGTGCCAAAACCGGCCCCTCCTGGAAGGCCATTGGAACCTGCTATAAGGGTGGCAGTGGACAATATCATTCTGGAAATGTTTCTGTAATCATCGTCTCGCAAAGTCATGAACATAGATACCCATATTTGCATTATTCCGATCTGTTATCATTTCATCATGTTCCCAGAACCGTTTTTACGGAAATGGCCATTAGGGTGGTTCAAAAAATTGATTTTGCTCCACAGTGCTCATCTGATTCTTTACCATGCTCTGAGTGTCCTCTGAAAATTTGAGCTCATTTGAATTAAAACTGATTTAGCACAAGCCGTTTCAAGTTTGCATGCAAATTAGTATGGGGAAATTTATTTTTTCATTATACTGTTAATGACGCTTCCCCATCAAGCGCATGTTAAAAGAAAACCTACATAGCTAAAAGTAATACTCAACAGCTTTCACTCAGTGAAAACCGCATCTCAATTAATCGTTCCAATAATTAGTAATCGAATTTAATCTATACCGTGGTTTTCTGGAGCTAATTGCATAACTCATCAACAGGCAACATTGCTGCTCGTGGCGCGAAAGATAGCACACACAAATTCAGGCTACTATGTTGCACTGCACATTTCAGTGATGCCCTCAAAGAAGTTTAACGATCATGACTAAAGATTCGCAACCTGTCTTAAAATCGATTACTAATTATTGGGACGATTAATCAACATGCGGTTTTCGTTGGGTGAAAGCTGTTGAGTATCCCATTTAGCTATGTAGGTTTTCTTTTAACCTGCGCATAATGGGGAAACGTCATTAACAGTATAATAAAAAAAATAAATTTCCCCATACTAATTTGCATGCAAACTTGAAACGGCTTGTGCTAAATCAGTTTTAATCCAAATGAGCTCAAATTTTTAGAGGACACTCAGTACATGGTAAAGAATCAGATGAGCACTGTGGAGCAAAATCGATTTTTTGAACCACCCTAATGGCCATATCTCTGCGTAGTTTTGATGGATTCTCGATCTACAGCCACCGTTGGCCGGCATATTAGTTCTAGTTTTTGGAGGAAGCATAAAACATGATGAAAGTAAACGTCACATAAAATGACAAGCAGTGGAAAAAATGCATTTTGAACATACCTTCGGAAAACCCGGAACATCTACGGTGGCCAAGGACCAATCATAGGTTTTGCAGGGGGCAGTATACTAGAAAAGCGTCCGGTTCTGATAGTCCTGATTTTATCAAAATCGTATTATTGTACGCATAGTTATGATGATTTGAATTTCGACATAATTTTACCTATCTCAAGCTTTTTGTCTAACCCCTGTATGTGGGGTCAGTGTAACTTTTTTTTTGTAGAATTTGCCTAATTGAAAAAAAACGATAAAAAAGTATGGCTTTTTACAAAAGGTAGCGTAGAATATGTTTTGGATAAACTAAGCATGCAATAAAATGACTTTTTGTGACAAGGTCTACACGTTCATAAAGTTTTATTGAGATCTGAGAGGGTGCTGCCAGCTCCGAATACGATTTAGCGCGAAAAGCGTCTATATAGACCGTACAGTACAATAAGCGATTGTGAAGAACTCTCATTTTTTTTATTCTAAAGTATTCAATGCGCAATTTACACGCTTGTATTTTTTTTCTTTTTTTTTCATACTGGCAAATCCAATATACATTGATTAGCAACAAAATATGCCGAATTATTAACAAATACCTTCCAATGTAACCCGCTTGTGGTCCTAGTCCATTACGGTCGTCCATAACTCTTTGTGGCTGATTATTCACCACTTTACCGTCGTCGTTACCTTTCCATGTGCCGTCATCTTCCTTGAACGATGCGCTCCTGATTGCATCATTGCAAGGACATGGTTTATGATGAAGAAATGCGTTCATTAATGGTCAGTATGTATAGCGAAAATTTTAAATTAGAACAATTGTTCCAGAAATGTTTGAAATCCCAGTTCGCTTTGCAATGCCGTGGAAGAAGTTCCTACGATTCAAGGAGTACTTTGGGGTTGTGGCCCTCCAGCTCTAGGGTTTCGAACATTTCATACAATTATTTATTGCTTATGTTTTCTATTACTAGTACTTCATATACTTTGAAAATTACTCTGTCGGAAAACAAATTAAACTCAAATGAAAAACAGCTAACACTTTTGGAACGAAATCTGGTGTTCATACTTATTGCAAGGCAGCACGCAAATGCCGCAGCATTTTTCCATTCCACTGAGATTCTTCTCGGCTTCACGCATGTCGGCGTTGATCTGGTCCATACCCTCCTCAATTCGGTCCAGTTGTTCTGCGCGCATATTTCACCAGGTTGCACATCGAGCGAGACAGAAGAATACAGAAATTAATAATCCGGTAGAAGCAATCGCAAATATTTGTACATATTCAATTTTCGGTTATTCGAGTGGTACACATTTTTTTTTGTCGGATGAAAAGCGTGCTAGGAGAGGATTTGAAATAAACCGCGAATGGGACCAGTGCAGTTGGAAAACAGCGAACGGATTCTGAGAGAGATGTTAAAAAATGGAGAACTGGAGAACTAATAGATTATTTGGAAGAACGCTATAGCTATAGTAAGGTGTTGAAAATTCAAACCACATGCAACAAATTCAATCGTTGGGAATATATACTGCCGGTGAGGTAAAGTTCATTTTTCTTAGATTCGGTAAAGTTAATTTGCAAAAATATCTACTATTACTTAGTGAAAAGTATTAAAAGAAGGCTACTGTTTATTATGAACTGGAGCAAAGAGTTGAGGGAAATGTAAAGGTCATATGTATTAAGAATGTATTGATAACTGTGTAGTATAGCAGAAGCGAGAAATAAGTCAATGTTTCGAAACAAAAGCTAAATTAGGACAAAAATATAAACATTTTGGTGAGATTTACAATTAATTTTAGAACGTTAGCAATTGTACCAATTTTGGGAGTTATCAGAAATATATTGTAAGTGTTTTTCTGTCTAATATCTCTATTACGTACATGTTTTACTTACATAACGAGAATTCTCAGATTTTATTAAATTAATTTTAAACTTGGGAGACTCAAAATGCCATAAATATTCTACACAGTTTGAAAAATTCAAAATGTGTTTCATCACAATCAAGATATATTTTCACAATACGCAATTAGAGATGATAGACAGGTTGTCATTAAGAAACAATAAGTAACTAAACTGACCAAATATAAGTAGATTAAATTAGATACGAAAAACAGAACAGAACAGAATTAAAAAGTTTAGAAAACAAAAAAAAAATAATCGTGTTTTGGAATACATTGTAGGTTATGTCAGTACTCACTTGTGGATCTACATTGAGAATTTGTTGTAATTTGTGGTGAGATTCTTTTTGATTTATAAATTGTAAGGCAATAAGAAGCAGAGTTTGCGTTAGTTGTTCAATGTGAATTATTTTTGTGCGGTGCTGATGTTTTAGTACTGGTACTGATCGTAGGATTACTCGCTATCTGTTAGCTCGCTCTGTTAGTGAATGGCATTTTAGTTTTAGTGCACGGTTTCTGTACGTAGTACATTGTAGTGATTTGTGATAAAAGATTGTTCTGTCTGTTTTAATTTGGCCTATACTTTTCACATAAACTGGAAGGATAAAAAGTACATTTTTTTTATAGAGAAGGCTTCATAGATAATTATTTGTTTTAAAGTAGCTATTATGGTGTACCTAATATATGATACGCCTGCATGCTATATTTTGATTGCTGGTTTAAGTTTCAAAATCCTTTTTTCACCCTTATACACAGAGTTATTTAGTTATAAGTTAATCGTTAGTTTTTGCTTCCTGGAATTGATTCAAAAAAATGATTTTTTTGCATCAATGGCTTCATTATGGATCAGACTTGACAATTTTTTGAAAACAAAAACTAACCAGAACCCACTTAACTATGATTAATATTAGTTGATAACAAGCTGTTAATTTCTTACCTCCTTGTTCGTCCAGCATGACGATGGTACGCATTCCCACTTCAGTGCTCTAAATCAAAAAACATTATAAATTGCATCTTAGCAAATACAGTCTTATTTGTATCACTAGGATAGCAGTAAACTTAAATTTATGTTTTCCTAACCTGTTACATTATTCATTTGTAGGAAATAAGCCTGTTATGTTTACAGTAGTCAGTATATGCAAACTGTTATTAATTTTAAATCATTTTATTTTTAAATGCAACGACTGAAAGCCTCGCTCACTAATCACTACAATTATCGCACACTCTATTCAAAATGTTGCTGTTACAACGATCACACTTCATACTAGTTTTAAAATTCCGCCTTTTGTGCGTCCATTAGTACAATTATTCGATCATTTTACTCAAAATTTTACAATTTCTTCTGATTTTAAAAGCTTACCGCCTTGTAATTTTAACATATTTGTGGTTTTAGCTCCAGCTTCTTCGCTCTACAATCGTAGTGAAATGTGAAATATGGAAGAGAAAAAGAAACAAAATGAAACCGAAAAAGTAAACACAAACAACAACTTATACAACAATTGCTTGAAACAAATGTTTAATGACGAATGGCTACTTTTCACAATATTTGCTCTCTAAAAACGTGAAACATCACGATTTTCTAGCTCAACTTTCAAAAGATATTATTTTATTAATTACTAGTAACGAAATAACAGACCAACCAGCGCTCTAGAAAGGGGGAACTCTCATGTGAAATAGACGTTTGTGTGTTTGTACAAAACAAAACTTTGTTTTACCTATGAGTCTATTAAAATGAAGCTAAATACAAAATGTAATCAAGCGACTACTGAACACAAAGATAGTTAGTTTGTAAAACTGTAATCAGACATTAACAAAAAAAATAAGAACTAGTAATCATTCTATCGAGCTAAGCTGGGAAGCAAAACTTGGGCAGATTCAGAATATTGCTGTTGTATATTGACGTGTGTTGCATGATTGATCGTTTTCTTTCTTAGTGTAGATATCGGAAGCACTTTGTGCTTCTACTGTCGACTTGTAGCTAAATACTGAGAATGAATGTGATAGTTGATACTAAGTATGATGCAAATGACTCAATCAGTTTCAGTGTTTATGCAATGTATTTAACAGGAACACTCCTATCTATGAGGTTAGATCTAATGCGTTAGGGAAAAGAGGATACTTCAAACCGTGCATTACTATACCCAAAAATCGTTTTCGGATATGTGATAAAAGGGATGGAGATGTAATCGAGAGTTTACATGGAACACAGACAATCAACTCGTTTCAACTAAAAGTCGGCGTTAGTTCAAAACCCCATATTCGTAGACATTTCCTAATATGTGATGTGATGAAATCAAAAGTTAACATCTGGTGGAAACAGAATCAGAGTTGACTGTATTATGAATAGCATTCGAGATTGTCGTTAACTAAAAGAATTATAGGAGCCGACAAAAGTACCCATCCTAAAACCACGTATCAATTATACTTTGAATTTATGGTATGCCCTTCGTTAAAATAACAAGCTAAAGAGACACAGATAAAAAACCTACACGAAAAATAAAAAATGAACGCGATAATATCTTAGTCGTAGATTTTTGATTAAGTGCTTTGCTATCCCATTAGTAAATCATGTAAACTTTCTTATCCCAAAAAAGTTTAAAAATCCAATTAAAAGTCAACTTTGTAAACAGTCGTGTCTCCAACAACACGGCTAATAGCATTTCAATGTAGGTTATGATGCACATCCCTAATTATCCCCATTGTGATTGCTATATTATATGGACCTTCGTGAAGTACTTTATCTTCTTATGTACAATCCTGAGAGGAGACAAGGTAGCTCATTTGTTATGATAATAACTCGAAAAAACAAGAACAATAATCTACGAACTTTAATGTACGGATTCTATTTAAAAGTGGCAATCTTGGGTTTGACCTTGGATTTTAAAACGGCGATGAAATTATTCCAAATTAGTCAACTGTTATGACAAACAGAAACGATAGAGCCGCTTTGAAGCAGGTGCGGTAAGCTTTATTTTAATAACGTACATCGTAAGTTCTCGAGTAAACACAAAATAGAAAACTCCACCGGCGTAAGGGGCCCCATATACGCTCCGACATGTTGCACAACTTTGACTCCGCCCCCAGTAAATTTGGTTAGGTTTGGTAAGTCGGACCGTCTGTGGGTAAGTTGTACGACGGTTGAATAGTACAACTTGCCCACAGACGGTCGTACTTTACTCCGACCAAATCAAATTTCCTGGGGGCGGAGTCAAAGCTGTACAACATGTCGCAGCATGTATGGGGCCCCTAAGAAACGGGGGTACGACAAAAAAATACTCTCGGAGGCAGAGAGTTGTTGCAAAACGATCAACAACAAGAAAAGCGCACTGGCGTCAGTCATGATCAATGACAGCTCCGGAAATCTTTTGACCGACCGAGCAGAGGAGCACTTGAGTTGAATGGACAATCGGATAGAGAGGACACAAACAAAATCAGGATTGATGATGATTGACAAGCTGTTCGAGAGCTAAGGAACGGTAGGGCGGGAGTGACCGGATGAACGAAAAATCCACCAAGCGATTGAAATGATTTGGGAGGGAGAAGTATTTACGAGCCGGTTTGATGGCCTCATGTCCTATCTGCAAGAAAGGGTACAGACTCGATTGCCCTACAGACTCAATACCGCCTACAAGGTACTCTCTTGAATTCTGTATAGCAGACTGCGCCCGTTTGTGGATTTTAAGGCAGCGTCAAACGGAACGAACTGTTGCATACTAGAACATGGCTTTCCGCAAAGTGTATTAGGCTGATTCGGATTAAGGATTATGAGCAAAAAGAAAAAAAAAACTGATAAAATACGGCAGACTACAGTGGGCTGGAAATGTAGTCCGTATACCGGAAGAAAGACCAGCAAAAGTGCTGTTTTGCAAAGGACCTAGAAGAAGTCGGCTCCGGGGAGACACCGCACTCGCTGGTTGTGTGTAATCGAGAAAGACGCGCGTGCAACCAGTGCAGTGTGCAGGGAGACTGTCGATTGGCGACCCAAGAACGAAATTCATTGCAAAATCCATACGATTTAGCAGTTCTGCACACAACATGTTTGACAGAAGAACAGAGGGGTGCCGAAGCCACTATCTTTTTCTGTAGTTTATAACCTCTTTTAATCAATGTTTAAGACGGTAGTAGAGCCAAAATAATACGCCATAAATAAAAACGTATGCGGAATTCTACACTCTACGAATTCACAATAGACGCTCAAACAAAATTATATATAGAAATCGCTATCGATGTCGTACACAATAAAGGCTCCCCCAAACCTAAGCGATTTCCTCGCCGCGACTCTATCGCTGGATCGCTGTATGTAATGTTATTTACGCTTCCATATCAACAGCGACAGAATCGCAGTCACCAAACGACGGCGACGATGTGTCGCATATGACACAAATTGTCTCAATTACTGTTAAAAAGATTGAGCCAAGGGAACGTATTAACTGTTTTAAACGCCAAGATCAAAATAATGAAAATAAATTTAAAACAATACAGCTATCTCATCTCGTCTCAGGTACTATAACAGAACGATTCCACCATCCAAATCAGATCCATTCAATAAATGACTCCTTAGCTTCTTAATTCCAACCCACAAATGAGAAATAAATAAAATGTATGGATAGGCAGGGTGAGTTGAATTCGAAAAGTGGCGTACAAAACAAAACGATGGGAGTTGGGGCTTTAAATTGCAATTCTAAATAATGGAAAACCTCGGAGATGCAGAAAGGGTTGTATTATAATAATAATAGCAACAGTACAATTCGATTGCTTATGAAAAGTATCGCAAGATAATGTGATTTTGGAGACAGAAAGAGAATAGGGTAAGGGAAAATAGTTGGAATACGTAGTAATGTGTTGTTTTTGGTGACTCACCTCCCTGATCGTCAAGAGCCACCAGGGTGCGAATCCCGGCTTCCTTGCTCTGTTAATGGCGGCATTAGGATAATTAGGCAAGTAATAAGTGTCATTATGTGGTAGTTACAATGTTGTTGTTTTATTTGTTGTATTGTTGTAAATTTTAATAATTTGTCTTCTGAAATATTGTTTCTCTAACTTTTAGGTGGTGCTATTACATAATATGTTTGTAAACTTAGATCATATATCGTTGAGTTCTGTGGAAACTATCCCAAAGAAAAGAAAACGATAAGCTTTCCGAATTCCCAAATAACTCTGTCGAAATAAGTATACTCAAATGCACAACAATTTTACTTTCCTTTACTTACTTAGTTGCTTCCTAAAACTAACATAAGGTGTGACAACAGAACAAACATCAATGGAACGACAATGTGGGTAAAACTGAGGCTTCGAATTGATGAGTGAAATGCGTATTGAACATAAATGCATTGTGGATCAGTGTTTTGTAGCATTGTAGCATCTAATTGGTTGGTATTGTTGAGTTTCTAATGCATATTTTTGGATACCCTAATGTATTTTTTCAAAGAATATGTAGAACTTTGACAAAATTTCAAGTCGAAATTCAAAAACGACTTATCTCTTTTTGTAAACGAAGATTTAAACGTCTATCTGTTGAATCTGAAAGCGAACTAACCAATGCCTTCAACGGATAGAAGAAACCTTTGCCTACTATCGGTGATGTAAGATTGTGTAAGTGTATCAGATTCGTCAAGTTGATATTTCAAATTTTACTAGCCAAATCAGATAAGTCGTTTTGGAAATTTGTACTTAAGCTTCATTTCACCTACTGACATTATTCACATAGCTGTACCACAGTTAAAACAGCAATGACCTGTGCAAAACGTTTCAGTATAGTCTTCTGTTTTGAAAATTGTTGTAGTAGGGTAAGACGGTATAATATGCCTCCCCCAAGGCAACTCCTTGATATTTTTTTACTTTTCAACGCAATTTATGCAAACTTTGTGTTATGTGGTAGTCCAAGAAGTCGCAAATGCATTGCTCGTGAGTAGTCATATAAAAATATTACAGATAACACGTAATAAAGCTTTTTTGAAAAGTCGTAATAAAATGGATTTCAACGTTACAAAAAACGTTACATTTTTGAAGATGGAATTTTATATCATATTAACCACTGAGAAAAGTTATTTTCTTGCCGAACTGAGTGTCCCAGTGCAAGTTTTTTGTATTTTGCAAATATTTTCATTGTGTTCATTTTGAACAGAGTTTTGTCAAACAAAAGCTGTTCTAGTCGTTAATTCGAAGAGTTTTAGCGTATCCACAATTGCTATTAATTATATCCAGAAAGGACTATTTTAACACTACCGCAACATTAGGACAAACCACAACACAACGATAGGACGTTATTCATATTTTCAAAAAGTATCAAAAATTCAACCGGTCAGCCCATAATCACAATTCTTATGTTACAATAAGCCTCCTGTCAAATTTTCAGCTAATTCGGATAAAATTTCGAGGTGGCTAAAGTCGATTTAGTGTTTTAGGGCTATTATCAACTTAAAAAGAAAATCTAACAAGAGATATAAACGCCAAAGATCATCGCAACAATTTCTAAACGGAAGCTTTTGGTGTGCTTTATAAGTCTTGTGAACATTACGATTCGTTCCGTTCACGTTTCGACCATGTTAAAGTGATTTTCAAGCTTAAGTGCATAACAATACTGTTTCCCCTAAAAATTTAATTCCTCTTCTTTTCCTGGACATTTGAGTAATATAATTGACAATGTGCATTTTACCATTATCTTTCTTTCTTAAAAATCAGAAGCTGACCATTTGTCATAAATGTACACGTTAGGATTTGTTTAAACAAGCAGTAGTCAAGCGGCACTACGTCGACCAATACTTCGATAACGTGGACACACCTGCTGGGCATCGCATGAGATACGGTCGAGGACCTATTCTGCGTTTCCACAGCATCGAAGTCGGAGTATACGAGAGTTCTCCAGAGAGAAGAACATCCGAAGAAACGAACGATGCTCAGCATCGTCGTGACTTAGTCACTGTTCTTGTAAAAAAAAATCACGCAGCTATTTTTGGCGGTGCACGATCGGCTGAGGTCCAGCACGTGCAGTTGCATATTTTTTCGGATGCGAACGGATGTGTGGCGTACAGGAGGTGAGGTTGTGTACGTTCAGCGAATGGTAGAGCGAAGTTGGCACCGTTGAAGCAGCTGCCGATTCCAAACCTGGAGGTTTCAGAAGCAGTATATGCAGTAGTGCGCGTACGTCGCCCGACTAACCATCAGCAAGCTGATATTGTGGGTATGTTCCGATCAGCGCCAATACGGTTTATCGGTTTTCGTATAGAGAGATTCTGAGCCTAACGGAGCTAGAAATTTGGCGATAGGAACCGATGAAGCCAAACGTGGACACCTGAATACGAGGACAACAGTTCCTATACGAGAGTGACGATGAACGGTCGAGCAAGGGTTTGCCGCCAGGTAATACGGCAGAGAAGATTCGGGTTTATCTGTTGCACACGATGTGAAGGTACCAGCCAGCTGCAGCGGTTCTTGGGAACGCAAAACTCTTCTCGAAGTGGACGAACCTGGTTCGAACGATGGTTTGTGTATTCCGATTCGTATCGAATGTAGACAAAAAAAGGAAGCTGTCGATAGAGACGCTACGAGCAACGGAAGGTCAGCTGAAGTTGCGAGTACCGAATGCGGTTGCGTCGATTTGACTATCACTGCGGCAAAAGGAGTACGAGCTAGAGGTGTGCGCAGTCGCGCCACGTCGCAACTGTAGACCTTTTTGTATTTATCCTAAATTTCTCACATTGGTTGAAATTTTTACGGAGTCTAATATAAAAAAATTAAAAAAATCTTCAAAAAAAGTGCCGTGGAAGTTTCAAAGAATTTCCCGTGGAAACTCCGAAAAATCTCGCGTGAATATTACACGAATGAAATTTTGAAAAATATTCCACAGCAGAATTGCTAAAGAATTTCCGAAAAAAAGCTTCGAAATGTTTCACGAGTGAATCTTAAAGAATTTCCCGAGGTAATTTCGAATAATTTCCAGAGAAAATTCGTTAGGACTCTTCCGAGAATGTTCCGAAGATTTTTCCGAGGAAATTTCAAAACAATTTCTGATGAAATTTTGAACAACTTTCCAAGTAAAAAGTAGAGAATTTTCAAGGAAATTTCAAAGAGTAATTTAAATTTCAAGTAAAATCCGAAAGATTTCCAGAAGAAATTACGAAACAATATCTATGGAAATTCATGAGGAAACTTACAAGAAGGCAGACAAGTGAACGCACCAAAATATGAATTTTCAACTCTAACGTGAAATCTGTGCTGTTATACGCTAGCGAAACATGCTGTGTATCAGTGGAGAACACTCAACGGCTGCAGGTGTTCATCAACAGATGCCTGCGGTATATAATTCGGGCCTGGTGGCCTCACAATTGAATCTCAAACAACGAGCTCCATCGTCGTTGTCAGCAGAGGCCGATAGCAACATAATTTCGGGATCAGAAGTGGGGCTGGGTCGGCCACACTCTACGTAGGGGCGGAAACGAAATCTGTAAACAAGCATTAGACTGGAACCCAGCGGGACATCGCAGCAAATGCACACCAAGAGGCTCATGGTGGGGAAGCCTCAATAAAGAAATAAAAGTAGTCGACCGAAATCTAACCTGGCAACAGGTTAAAGCGATAAGTGGACAACGCTCAGGATGGAGACCGGTGGTGTACAGGATCCATAAGTAAGTAAGTAGTTCAGATAAAGTTTCGGGAAGTTTCCTGAAAAATGAACGAAGTAAAAAAACTGGGATTTTTTTTTATATTTTAACAAGTTTTAGAAAATGAAATCCTTCAAAAATCTTCAAAAATTTCCTGGCAATCAAATGCAAACAATATTGCCACGCCCATTCACCGCCGCCGACTGCCAGTGTAGCGGTAAAAACGCCGCCGATTACTACAAGAGGCGCACATCTCTAGCACGAGCAAGAAGAGCGATGTTTGCCGAAGGTAGCGCAGTCGGAGAGTTATATCCGGTTCCCAGTGATTCTTCCGAACGGCGACATGATAACGAGGCTGATAACCGATCATTTTCAAGAGAGGAGTGGCCGTGGATATCGCCAGACGGTAAAGAACGAGATGCGGCAGCTGCACTCTATTTCGCACGTAGGTGCCCCGCTGCCAGTACGAGTAACGTCACATACATGCGTTCAGCTGTGTCGTGAAAACGTGAAAATCATTGGAAATTATACTGCATTATGATTCGAAAGGGGTTTCTAGACTTGGCATGTTCAACAAAGTTGTTCGTATTAATATTTGCTACGAAACCACGTGTACATTCCATTTTGTTGGAAAAATATATTTCTCATGCCACTTTTAGGGAGAATAATCATCAAACCATTTTTATTTAAAAAAAATACGCTCCCAATTTTCGATAGTTTATATTTTTTTGCATTTATATCATAAAAACGCTGAAATAAAACACTGTGCAGAGATTCGTAGTTCGTGTTTCAGGGACGGTCCCTAGTCTCTGTGAAATTTGCAGAAAATTACAGCAATAATGGTTTTGGTCTTTCGTACCAGCTATTTACCATCGCTTTAAAGGGGAGGAAACACGGTTGAACAATGTTTAGAAGGTCCGCTCAACTACTTGAGTTTGACAAATACATTGCACGTGCACGTAACTTTGCAGAATGAAGCCTACATCAGACCAAAGCAGAGTGGGTAAAATCCATAGTTTTTTTTAGCTAAAATGTTGCATACATTGCCATTTGACAAAATTTTATTTTCGATTAATCCACTCAAAAATGAGATAGAAATTGTATTCGATTTCAAATTATTTAAAATAAAATACGTTTTTTGGAAAGTTGTTAGGAATACTGCACAGAAAACTCAAAGACACTAAGGTCCTAACTATTGTAACGAGCAAAATATGATTAAATTTTATGAAATAGGTCATTTGAAAACTGATGTTCAACTATTAACTTTGCATGGTCAAAATATTGAGACCAACAGAGCTCTATAAACTTATTCATCATATAAACATACATTTTTTTTTAAGTAAGACATGATGGTAACTTTAATTTTTCAAGAAAAATTGGAGATTTATGAAAAATAACATATTTCTTACACCAAATTATCTCGTTAGGTTGCAAAAGGTAATCAATGCACATTTAAAAGATAAGCTACAAAGTTTTCTGTTCGAAGCGGTTTGATTAATATCCCGTTGTTTCTTCGTCAAATGATTATTTCTCTACATGTTCACGCCATTGTTTAGTTTGTTTCAACGTTAAAAATTCAATTGCGCTTTAGGGTTAATACGACGTTAATTCTACATGGTGTCACTTAAATTTTAGAGCTGTCCCAACACTGGCGTTCTAACATGTATAAAATCACCATTTCTAAAAGTTGTTTATCATTTCAGATGGTCGGGGTTCTGCACCAAGCGATTTGTGATATTTTAATCGTAAAAGTAAAACGTTGTTGTTGGAAATCCTTAGTGATGGGGCAGTGGTCAATCCAATACGATTTTAAATCTATTAAATCTGCTAAGCGAAAGCTTGGGCTGAAAAATGGCGTTTTTGCAGAACCCCGGCCTTTTATTATTTCCAATTTTTTACTCTATACTTCTTCGATGGAATATAATCCTATAAGTTTTTATTTTTTCTTTGTTTGAATTTCGGTTGTATGAGAACTGTGTACAACTAAACACACGTAAAGAATAGAGCAATAGGCGAATACTTATTATGGTCGTTTTAGTAAATTATCTTTCATAGTTAACTACTTGTAGGATTGAAAATAAAAAAGCAGTGCTAACGGTACTGTCAGGTGCGTAAAGGACGATAAGGGTTTGTTTATTTTAGTTATACCAAACGGTGCTTCAAAAGGATATAAACCTATAATGTAATCGACACAGCTTGATAGAATTAGCGAAAGCCTGCCCGTGTATGTATGTATATAAAAGAAAAACAAATATTTCTGCATTTACAATGTTTTTATACATGTAACATCATCCAAGAACACTTTCGAATGTACACATTTACAAGTTGACAGAAGAGTTTGTCGAAATTGTCAGCCAAAAATGAAAATTTGACTCATCGCTTAAGCTGTTATAAAAGAAATATTTTTAGTCGAGACTGCAAAATTATCGTCAATGCAGTTAATAACAACGTATCCTAACTAGTCAACTGATTTGACGAGGACTGCAGAAGAATTAAAGAAAGAGAAGGGCAGCATGAATGGGGAAAAGCGCTAAACAAATTTTTATTGCGGTTAGATATTGAAAATTCAGATATTTATGTTATGCTGGTCCATAATGCTGAATTATGATTGTAGGAATACTAACGAGTGTGGAAATATTCCAGAATCATTCAGATTAAACAGGCGAGTGTTTCAAGGCATGCGATTAAATGACTGGGTTTTATATAGTGTGTTACCTTCAACAATGTCGAAATTGAAATTCTAACAGTATTTTAAGAAACAATGATATTAGATACATGCGTCGGTTTTAATTGACTTATTGAAGCTTGTAAACAAAAGTAAATATTTTGTTTTCATTATTCAGCATGTAAGTAATTTATAGTTTTATAAATGTGTAAGAATAGAAAAATTATCCGAGTTATAATATTTCCTTCATAAAGATTCTATGAAATATAACTGAAGGTTTTATGAACAGTGTTCCATGGATTTGAGTATTCGGAAAGAATTCACATTTAGACAACGAAAAAATATAGACGCTTCATGCAACATATACGTTCAGCCGCAAAAAATAATAGACAACACAATTAAAATAATCTCCAGATGCAAAATAAAATCATTAGATGTGAAGTGTGCTAGATACAAAACTGTATAACAAAAAATAAAACATTAATGAAGATGTTGTAGTGACTTGTTGCAATTATTTTTTCCTTAAAAGCAGAGAATAGAATAACTGCCTTTTAAATATGTAGCGAGCTGATACTGTAACAGTCTAACTTAACGCCCGAATCAGTGAATATTTTTATAAATATTCTTAAAATGTTATTAGCATTTGCATTCGTTATGTTTCAAATTCCTAGCGTGTTGCTTCGTTAATATTCCAAGTTCTGATAGACATATCGCACTGCGAGCTATCAAGAGCTAGTACCCTGGGATAATGGAGAATGACCGAGAAATCTTTTCTCTAATTTGTGGAGTGTTGTCACGTCCAATAACCATTTTTGGGATGGAATGGAACATTGGGGTCCCAATTAATCAAAAGGTTCTTCAAAAGTACGTTTTTCGCTTAATCAGCTTGATTGAGCTGATAAACGAAAACGTACTTTTAAAGGTACTTGTTGATACTTGTAAAATAAACAGGCAAATGTTCTTTGTTTTGTTAACAAAAATGCTTCAAAAGTCATTACCTAGTGGTTTACTATTGTTATATCGTCAATTCAAATAATTTAAAAAAATGTCTTAAGCCATGAATATTGTTATCCTAGGATCTTTAATACACGGCCGTGTAAAAAAATCCCAAACAAAATTTTTGCAAAGTTTCTCCATTTTGCATGATTTGTCGAGAAATCATAAAACTTTTTTCACACGGATTTTCAAATTTTGAACTGAAAACTTTTTTTACACGGAATGCATTCCCCGTGTAAAAAAAGAATCGGGTGTACAACTACTAGGTAGACTAAAAATTATCGAAAGATAAGAAGATACTTCTCTAGAAGTGAAATTCGCCAATCATATAATGATTTCGAGAAATTTTGACCTGCTCTACTAGCTATCTCTCATTACAGTCAGCATTTCATTCTATAACTTGTACTACAGATATCCTAGCGAAATGAATCATGTTACCCGACCAAATTCAAAATGGAATATCCTTCAGTCAGTAGACAACAAAGTTGACATTTAGAAGTTGTTATAGGCAATATGATATTATATCGGTACAATTTCCAAACAAAGGTAAATTAGTTAAAATTTATGCAACAACAATATGTTGCCCTATAGAACAGTCCCCTTGACAATGGTTTTTCAATTGTCTGCTTAGGTAAATAATTTTGATAGCTTTGATAGTTATTGTTAACGAAATGCTTCTTATTAAGCAAATTCGCAAAATCCTGAGTATTGCTCATAGTAAAAAAAACAAGTCTGTTTTTACACGCATCTGAGACGAACATGGAAAATCAAAGCTATGTAGACACTTATGCAATATTTTGAATTCAACTGAAATATAATTAATAAAATAAAATCAGATAATAAAATAAAGTTTACTTATTTTAATAAAAACATAAAAAACATAGAATATTATCGTGAACGCAATACTGATTTCATTATAAGGTTTTATGGAATATGCATTTTTTGATTATTGATTATTATTATATTCAATCGTTGATACCGACCGTTTTCAAATAGTTCTTTTGGCTTTGCTTCTAAATGCTACTAATCCTCACATTACACTGTCCACAGCAACATTATAGAGTCCATTTTTCAATATTATTAAATAGTACGAGATATAATGATGATACGGGATATAGGGTCCGCTAGGAAATGAAACTTCGAAAATCAACAGAAAAACTAGTCACTCGTTGCATTATTTACACCAACAGTCGAGAGAAACGGTCGAAATTATTTTCATAAACTATCTTTCTTAAAACATACTTTTGCTTTACTGAAATGAGGCAAGCTAACTACCGAACCGAAACGACCAACAAACTGTTAGTAAAAATGCTCTGGCCTAAAACAATAAGATAATGAGCAACTTTGACAATAATAGGTGGGCAATTAATTCCAACACAATATTCGATAACTTTGCTACTTCAAACTAAGATATTAAAGTTATTCGTTGGTTTCTTTGATACTTGGCTTTACCATTTCTATTTTTCCCTGGATGACTACATCAATTTATTACGGAAAACCCTAATTCTATAATCGCAACATTAAATAATATGGTCGAACCAAATATTATTTTCTTCTTTTGTCTCCTCCTGTTAGTTTTTTTTCTGGCAAAGTTTCAATATGTGAGAGGGTAATTGCATATTTTAATTGGAAGATGGTATAATAACGAAATATCCCAGAAAATTCTTTAAGAAAATTGATGAATTATGTGATTTTTATGTAGCTATTCATTTGTAATTTTATTTACAACTTTTTCATTATTCAAAAACCAACAGGAGAAAAAAGGAATTAATATTTGTTCAGGCCTAACTGGTAAACTCCATTCAGTATCAAATTTTGAATAATTCGGAATAACCAACTGCATTCATCTATTTAGGATCATCCTGCTCGATGTAGAACATTTTCCAATGATGCTATTAGAACATTATATCAAACGAAGATACCGAATGAGGCTTACCATAACGGGAGTTTTTTTTAATGTGCTTATTCGCTTCCGCTTAACTAAAATTCCGTCAAAGAAACTGAAAACTTACCTCTTCGCATAGTGCCAACATACGCCGAGTACTGTCCAGGGACTGTAAAAGAGTGAATTTTAATGAGTGATTCGCCAAGAAATACAATCGCTTGCATTATGTCTTACTTCATCCACCACTTGTTGCTGTTTGAGCTGCAGCTCCTGCAGCTCTGTCTTTGGCGCACCGCCTCCATTTTCCGCAGGTACTGCAGCAGGCATTCTGAAATAGAAGATTTTCGTTTTCAATATTGACGCATGTTTGGGGGAGAATTATTTGAAAATGTTCACGCAATTTGAAAAGAAAATATGATTTTATGATTTATCAATTTATTTACAACTCCTAATTTCATTTGCTGCTTTTTCAGAAATAATTTAAGCTTTCAGAGTTTTCAAGCGCAATATGTTGTTGCGTACAATACTTGGCGGAAAATTAGGGAACACAAAAAAACATATTGTTAATCTTATCAAATACGGCTAATTCAAGTGTGGTGAACACTCAACACTTAAGGAGCCGTACACATATTTTGTAAGCACTTATAGGAGGAAGGGAGGTCTTTCGCTTTCTTACGCACAATAAAAATTTAACAAAAATTAGTGTTGAAAAATCTTACATTGAGGGAGGGGGGTTCGAAAACCCCAGAAAATTGCTTACGTAACAAGTGTACGACTCCGAATGGTATTGATGCTTATTTCTTTGAAACAAATCTATTTCAAACATTAATGCATTGATCATCAAATGTTCAGAAAGAGCGTTTCCTAAAATCGATAGGCTATAGGAAAGCTCTGTATGCTATAAAATAGTTATTATTCCCAACTCTCATGGCGTTTATCCAGCACCATTAGTTACTGGTATAATGGAAATAAAAAAGTGCTTAAATAGTATTCCCAAATGCCAAGGCAATTTCTATCTCTATGGGTGTAAATGGGTTTCAAGCTCACTTCAATCCGTACTTCTCATCAGCGGCAACAGTGAATCTATATATCAAAATCATGTATCCCTAGACAATATGATTGAGCGCCAGACCCTACAGCTCTAATGCAGAGTGTCTAAAAATAAGATGAAATTACATGAATTAACAACGCGTTCTACACATACACGAAAAAATTGATTTCCATTTCAGGCGTATCGTCAGCCTTACTTAGAACGTGTTTTTGGCAATTCAGCAATTCACACATTCCTGGAATTGGTTGTAACTGTGGAATAAGAAGCTTTGTTTGATTGCAAGGCAAGTTCAAATAGCATCGTAGATCCATAGAAGAATGAGTTTTCGATTTTGAATGATTTAATGATGATGACGTATTCCTGAGACGTCAATGACCCGATAGACATAATTACAACGGTTCTATTTTCGTTTTGTTTTGAATCTCAACCATCATATGAAGACAATCATTATTCAATTTTGACGATGCCCTTTTCCGCCGTTATTCCGACACGCAAGGATTTCATATTTGCTTTTGGAGTGGCCGTGTTTTTCTCTAAAGCAGCTCCGCGACCAAGCATTATACGTGGTCAAGTCTCTGCCCGCGAATAACGGAGGCCCTTTTTCGTGGACACTTTCTAAGAGCATGCAGTGAAACGCCTCTATCTCACTGTGCTCTCTGTTTGGATTCGTTCACATCTCACATAGACGTCCACATCTCGCGTGCTTTCAAATCGTGTTTCGGGAAAAATCAATATCAACAAGGAAAATAAAGGAAAACAGTTCCAGTGTAAGCCGACGATGATCTTCTGAGTATGCGCCATGCTTATTGTCTTTATCTATACCATAGGTTCCCAAAACAGACTAGGTGTATTGCATGTGTCTCAGTGGGACACAAACTCAGAACTGTCTCCACATATAACGAAGATAGATGGTGATATTATCACGTTTTGCTACATTACGAGCCATAAAACACGGAACAAGAAATTTAGTTTTATAAAATACCTAGTACAATTACATTTATATCAATCTTCACGAAGATCCAGAAGATGTGTATTAAGATTTTTCATGTATCACCTATGTAACGCGACTCACTATTTGAGAAACATCCATCGGAAGGCCTACTTCCAATTGTAATTTTGTATTTTCCTAGAGAGTATTTTTGTTGTTGCTAATCATATCAATTACTGAATGTCGGTTTGTTGCTATTTGTTGGATTACTGAAAAAAATACGACTTACCATGCTTTGCTGATTAATCTTCTAGAAATTTGACCAGAGATGATTCGATGATCATATAATGTATGAATGCATTAAACACATGGACTAATTTAAGTGATTTTTGGGACAACTTAGCGGTTACAGACAGTACATCTGATCCTATCAAGTAGGTAAACGAATTGGGAATCAGTCGATTTGCAGTGGCCATGTTTATTTATTTATTCGTAATTTCATTCATAGGGGCCCTCCTTAGCCGTGCGGTAAGACGCGCGGCTACAAAGCAAGACCATGCTGAGGGTGGCTGGGTTCGATTTCCGGTACCGGTTTAGGCAATTTTCGGATTGGAAATTGTCTCGACTTCCCTGGGCATAACAGTATCATCGTGTTAGCCTCATGATATACGAATGCAAAAATGGTAACCTGGCTAAGAAACCTCGCAGTTAATAACTGTGGAAGTGCTTTATGGAACACTAAGCTGCGAGGCGGCTCTGTCCCAGTGTGGGGATGTAATGCCAATAATAATAACAAGAAGAAGAATTTTATTCTTACCTCACTTGATTGAAATTTTGTTATCATTTTGTCTAAGTTACTGAAACTATAGCTAAAGCTTCGTTACTAGTGCAATTCAAATAACGAACCATTAGGCAGAGTTGTAGAAAAACCTTTGCACTAGAAGTCCACCATACAGCACATTTTGAAATTCAGCTTCTGGAATGAGTGTTATTGACAAACTACTAAATGACCGAACGCAAATTACTAAATCATCGCTAACATCCTTGCAGGAAATATGTAAGACAGTTTCTAACAGTGAAAATGAAGGCTAGAGGCTCATCTATGTAATGCATTGGCACATCGCATACGACAGCAGGGACACCATCAGGCCCAGGTAAAATAAGAATTCTTCATTCTTTTAACAGCATTTAAAACCATCGCTGGCGTTGTTACGAACATATAAAAATCAACTGCATTCAGAGCAACATTTGAAGCCGCCAAATTAGCCTCGATGTCAGTAGATGATTCTGGTTCAAAAGCGGATGCAAAATGATTCGCGAAGAAGTCACACGCTTCTTTCGCCCTAGTTGACACACTGTTTAAAAAAACCACTTTTTTCGGAACGGAAGGGTTTTTTTCTCTTACTGTTTACAAACATTGAAAACTATCGAAGCATCACGTTCTTCTGGTCCTGTTCCAAATGTTTTGAAATAATCATGAACGGCATACTGTAATGCATATATCGACGGTTTAAGCAATAGTGGCACAACTCAAACTTTTTCTTTTCCGCCCAAACGTTGACCGATTTGGCTGAAATTTTGTCCACAGAGCATCAGGGCATCAAATAGAACCGAATAAGAAGGCGGACCATCAAAAAAATTGAAAAAGTGTTTTTTGAGCCACCCTATGGTACACACATAACAGACATCACCCAAATAGGTTGATCTGAGTCGATAGGTATTAGAGTGGGGCGTCATGGTCATTTTTTCAAATCAATGGTTTTCCGAAGCCATTCTGGGTCCTGAACAACTGTGCAGAATTTGGGACCGATTGGTTGCTCCCTTGCTTTCCGCATCGCGTTTGAAGTTTGTATGGAAATTAGTATGGGAGCACGTATATTTTTACATTTCTACTACTAGAGATTTCAGTTCAACGTGAACCAAGTGGCACATTGCGTTAAAGTATAACCCAAAGGATGCCGAAAAACTTTGCTGAAGAAGGCACGCTGCTGGAACGTTCACGAAAAAAGTTATAACGTTTCGAAGATTGAGTGTTCAAACCATATGCAAAAAATCGTTTATTCTGCCAGCACTGCCGAACTACGTAGACCAATAATTTAACTGAGTGTTATTTCAAAATAATTGTTCTTATAGGGTTTTAGAGCTCATGGGAGCTATCCTGAATCATTTCACAAAGAAAAAAAACCGACAAGAAGGAAGATGGGTTTTGCCCTTCGATAACCATAGGTCGTCGGTAGTGCTGGCAGAAACATTGATTTCTTGCATATGGTTTGAACAATGAATTTTTGAAACGTAATAACATTTTTTCTAGACCTTCCAGCTGCGTACCTTCTTCGGCAAAGTCTTTTGGCATCTTCCAGACTATATGCTAACGTATTGAGTCACGTGATTGATGATAAATTGAAGCCGCTAATAGCAAAAATGTGAAAAAGTAAGTTTTCCTATACTAATCTCCATGTAAATTTAAATCGCGATGCGGCATGCGAGGTCGCAACCAATCGAGCCCATATTTTGCACAGTTGATTGGGGTCCCAAAACGATTCAGAAAAACCTTGATCTCACTTGATCGGACGAAGTTTGCGTTTTTCCATACAACTGCGCCCCACTCTAATAGGTATATATCGCTATGGATCTGCGAGTCTTCTATCAAAAGTTCAATTTTGGAGTGATCATATAACCTTTTAAATTGTTCACTCAATATTGCATTTTTCGTATAAGTACCAACTATACGGTACTTATACGAAAAATGCAATATTGAGTGAAAAATTTAAAACGTCATTGCTGAACATTTGCAAATCTCGAGCCCCTAGGACACTTTTGCGTGGTGTATTACGTTGTAAGATCTACCATGGTCACATTGCCAGCTACAGACAAATCCTGATCCAACGAATACCTTCCCCAATATCTAACTCCGTGGTACCTATGAGGGTGTCGCTGAGTCGAGGGTTTCTCATTAAGTTCTACATCAACACTTCCGTCCCCTCGGTAAAGATGGGCATGGCCAGGAGTAGTAATCCTCATGCTTTTGTGATTTTTGTCCTAGATTTAAATTTGTATTTTCATGCTCGATAAAAAAAAAATGACGCTAAAGAAAGACGTAAGTCCTACGTCAACATGGACTCCGGTGCACAAGTCGATGCAGTGTTCACCGACTTCATGTCTGCAATCGATCGATTTGAATTTATCATCATGTCAACTGTTGGCTTAAATAAAATCAGTTTTGTGACCTGCTAGGCCTTCGACATCTGCACCGTGCCTTAGTGAGGTCAATCTTCTTCTATGGCTCTACATTCCAACTGGAATATGACCTGCTTTTCAAATTAGTATTCTATTAGCATTTCCTCAGTTATTAATTGAAAGCTTTTCTATACCCGCCATCGCATGAGTATGTACCTTGTGTGGCAAGTACAATGGATACACTATGCCCAGGGAGTCGAGAATGTTTCCCACCCGAAAACATTCTCGACCGGACCTAGAATCGAACTCACTATTATCGGATTGGAAATCCTACGTCTTTGCAAAGCTAACTGGGGACCTCATATCGATTTTTATATCCTACCAACCTTCGATAACGATACCAGCGGAGAAATTCGGAGTCGCACCAAGGCAGGAAATCGTACGTACTTTGCATTCAATAGAACGCTCTAATCGAATATAGTTCGCCGCCGTACCGTTAGGGTAAATGATGTATTTTGGACATCTGAATATATTTTGGACTTTTGGCTATATTTTGCGTGTTTTTCTACGTAGCTTCCTTTTAGTAAATAGGAATCATGTGTCTCTTTAACCTCTTTCATAATCACATTTCTGACCATATTTTCGTATTAAATTAGAGAAAATATAGTCAAAAGCAAGGATGCTAACGATCATTCAGTAATTTGCGTTCGATCATTTAGTAGTTTGTCAATAACACATTGCAGAAGCAGAATTTCAAAATATGTTGAATGGTGCCTAATGGTTCGTTATTAGAATTCTACTAATAACGGAGTTAGAACGCTAGTTGCAGTAACTTAAACTAAATGATTGGAATTTTAACTCCGTTACTAGTGGAATTCAAACAACGAACCATTGGGCAGAGTTGTAGAAAAACCTTTGCACTAGAAGTCCACCATACAACATATTTTGAAATTCAGCTTCTAGAATGTGTTATTGACAAACTACTAAATGATCGAACGCAAATTACTGAATGATCGTTAACATCCTTGGTCAAAAGTCCAAAATATATTCAGATGTCCAAAATACCATCGTTACCCTATGTACTGCGGCCTGAATAATTTGTTTATTTTATTTTGTTTATTTTTTAGGAAAAGGGAAAAGCCCGTTTGAGTTGAACTCTTTTTGTTCTCTCTCAAATGGGCGCAAAACCTCTTCGTCTTTTCGTACCAACAGAATACAATTTGACTCCAAATGATACACAATACAATTATTTCTTTCAACTATTTACAATGATTAAATTAGTCTAGATCTAGTTTCAACAATTTAAACTCACCTTTCTAAACCTTTCTAAAAGTGTGACAGGGCGAGCAAAAACCGTTTCCGAAGAGTGCTACGACTCAAGTGATTTGTCGAAATCGAATTTATTTGAGAAGCGATTGAATACTCTGCACATGCTCAAAAATGGTTCAATGTGACTGTACGATGTTCAGGTACCGCGGAGGAAAAAATAATTGTCTAGAATGAAGGTTTTGTTGGCTGACGTTGAAATTCAGCTGGGACTTCAGGGACTTCAGAGGAGAAGAGTCAATGTTTAGAAGCAAAACGTCTGCTACAAATAAGGCATGGACACTATCACGGCGGATGTTTAGTAAATCTAGCTCATTTAACCTACATCGGATCTCGTAACTAGGCAAATTGTACGGGTTTCTCCATGGGAGGTTACGTAGAGCGAACCGTACGAATTTACGCTGAACTGATTCAATACGGGAAATATTATTCTGATAGTAAGGTGCCCAAACTACAGATGAATATTCTAAAGTTGATCTTACTAAAGAACAATATAGAGCCTTCAAACAGTGGACATCATTAAAATTCCTTGCTATTCGAAAAATGAAACCCAGAGTACGGGAGGACTTAGAGACTATGAAAGCAACATGTTAATTAAACGTCAGCTTAGTGTCTAATAATACACCTAGATCCTTGACAACAGTCTATCTACGTAGTGTGGTTGATCCAATAGTATAGTCAAAGGCAATTGCTGAATGTTTACGAGAAAACAAAATGAAAGAGCATTTATCTAAGAATCATATTATTCAGCTGACACCAGTCAGTGAAGAGATCCAACTGCGATTGCAAAACTAGTGTATCTTGGACATTTACGATCCAAAATAATTTGAAGTCGCCGGCAAATGATAGTTTAAAGCACTTGAGTAGCAAGTTCATGTCGTTCAGGTAAATTATAAAAATTAAAGGACCAAGATGGCTGCCTTGGGGAACTCCTGAAGTCACAAGGAAAAACGAAGAAACATAGTCGCCTATTTTTATCGCCATTTTACGGTTTCCTAAATAAGAACTGAGCCAACAGAGAATGGAACCAGAGAATCCAAGTCGTTCAAATTTGGCGACAGCGATTTGGTGATTGATTTTGTCAAAAGCTGATGAGAAGTCAGTATATATTGAATAATGATAATAACAAGGTTTACAAGCAACAGTTATGCTCGTAGGTTTGTTCGTACTGCCACCTGCTTCCCGGAGCGAAGAAGTTGAACATCGTGAGGCGTTCGCCGAATAAGCTGGTCGGGCATTTATAATAAACGGAGGATCTACTCAAAATAATGTTGTGTCCAGAACTGAGGACTAACGGTCGAAGCGGAAAATCAAAATCATTGAATTAGCCATATTAACTCAATGACATAATTATTGCTGTATCGACCCTACCATTTGTCACCAATGCTATGGAGCCTGCAGGGATTGAATCCTAAAGAGAAAGAGCAAGTCTCTCACTTATCATCTTTGTATACATATACGATATGTAGCATATAGCCTGAAACTTTTTTCGCAACCTGTCATGATAGAGATTCTACCTCGGAAACTTTTTGAAAATTCTATGCATCGTAGCGATCTACTCCCAGGAAATCGTATGCTCGTCAATTGATCTTTTGTGGAGTTCAGAACTCCAATCGGACCAGATTTTATGCGAACTCAAAAACGTTTGTGATTTTTTAGTTCTGAATAAATCCTTACAAAACTGCTTTCTCGTGAACTTCTAATATCTTCTATATATATAAAAACCAATCTATGTATGTATGTTCGCTAACTACTTCTGAACCACTAGGCCGAATCCACCCAAATTTGGTACACACGTTCTCTATCCTCAGGGGAAGTTAACAAAGGGGGTGGGAGGGTCATTTAGGAAAGGGGGAGGGGTTTTGTTTAGAAAACGAACAATTATGTGTAACTTTCATCTCCCAGGACCGATTTCAACCAAATTTTGTACACATATTCACTATAAGGAAACAATCATATGAGTGATTTTGGGAAAGGGGGAGGGGTCTGGAGGGAGGGGTATTGTTCAGAAAACGGGTAATTTAGAGTAAATTCTGAACCCCTGCACCGATTTCAACCAAATTTGATACACACATTCTCTACCCTAAAGAAAAGATAACAAATGGGGGTGGGGCGGTCATTGTAAAAAGAGGGAGGGTATGGGGGGGAGGGGTTGTCTTTATAAAACGAGCAATTCAGTGTTACTCCCAACTTCCAGTACCCATATCAACCAAATATTGTACACGTATTCACTAAGAGAAGTCGATCACATGGAAGTGTAATTTGGGAAAGAGGGGGGGGGTCGGGGGGGAGGGGTATTGTTCAGAAAACAGGCAATTCAGTGTTTCTTTTGAACCCCTGGACCGCTTTCATCCAAATTTGGTACACATTCTCTATCCTAAGGAGAAAATAACAAAGGGGTGGGATGATCATTGGGAAAAGGAGGGTAAGGGGAAGGGTTGTCTTTAGAAAAGAGCAATTCAGTGTAACACCCAACTCCCAGGACCAATTTCAGCCAAATTTGGTGCACACATTTTCTATTCTAAGGAGAAGATAACAAAGAAGGTGGGAGGTCATTTTGGAAAAGGGAAAGTTATGGGGGAAGGGTTGTCTTTAAAAATGAGCAATTCAGTGTAACTCCCAGGATAAATTCCAACCAGATTTGGTACACTTATTCTCTATTTTTGGAAGATGTTTATTGAAAAGGTAGGGCCAAACAAAGATATAAAAATATATTGATACAAAGGTTCAATTCTATGAGCGGTAGATCTACCTCTGTGGGTTTCGTGCTACAGCATTGGACATTTTAATTCTATAATTTACTTTTCAGTCCCTAGCAAAGCCGGATACATATAGCTATTAGCTATCTATATATCTCGGATACTTATTCAACGTATGTGACGTATGTGATTTTGTAAACAAAAATTTAAACGTTGATTTCTGCAATCTGATAGCACTCCCACGCAAACTATCGCCACATACAGGTAGGGGAGGTTTCGGCTACATGTTCGTTGTATTGGTTTGCGTGGGAGTGTCATCATATTTGACAAATCGACGTATGCATCTTTGTTTACAAAATCACATACGTCGTTTTGAATAAGTTGCCGAGATATATAAAACTCAATGTTTGTATGTTTGTGTGTGTGCTCCAGCCTAACTTCTGAACCCATTATTGTATTGTTTAGTTATCGATCAATTCAACCATTTATCGAAATCATGGTTTGCCCAACGTAAAAGCAATGATTAATGTGTTTCCTTCTGGATGGTGAATGTGATCCCTTCTTTAAAAATAGACGTTTGCTCGGAATAAGGCATCGGTGGATGTTTGTCCTTCTTTAGAAATAGACGTTTGCCCGGAATATGGCGATTATGGGTTCGCTCCCTTTTCCAAAATCAGTCAATGTTTTCAAATGAAATCTGCCTTCTTTTGATCAAATGATGAAGTATCGATAAGATAACGCAATTATCCTGTTGACCAATTGGTTTATTCATTTTCCGATTGTGAAAAAAAAACTGCGAATCAAACTGGCAATTCCGAGCAAGGCCGGGTATATAAAGCTAGTATTAAACTAATAATAAGTTAAACTGTCTAATATTTTCTGTGGGCCCAGACATCCGATCTACCTTACAGTATTGGAGCTAAGATTCTCCCGAGAATCATGGGTAGGACAATGTCTTGTCTGCCTCACCCAGGAAAATTCGTGCGTAGGATATGTCCTACTTGTCCTACCCACTCCCGGCACCACTGATCCGCCCTAACCGTCAGAACGTTCGGTTATTACACTGGATTCGATCGCAATCCGCCTTATGGAACGCACACACGGTCAAGCAGTTTGACCAACATTGACTCCACCTCTCGTTTATTCAAACATCCATCAAGTTTTACCAACACCGGCACGAACAATCAATTTATTCGAACAACAATAGTGCTGTCCAATGAGCAGCTCGAAGTAGCTCGAAGTTGTTCCCGTCCTGCTCGTTCGTTTTTGTCAACAAACGGGCATGAGCGTGACAGGAACAACTTCGAGCTACTTCGAGCTGCTCATTGGACAGCATTAATATCACACACGAACGACCGAAGCGTCAACTTGAGCACCAACCATCAAAAAATATATGGGAGTTTGTGCAACTCCACTACAAATGCTCAAACATGTTCGGCGAACCTTGACTCCACTCCCGACAACTCAAACCAAAATCAAACCGTTTTAATTTTTTCCAACAGAGCCGCCAACTGTCAAATGGTTGTTCGAACAACTTCACACACGTTCAAACAAAGCAGCAACCGAACCGTTTTCTTGGAGGGGAGGCAATGTTCGCCAAACTGCTTGACTGGTGTGTACGTTGCATTATGCTACGTACACACCAGTCAAGCAGTTCGACGAACATTGACTCCACCCCCAAGAAAACGCTTCGGTTGCTGCTTTGTTGGAACGTGTGTGAAGTTGTTCGAACAACCATTTGACAGTTGGCGGCTCGGTTGGAAAAAATTAAAACGGTTTGATTTTGGTTTGAGTTGTCGGGGTGGAGTCAAGGTTCGCCGAACATGTTTGAGCATTTGTAGTGAAGTTGCACAAACCCCATATATTTTTTGATGGTTGATGCTCGTTAGCGCCCGGTCGTTCGTGTGTGATATTGTTGGTCGAATAAATTGATTGTTCGTGCCGCTGTTGGTAAAACTTGATGGATGTTGGAACAAACGAGAGGTGGAGTCAATGTTGGTCAAACTGCTTGACCGTGTGTACGTTCCATTAGGTTCGCTCCAACCTCAACGTGGTTCGCTCTGAGAAATTTGCGCGATCCAACCTATCTTTACATGTAGTAGTGATGTTTACATTTAAAATTTTTGTTACTTCGCGCAAAATATGTCGAAGCAATGACACGAGCAATGAGTTAAGTTATTTGTTTCAGAAATCACGTTTCTATCATGATTTAGACACGGAATTTGTACTGAGAAAATAGAAATTAATGAAATTGTTAAATTGACAGTTCGATTAATGACACATCGTGACGCGATCCAGGATCAAATTTCATTCGGTTATTCAGAGTCGAGGTTGGATCTGACCCAGGTTTAAAACCGAAAACGACATAAATTTGCCCTCCGCCTTATAAATCGTTATCACCATCACGAATGTCTTCTACTTATTGTTCGTTTTCCTATTTGTATGTAAGCCCTTTCAAATATCTGCCTGGAAATGCTAATATCATTTTTCAAACATAGATGTAAGAGAAAATGTTGCAAAATGCATCCAAAGGGCAAAAAGCCTAACTAATAAAATCACTTGTATAATGGTTAGTAATTTGCTTTTAAAAAATATTCAACGAATTGTGGATCTTTTAACACATCCCGTAAGATTTTCGTTCAATCTAAGGTTCACACATAACCAAGCAATCACATTTTTTGCCTTTCTCGTACAACAAAGTTGTACCGAAAGGCTATCATTTCACTCCAAAATCGAACATTTTTTAGAAGTGTCGGAGACCCATGATGTTATATACCAATCGACTCAGCTCGTCGAACTGAACAAATGTCTGTCTGTCCGTGTGTATGTGTGTGTGGACACGAAAACCGAAAAACATTAGCCACTTTTTCACATAGTAATTCTTAACCAATTTTCTCGCAACAAGTTGCATTCGACAGGGGACAAAGCCTTGTTGATCACTATTGAATTTAATAACGATCGGGTCACAAAAGTTATTAAGAAAATGGGATCGAACTACATAAGCGCCATATAAGGTTGGTGTCTTGGCTAAATGCGAGAAAGGCAGTATCACCACTCGGTGAGTTGGGTTTTTCTCATAAAAATGAAACACCACCCCCATAGTGTGTTTCGGCCTAGGCCTATTTTATAAACACATTTTAAATACTTTAGATAGGGTGGGTGTACCAATTGTCGCCATACATAAGAAAAACTATTTTTTTTAAAAAATAAGTAAAAGGCATGTGGGTGGACTTTATATATCAAGCGAATAGTTTTACTTCCTTCTCCTTAGAACAGCTGTGAAAACCACAATAAAATTTGTTATAATCCTCAAAATTGATTAATCCATAATAGGAACGCATGCACCAGTTGTGGCACTATTCTTAATTTTGGTTCCTTATTTGGCAAATCCCATTGTTTTCTAACGGGACTGGCCAAATAGGGACCACTAGTGCGACAACTGGTGCAAAGAACGTCAAAAATTAAGCAAAATCAATTTTTACAATTATGCTTTGCTTGTTTTGGAGGAAATCAAAGGTGTTATCGTATCATATGAAAATGCTTTATCGATATGAACTTGGTTTGCGGTGATTTGATTGGCGATTTGGCATATAAAGCACTAGTGCGACAACTGGTGCTATAGCCACTTGTACATCCAGCCTAGTCGAAATAAAACCTTGCTATTACGAGTAGGAGATTATTATTAGCTAGACTTGAGAATTTTTTGTCTACTAATTGAGATGATCCGGTATAATAGCTTATATTGGTTCAAAAATCTTAAAAGCTTAAGGGGGACATTTATGACCATCCTCCCCTACATTTTTATGATAGAATTAAAGGCGAAAGTATAGATTAGATATTTCCGTTAGGATACGGCACAAAGAATTGTATATAGAAGGAGATATTTAATGCAAGTGGTGACGACGATAGATATAATGCATCGAACGACTTCCTTCTGCCAAGCTCCCATTTTGGAATAAAAAGGGATTGAAACTTATCTCTCCTCCTCACTGACAAAAAGGTGTTTGATTTGCTCATATACCGTCGTGTGCGAAAGGGTTTCAATCAATGAGTACTATTTCTAAGTTGTCTAATGACGAGGGCAACTCTTTCAGAGTATTGGAATCAGCTCCAATCGAATTTACCAGCATTGATCCTGTTGCGTTTCGGATGTGGTAATGTAGCATCGCTCCGACTCTTACAGCAGACAAGACATGGGTGTTGTCTTCAATTAGAAAAACAGCTATAAATCCCACTTATTGGAGGAATTACAAGTTCATGCTTTACAAGCGAATAAAATATTTTTTAGGGATGATTGATGTACAAGCTAGGATTCAAATTTAAAATACGATACGTAGCGTAACAGGCACGGGCACAGCAAATGCTGGGAAAAGCGTACCATTGGTACTTCGCGTACCTGAAGGAATAAAATAGACCCCATCTCGTGGTCCTTAGCCTCTTACCCAGCAACTCCTATCCCTACCTCCTAGTGGTGCTGGCCGGGATCCGAGCAACCTTAGAGAAGATCGGGTAACCAACCCCGGTGGGAACTATGGTCGTATGCTGACAGGAAGGGGGGAGGTTTGCTCCTCTCCGGAGGTGCAAATCTTACTGAGCGTCTGTTCTCCATGTCAGGATCGGCTCACAACAGCGTCTGTTCCCCATGTTAGAGGCGGCTGATCATCGTCCGAGTGCCAGCGAGAGACTCTAATTGAAACTGTGCACCATGGTCCACCGGGAATAAGGAGGAATTGTCCTCCGGAAATTTAGGGGGTTTGGTGTCAGGCCCTGCAAGCCAGCCTTTAAAAAAACATACGCAACGAACAATCAACAAGAGAGTACGGACCGGAACCATCGGCGAAGACCACTGCGACGAAAAGGGACTAGCGATTGGAAACTCGGTTCGTGGAACTTCATATCTCTCAACTTCATCGGGAGCACACGCATACTCGCCGATGTGCTCAAGGACCAGCGCAGCAGGGGGTTTGTTGGAAGGGATCAACGGTGCGAACGTTTAGAGGTAATCATACCATCTACCAGAGCTGCAGCAACACACACGAGCTGGGAACAGCACGGCACTTCACCGACATTTTCGACGTCAGGACATAACGTGGCGCTAACATCAACTCTGACCACTACCTGGTGATGGTTAAACTGCGCCCAAAACTATCCGTCATAAACAATGTTCGGTACCGACGACCGCCGCGGTAGGTACGATCAAGAGCGACTGAAGCAACCTGATGTCGCCACTGCATATGTGCAATATCTCGAGGCAGCGTTGCCGGAAGAGGGTGAGCTCGATGGGGTCCCTCTTGAGGACTGCTGGAATACAGTTAAAGCAGCCATTAACAACGCAGCGGTGAACATCGTCGGGTATATGGGACGAAGTAGACGGAACGATTGATTCGACGAAGAGTGCAGACAGATTCTGGAGGAGAAGGACGCAGCGCAGGTGGTCGCGCTGCAGAAAAGTGACAGCAGATCCGCCTTTTTCAGGAGAAGAAACGTCGCCTGGAAGAAGCGGAGTGCGATGAGATGGAACAGCACGAGACACGCAATCAGAAGCTCAACGCATGTGCAGGAAGCAATTCTCTGTGAAATCGAAGGTCGATTTATATTTGTATTTTTTTTATTTCCCTGAAATTTGGAATATACATCCTTTATGGCCAAAAAACATTATCTGCATCATTAGTTTGCTATTTTTACTCTGGTGTAACTTTTGACAAGGGCCTAAGAAAAAACACCTTGAATACTTTAAAAGGTTGTATGACATTCGCCAGAAAGTCATTTGCCAGAAGACCTTTTGCCAGAATCAATTTGCCAGAATGGACCATTCCCCAGAAAGTCGTTCGCCAGAATGCACCATTCCCCAGAAAGCCATTTGCCAGAATTGGTCATCACCTATTTGCCATGCACGCGTTTGCCCAGTATGCGCAATAATTTTTAACGCTATGAACTTTTGGCATAACTATACTAACAGCGTTAAAAGAGAGGGTAATTTGTCATAAGGGACATTTTTTATAATTTTGCTTTGTTGTTGTCGATAATAGAATTGAAAATACCTAATCTGTACATAAGACGTATGTATACATAAGCCGAGTATAGCAGCATGCCTGGATTAAGGCAAAAATGGCGGATGTGATCCTTTCTTTCAAATAGGTGTTTGCCCGGATTAAGGCAATAATGGTGGGTGTGATCCCTTCTTTCAAAATAGGTGCTTACTCGGATTAAGGTAATGGTAGATGTGACTACTTCTTTAAAAATAGGCGCTTGCCCGGATTAACGCAATGGTTGATGTAATTCCTTCTTCAAAAGAAGGCGCTTTTCCGGATAAGGTGAATTGTGCATGTAATTCATTCTTTAAGAGAAGGCGCTTGCTCGGATTAAAGCAATGGTGGATATGATCCCTTCTTCAAAAGTAGGCGCTCGTCCGAATAAAGGCAATGGTGAATGTGATACCTTCTTTGATATTAGGCGCCTGTCCGTATTAAGGCAATGGTCGATGTGAACCCTTCTTTAAAAATAGGCGTTTGCTAGGATTAAAACAATGGTGGATATGATACCTTCTTTGAAAGTAGGCGCTTGCCAATGGTGGATGTGAACCCTTTTTTAAAAATAGGTGTTTGCCAGGATTAAGGCAATGGTCGATATGATCCCTTCTTCAAAAGAAGGCGCTTTTCCGGATAAGGGTTATTGTGCATGTGATGCATTCTTTAAAAGAAGGCGCTTGCTCGGATTAAGGCAATGGTGGATGTGGTCCCTTCTTTAAAAGTAGACGTTTGCCACAAATGAAGCAATGGTGGATGTGATTCATTCTTTAAAAGTAGGCGCTTGTCCGAATTAAAGCAAAGGTGGATGTGATCACTTCTTTGAAAATAGGCGTTTGTCAGAAACAAAGTAATGGTGGATATGATCCATTTCTTTAAAAAAAAGGTGCTTGTTCCGATTAAGGCAAGGATAGATGTTATCCTGGTGTCCTCCTTAGCCTAGCGGTAAGATGCGCGGCTATAAAGCAAGACCATGCTGAGGGTGACTGGGTTCGATTCCCGGTGCCGGTCTAGGCAATTTTTGGTTTGGAAATTGTCTTGACTTCCCTGGGCATAAAAGTATCATCGTGTTAGCCTCATGATATACGAATGCAAAAATGGTAACTTGACTTAGAAACCTCACGGTTAATAACTGTGGAAGTGCTGAATGAACACTAAGCAGCGAGGCGGCTATGTCCCAGTGGGGATGTAATGCCAATGAAGAAGAAGAAGATGTTATCCCTTCTTTAAACGTAGGTGGTTGCCCGTGTCCGTGTATGAATATGACAATAGTGAATATGATTTCTTCTATAGAAATTGACATTTTGCCTAGACTTGTAGATATAACTTCTTCAATGAAAGCGAATGGCGTCTAGTATGACTTAAAATGATATTATCCAATTGTAGATATGATTTAATTTTTGAAATGAAGTCTGCGTCTGGAATGAGACGAAGAAATATGATATTCATTCGTAAGCAGCTTGTTTGTATTAGAAAAATATGATTTTTTTTTTTTTGATAAATCGTATCCATCTTTCTGAAAATTGTCTAATATGATGAATAATCCCTTTTATGGAGATTAATTATACCGCAAGTCCCTTCATAATGTCAAATCCACTTTATGCAAAATTACCTTCTTTAGATATTTTTTTTCTATTATTTAGCCGTGCGGTAAGACGCGCGGCTACAAAGCAAGACCATGCTGAGAGTGGCTGGGTTCGATTCGCTCTAGGCAATTTTCGGATTGGAAATTGTCTCGACTTCCCTGGGCATAAAAGTATCATCGTGTTAGCCTCATGATATACGAATGCAAAAATGGTAACTTGACTTAGAAACCTCGCAGTCAATAACTGTGGAAGTGCTGAATGAACACTAAGCTGCGAGGCGGCTCTGTCCCAGTGTGGGGATGTAATGCCAATAACAAAAAGAAGAAGGAGCCATCAATAATAATTGGAATTTCCAGTTTTACTCTTTCTGGGGAATGGTACATTCTGGCAAATTACATTCTGGCAAATGGTCTATTCTGGGGAATGGCTTTCTGGCATATGGTCCATTCTGGTAAATGGGTTTCTGGCAAAAATTATTCTGGCAAATGGTTTTCTGGCAAATGTCATACAATCCTTTAAAAATAAAAATAACTTGAAAACAGCTTGTCCGATCATTCTGGTGTCTTTGGCAAAGTTTTAGGTAATCAATGGGGCTATGTGAAAAAACATACACTATGAAAAAATTAAACATTGAAAATAAAATTTGAAAATCGATTTTTTCAAAAAAGAATTTTTCAATACTTTTTATTTTTTTATATGTAGTCATATTGTTTATGAAAGAATGAGTCAACCATACTTCAATATATGTTATAGCGGAAGATTAATATGAATCTCTGCACAGTGAGTCAAGATGAGCAAAAATGAAAAGAAAAAAAATGGAAAATGCAGGTAATTCCCGGACCGTAAGTAAATTAATTTCAGATAAATATTCGTGCAACGATCGCGTGTTATAGTTAACTAGTAGCATAGAAGAGGAGGAGAATAATTAATCATAGTCTGGAGACAAAAAAAATTAAATCAGCATCAATTATAAATCAAACTGTTCCAAAAAAACTCCAGTACCCCCAGCCCCTTAAACTTTAGACGTCATTGTTGAATGACCCCTAGTGTTGAAATCAAAAGATAGATTTGAGAAATACAAAATCGGCTGAAGTTTTCAAGAAAATTCACTGTTAGGACTTAACAATTGTAACTCCTGGCTATATTTCTTAATTCATGTAAGCCCAAAACATAGTTAATATAAGTTCACATACTGCAACCAATACCAAAAGGTTGAAAAATGCAAACGTGTCCTCTACTATTGGTTTGTTACAAGGATTTGTGAATTTATTTTCAATATTTGTCCATTCTTAGGTGCTATATTGAATAAAAGCCTTCCGCTGTAACATATGTCAAATATTAGTATGGTTGAAAGATTCTTTCCCAAAATAGTAGACCCTGAGGTTGTATTTCGGAGAATAAATTATTTGATATTGTCTCCCACAACCTTTCTTCTTCTTCGTCTTCTTATTGGCATTACATCCCCACACTGGGACAGGGCCGCCTCGCAGCTTAGTGTTCATTAAGCACTTCCACAGTTATTAACTGCGAGGTTTCTAAGCCAGGTTACTATTTTTGCATTCGTATATCATGAGGCTAGCACGACGATACTTTTATGCCCAAGGAAGTCGAGACAATTTCCAATACGAAAATTGCCTAGACCGGCACCGGGAATCTAACCCAGCCAGTCTTGCTTTGTAGACGCGCGGAGGAAAAATAAAGCCCTTAGCATGAAAATGACCCTATACCATGAAAATGACCAACCACTGCCTCATTACTAGCATCTTGGACAATAAATATCGATAATTTCAGTAACATTTGATTCTATGTTAAATAGATTTGAAAAACATTCGCAAAAGACTGGAAATTTAAAAAATCGGTTTGTTTTATCTTCAAACCGTTGTATCTCAGAAATGGCTACATTTAGAAAAAAAATTACCTTTTCCATTGGAAATTTAACGTACTTTCATAAAATCGAATTGATAAAAACGTAAAAATAATATTTCAACCATTTTTGAAAAACTACACACTTAAAGTCATTCACACAATTTTGTGTTTCGTTCACACAAAACGGGCCTAACCTGGAACAACACATATTATGAGTAACTGCCATGTTACTCATTTTAGTGTAATTGACGGTTAACGATTTCCGATGAGTTCGTTTCACACAGTGAGAGAGCGGTCGGAAAACGGACCTAACCTCAATTATATTTTTTCATGTAAATTGAAAATTATCGCAACATTTTTATACTATTCTAGAGTCCCCATTTGTTTCGATATGACCAAACTAAAGTGAGATGTTTATAGTCGCACAGTTTAGTTGTATCGTATCGAAACATAACGAAAATCCACAGAAAAAGTAATTTTCGTTGCGGTGCATGCCGGACGCAACCGCCATCATGGAGATCAAAATGGACTTGACAGTTCGAAGCAAAGTTTCTTACACATATTAAAAGAATACATAATTTTCACACAGATTGCTATTCTCTCGTGTCATCGTCGTCATGTGTGATGCGATGTGTAATTTACTTTAAGCGTGCAACTCAACGATTCACTCTCACGCTCTCTTATATATAACACGCTTAAAGTAAATTACACATCGCATGAATAATTTTCACACATGACGATGATGACACGAGAGAATAGCAATCTGTGTGAAAATTATGTGTAAGACATGCACAGTCGCTGTGTAATGTCTTTTATTCTTTTAATATGTGTAAGCAACTTTGCTTCGAACTGTCAAGTCCATTTTGATCGCCATGATGGCGGTTGCGTCCGGCATGCATCGCAACGAAAATCACTTTTTCTGAGGATTTTCGTCATGTTTCGATACGATACAACCAAAATGTGCGACTATAAGCATCACACTTTAGTTTGGTCACATCGAAACAAATGGGGACCTCTGAAATAGTATAAAAATGTTGCGATTATTTTCAATTTAAATGAAAAAATATAATTGAGGTTAGGTCCGTTTTTCGACCGCTCTCTCACTGTGTGAAATGAACTCATCGGAAATCGTTAACCGTCAATTACACTAAAATGTGTAACATGGCAGTTACTCATAAAATGTGTTGTTCCAGATTAGGCCCGTTTTGTGTGATCGAAACACAAAATTGTGTGAATGACTTTAAGCGTGAAAAGAGCGTGAGAGTAAATCGTTGATTTCCCCTCTGGGAAAAATGTTGCAAAAGGCAGTTTCTTTTTGAAAACTAAAGCGAAATACAACCAAATAAAGCATCCACCGGATATAGTTATGTTTTCGTTATTGGATGATGTAGTTTTGAAACAAAAATATTTTCCCCATCCATTTGGAGACTGCTTTTTCTCCTCGGTGGGTGGTTTTATTACTGGGGGGTGGTACGAGCACGTGGCCGTTTTTCTCGTCAATGACTGGATGACGGTAATTTGAGCCTTAAGTAATAGAATTGTTATCCAACACATTCAACTACGTGGAGAATAAAGCATGATGCAAGATATGTCGATCATAGTAGTCATTAAAGAAATCGACCAGTCAGCAGGACCAACATGCGTAGAAATCTGCAAACATGGGCTATATTTTACGGCATAACTGTACCGCTAAATTATTTCCATGATTTGGGCCGTAAATTATATTTATGTTTTCCAAACATGAATGATTTCAATAGAATGGAGCTCACCCATTAGTCTAGTGATGTAAATTTCTTAAATCTACTACCCGGTAGAAGCCAGAAATGAAAATTGCAGTTGTATTCTACATGCGATTTTCTCAGTTGCATTTTTTAGAATTTGGTACAAGTATGCGTAGAACGGCAGTGTACAACGGTCTGAAACGCGTAGCAATAAAAGTTGGACTGCACAGCAAATAGTTTTGAAAATTCAACGACGTGTCAAATTGCAGCTTATCCCTTCAAACGAATAAACATTGGATATTCAATTAAATTTAACTGAGTTTTACAAGCAAGCACAGTTTAAATTTATTTCGATTTAAAAGGACAGTTAGATCGATTGAATGTTACGTTTATTTGCATGCTCCAAATATGTGCATGAACATACATTTAAAATCACAACATATTTTTATCTGTGTGGTAGTGAATGCGTCAAAGACAAAGTACATGCTTGTGGGCGGACCCGAGCGCGACAGGGCCCGCCTGGGAAGCAGTGTTACGATAGACGGGGTTACCTTCGAGGTGGTCGAGGAATTCGTCTACCTTGGGTCCTTGCTAACGGCTGATAACAATGTTAGTCGTGAAATACGAAGACGCATCATCTGTGGACGTCGGGCCTACTAAAAGCTCCAGACTGCGGCCAAAAAAGATTTGCCACCGCACCAAATGTGTCATGTACAAGACGCTGATAAGAACGGTAGTTCTCTACGGACTATGACATGAAATATGGACTATGCACGAGGAGGACTTGCAAGCACTCGGAGTATTCGAGAGACGGGTGCTTAGGACCTTTTGAGGTGTGCAAGAAGACGATGTGTGGCGGCGAAGAATGAACCACGAGCTTGCCCAGCTCTACGGCGAACCCAGTACCAGAAGGTAGCTAAAGCCGCAACACAGCAACCCTGCACAGATGGTGTTCGCTTCCGATCTGGCAAGTACAAGACGACGTGGAGCGCTGCGAGCGAGGTGGGCAGACCAGGTGCAAAACGACTTGGCGAGCGTGGGGCGTATTCGAAGATGCAGAACCGTGTATTGTGGCGTCAAATTGTTGATTCAGTGTTATCTGTTTAGACGTAGACTAAATAAATGAATGAACGTAACGTAACAGATCCCATCACCATGAACCTGCCATAATCATCTCCTGCACTACAAGTCGTCTCGCCCCTGAGCCTAGTGCAGGTGATGGTGTTGTCCAAACTGCCCTTCATGGAAAGTATCCTACTGTTATCGACAATTCTCGTCCTGATACATATAATGATATACATTTTAAGGACCTACTATTGTATTATTAAAATCCTGGCGGGATCAACAGTTTACTTGTCGAGAATAAGTTGGCACTTATTGAAGATTGTTACGATATTTATGCTTTCACTGAAAGCTAGCTGAACGGAAACATATATTCTTCTATTATTTAGCATTACATCCTCCCATTGGTAGTTTAGTGTTTAGTAATTACTTCCACAGTTATTCACTGCGAAGCATTTAGGCTCAAGTTATCATTTTTGCATTCGTATATCGTGAAACGAACGCGATGCTTTGTAGCCGCCCGCCTAACCGCTAGGCTAAGAAAGGTTCCAGGAACACTTCATCTAATCTGATTTTATAGACTCTTACACCGTTTGCCGACCAGATCGGTCGCCGTCGAATAGCTATAAAATCATTGAAGAAGGCGTGATGCTGTTCGCTTCCCGTAAGCTTGATCCTCCAGAAAACTCGGAAATTTAATATGTTTGGGACGAAATTGCCACCATTGATACAACACTTTACATCTGCACTGTATACATTCCATCCGACCGGCAAAACTACAAGATTTACCATTACGCGTTTACCATTACGTCCGGTGTCCCGCAAGGAAGTGTACTTGTACCTTTAATCTTTGTACTGTTTATAAACGACCTATGTAGTCGGCTAAAATCGGGCCAGTTACTGTATGCTGACGACCTAAAAATATTTGAAGTAATCTCATCGCATCTCGATTGTTGTGCGCTTCAAGCCGATATAGACGAACTCCAACTGTGGTGTTCGGAAAATGGAATGGCCCTCAACATAAGCAAATGCAAAGCTATATCGTTTTCTCGCCGAAATACACGTATCGAAAATGGGTATACGATAGGATCCACTCAATTAGAACGTGTAGATTTGATCCGCGATTTGGGGGTGACCATTGATACCAAGCTACGTTTTAATGAGCACATCAGCATGACTACCGCGAAAGCATTTGCTGCATTGGGTTTCATTCGTCGAAATACAAAGGACTTCACGGACATCTATGCACTCAAAGCACTGTACTGTTCAACGGTGCAAAGTATCTTGGAGTATGCAGTATGTGTGTGGTCCCCATACCACGTGACACAATCTATCAGGATTGAAAAGGTTCAACGATGTTTCATCAGATACGCCCTCCGTCGGCTTCCCTGGAATGATCCTGTAAACCTTCCGGACTATTCCAGCCGCTGCAAACTTATAGGCCTGGAGACACTTGCGCTTCGTCGGACTAATCTGCAAAGGCTGTTTGTTTTTGATATTTTAAAAAATGTCGGACACTGCCCATATTTATTGCAAAACGTTACGTTTTACGCTCCTTCTCGGCATCTGCGTAAACGCGATCTTATTATGATTCAGCGTCACAGGACGTCATATGGTTTTAACAATCCTCTGGAAAACTGTTTTCGGTCGTTTAATAGTGTAAGTGCTGTTTTTGATTTTAATGTGTCTAAACTAGTTTTTAAGAATAGAATAAGAAATATTAGATAAGAAGCAGTCTGAGGAGTTTTTTTTTATAATTCAAGACGAAGAAATAAATAAATAAATAAAAGATGAGTGCTGTCGCAACTAGGTCTCAGAGACAATATCATCATTCCAGAAGATTTCAACCTGAGTATGATCTCATGGCAATGAAATTCACAGGAACACAGTAAGTCAATCTAACTTATAGTGTCAAAATTTAGAATTGTTTCATTGTCGAATTGCCTAAAGCCGAAATTAAAGAGCATGAAAAAATCTGTAATCTTATATCACCAAGAGCAGAATCGCATATATCTATAATTTTGACAATGCTAATTTTTAGGAGCAGTCACATTCATTTCACATTAGCACCATTATTTCACCTGTATCTGCTAATTTATCAGTGTAGATACCTTTATATGCGTGCCTGCAAAATTATAACGCATTATTTTTGGACAAGCCGTAAGTCAAGCGTGGTGATGTGTGAACTTCGGGTTTCCCGGGTACTTCGGAGTTTATTTGTATCAAATTACGGTCTTTCGCATTACTAAATAATTTTCCAACGAAAACACATAAAGCCGTTCGTTGACATGAAAGTTGTCTCAGAAATTTTAGTCTGGGGCCGTGGTGTTGGGAGGGATCATTGGTGCTGGAAACAGCTCTCATAGCGATGGGCGATATGCAGAAGCACGTGGTGGCCGAGCAATGAAAGAATGTGCAGGTTGTGGATCAAAGACCGGTTTTTCAATTTTGGTATAATCAACGTCCACAGCCTAAACTCCCGAACTTCAGCTCTCCAAGCCACGACGTTCAGATTTTAATACTCAGGTTGATTAGAAGGAGGACTTAAGACCGCGTATTGTAAAGTTTCCGAACACAAACGGCATACGACTACAGTCCCATCCCGATTTTGGCAACACCCGTTTTTGACAACATTTTCTTCCCGATTTTGGCTACAACCTCGAACATATATTTTTTTATTACTTTTTAGAGCAAAAACCTTTTTATTAATATGTTAAATGATAAACAAAACCAAAAGTGAATGTCATTAAGGTTTATATGCATATTATGGGCTATGTACGAATACTTTCACTGAATTAATGAACCACCGCTCTTATTACCGCTCATTGCAAACAATGTCTATTGAAAATTTTCTGCTCTTTTTTTCACGTTTTCCATGTTCCTATTTACACTACCTTAATCTAACCAGCCCACCGTAGAATGTCGTATTTTTTGCATCTCACTGATTTTGTCGTCGATAAGATGACTCACATCGTTGTACATAGTACAACACTTATTAAGCGAAGCCCGCTGTTTACATCACAATGCAACCGATACTGCATGAGTGATCCAGGAACAAGCAACCCCCGTAGGTTTAATTGCTAGTGATTGGCACATTCGATTTTCTAAATGCGCTGTCTAGCCATCAAGTCGTTTTGCTCATTACGCGCCTCTTTTCTGGTATCAGCCGAGAAACTGTCATTTTATCATTTTATCCGTCTTTCTGCTGAATTCCCGTATAGAAAATAAGCAACAATTTTATTTCAAAGAGTCTTATTGTTTAAAATTTACGCAAATTTGTCTAGCGATTAATATCAGAACACTGTTGGCTTTTCCATTTTCCTGATGTGTCAATTGCATAACAAGCCTTTTCATTCCAGCATGTTTCCCAATAGTTCAAAAGTAATGGCAAGAGTTTGGTAACATATAACCGTAAGGCTCTCGAGTAGGCTTTATTCACTTAAATCAGATCAAGAGAAAATATCGGTTTAATCTAAGCCTTCTTGATGCTCTGCCGCGAGGCAAGTTATGAGCTTCCTAAGATCTTTGAAATTGAACGTTCGATGATTCACCGTTTAATGATCTTCAACGATCACCAATGGAAGCTGATTGCGTATCACTTGGTAACCCAACAATGAGCGTCGTTCAGGTGCGCTGATAAAAGAAGCCATTCAAGCATTCTAAAAATGAAGACCTCTATGAGTCTGGAACTCTAGTACACTGAATGGGAGGCGTTGATACTTTCTCTCGACTATCTTATCACCTTGAAAAAAGGGCGAATAAAGGAGAACACATGATGTGGTTTGATTGTTTGGTTTCATTGAGTGTTCTGTTTTGTGATGGCGAAGTATCAGAAGTGGAGTACCTCCTGTGAAGTTCCCATGAGATCGCTGGTGTAATTCTAGCTGCTTCGATAGGCGAGTATGCGTCACATGTTGTTTTATTATTATTTATTCAGCCTAAGGCCAGAGTGGCCTCTGCGGTACATAACAGTCGTCTCCGTCCACTGCTATACGTTACCAGTCACGCATCACGCAGTCTACGGAGGGTCTGTAAATCGTCTTCTACCTGATCGATCCACCTTGATCGCTGCACACCTCGACTTTTTACTCCAAGTGCGCGTAGGTCCTCCACAAACATTGTCCAGATCTCGTACGTACGCTTCCCTGCCACGTTTCGTCTCCGAATTTGTCTGCTGATATCGTTATCGGAGGTCAAGTGAGCCCAAGTACACGAATTCTTCAACCACCTTGATTTTGTCGAATAGCCGTTGTCTTCTCTTGAGCCTACTTTGTCTTCAACGTGTTAATCACTAGCCCGATCTGCTTTGCTTCCCTGTTTAGTCTGATGTAGGATTCTTCCATCTTTTCAAAGTTATAATAATGAAAGTAGTGCATGGAGAACTGGAGTGAGATGACCTGCAGCGAGAACCAGTAAGTTGACTGCTATCGAGTGTCATAGGTGGCATGCCGCAAATGGTCTTTCAGCTTCCACTTGGCCACTCGTAGTGCGAGGTGCACATAGTGCTCATGGATCTATCATTGCATAGCATAGCATAGCATATGTGATTGTACAAATCGTGGGTGGCTATACAATGCTCAATTGAGCAATCTACTGTATATTGTCGCAAATTGGTACTTGGGATTAGTATCTTTTCCTATACAGTAGCAGTTGTATACCTGGCCACGTCCTTACAATCACGGAAGGAAGGGAAGGAATGTTAGTTCAACATCTACTAGTGAAGATGCAGGGAACCCATACTACCTTCATAGATGTCTCGGGAAGGAAAATTTGTGTTAGTGGGTAAGGTGAATAATAGGGAGCTCTATTCGACAATATAGAGCGTTTGTCAATAACAGTATATGCTGAAACACGTCCGATCACGCACCATTTGTTTACTCATAGTGCTCATGGATCATTGCCGCCTGAAATATTCCTGGGTTGAGTGCTAGGAGACCGACTAGTGCAAAGGGATTTGTTTTTAGTGAGTCGAGTGTAGTTAACCCATACTCACACTACATTGGATACGCTTGACCAATTTTCTAAAACAATGGAACGTCTTATGTCTTGCGTTCGTTGTCAGCGAAAATTGTGCACAGAACTTTACTCTTAATCACACCGACCACAAGAAAGTTTGCCTTCATCAATTTCCATTATATAAGAATCCGAAATTTGTAGCACATTTAGTCATCTTGTATCCGTCGGACCATTTGATTTATATAGTGAATTATGATAAAAACAAGCATTTTCGGGACTAAAATTCATATGAGATGTCAGATTGAAGTCAGCACTTCAATGGACTACTATAGAAACGTTTTTTTATCACTACAATGTTTTGTAAGGACATGGCCGACGCTATTGTTAATTTCAAATATTATTTATTATTAAATTTGTAATATGAAATTGTAATTAGTCAATTATCAATTAGTTACATTATCTTTTGATTACAATTCTTGAGTTTGATTCAATTTTGTTTAAGCTACAATCTCCGAGTTATGAATAATAACGCAAAAATGACAATTATAATGCACATGCATCATTTAAACACACTCCACATACTTTGTAGTACACAGGCATGGGAAAATCAAATTTTCAAATAATCGAGGATGAGCAACACTCTCATGCGATCACAAATCCAAATTATCAATTGATAAAAACTCGCTAGCGAGTGAGAATCGTTCGACAATTGTATCTCGATTTAAGCACTTACCGTTACTTTTTGAGCTTATTTCTCTACATAACAATAAAACACAATGCCAAGCATCAGAATGACCTTCATTGTTGACATTAAATTTTTATTGGAAAGGTTTAAATTTAATTGATAATTTTGTGTTTATTATCAATTGATTCCAAAATTTGAAAAGTTATCGCCAAAGAAAACTCGCCTACTTTTCACACCTGAGATGTTATCAAATGATAACTCCAATCATTATCGTGTGCGAATGATTCAACACAACTCTGGTAGTACATATTCTAACTATTTAGCTTCAATCATGCAAACAAAAAAAATGAAATTTTGTATGAAATTTTTTTTCCGTTTTTGGCAACATTAAAATCCGGTCGAGTTGCCAAAATCGGGAAGGGACTGTAATTGATTTCGCCGCCTACAAGCAGGCATTACAATATCATCTGATCACAGGATATTATATTTGCTTGTGCAAAGATATTATCCCTAACCAAAGAGCGCTCTGGAAAGATATTATCATTATTTGAGCATTTCATGATGATTCTGATAGCCAGCGTAGTTCGGGGTTTGTTCACGTTGCGAAGTGAAAAAATGTTTCTCCATGACGAACATTGTACTCAGATTACTGAGCGGATAGATAACTAAGGTCGATATCCCATAATTTAATTAGTATCTTTGCTCAAAAGATCAAATGATAGGATGGTTTGTAATTTAACGAATTTATTTATTTCGTCAAACATAATGTACAATAATGTACTAATGATGCTTTTTCAATTATTGGATGTCTATAAGGCTATAAGCATACATCGCCCTTACCGCTAGGCTAAGGGGCCCTCCTTAGCCGTGCAGTAAGACGCGCAGCTACAAAGCAAGACCATGCTGAGGGTGTCTGGGTTCGATTCCCGGTGCCGGTCTTGTCAATTTTCGGTTTGGAAATTGTCTCGACTCCCCTGGGCATAAAATATCATCGTGTTGGCCTCATGATATATTAATACAAAAATGGTAATTGGTTTACCGAAAATCAAAAATACTGAACCGGATTACACTTTGCATATTTCGACACTCGAATTGCCAGAACCATCTAAAACAACTCTTGAAACATTAGAGACAGATTATGAACTGCTACCTGAGGAGCGTGCACAGTTGGTGAGGGCAGTCAAGCAGTTTGCCATTCTTGTATACTGCACGCTTAAAGTCATTCACACAATTTTGTGTTTCGATCACACAAAACGGGCCTAATCTGGAACAACACATTTTATGAGTAACTGCCATGTTACACATTTTAGTGTAATTGACGGTTAACGATTTCCGATGAGTTCATTTCACACAGTGAGAGAGCGGTCGAAAAACGGACCTAACCTCAATTATATTTTTTCATTTAAATTGAAAATAATCGCAACATTTTTATACTATTTCAGAGGAGTCCCCATTTGTTTCGATATGACCAAACTAAAGTGTGATGCTTATAGTCGCACATTTTAGTTGTATCGTATCGAAACATGACGAAAATCCTCAGAAAAAGTAATTTTCGTTGCGATGCATGCCGGACGCAACCGCCATCATGGCGATCAAAATGGACTTGACAGTTCGAAGCAAAGTTGCTTACACATATTAAAAGAATAAAAGACATTACACAGCGACTGTGCATGTCTTACACATAATTTTCACACAGATTGCTATTCTCTCGTGTCATCATCGTCATGTGTGAAAATTATTCATGCGATGTGTAATTTACTTTAAGCGTGTAGCAAATGAACGCGATCGAGGAGTGTTCGAGCAATTGGGTTAGCGTTTTGATTACAGTTGGAGAAGCTAACGGTAAACTACGTGTTTACTATCGTACCTATTATTCACCTGGAACGAAGAGGCGGAGAAAGCCTATGGGAGCATAAAAGCTCAATTCATTTCGGCATAGATTCTTGGGAACCCATATTATAAAAAGCTACATGTATCTGTAAGCAGGTTCTATCGAAGCAACCGCGTGCCGCACAAAGCGTACTAGCCTAGTCCTAGGATGGAGCATTGAACAAGTTTGAATAGAATGAATAGAATGAGGCGTGACTCCAACAGCGTCTGCTCTTGCATCCAGCGGCTGTATGAGAATCAATGTCTAAGAAGGCAGTCCCATCGCGGTCCATAGGGATGGGCCAACAACCTATTGGTCTGATTGTACTGATTTTAGGACATCGACTCTTTGCGCGACAACGGACACTAATAGGAACATGGAACGTTTTAACTCTAGCCCAGCAGGGTAACTTGGCACAACTTGCCAAAGAGGCACCTCGTATGAAGTTTGAGATCCAGGGACTGAGTGCAGTTCGTTGTCCAAAATTTTGAGAGCATAGAACGCCATTAGGAAAAATTCTGCTATACTCTGGCTTACGATGTGAGCACGCTACCCGGCATCGCAGAACCTCTACAGCCAACTCAATAGCGTCGTAGATAGGATTCCAAAGGGCGATAACAATATCTGTATGGGCGATTCAAAGCGAAGATCGGATCCGACAACTCGAACCATGAGCGCATCTTGGGACGCCTAATGTCGCTTTCGATTTTGCGGTATAGCTGCACTCATGCTACACTTTTGCACCAAAAATGATCGTTTTTAATGTTGGTGCTACTGTAGCACCTGGTGTCACCACTGTAGCATTTTTCTTGCATTGAAACAAACAGTGTAGCACCAGAAAAAAATGTAAATTTGCCGGTGTAGTTTCTGTATTTCTGCGGTTGTTATTGTTTTCTTTTTATGGTATACAACAAACTAACCCAACTACAATAAAAAACGTTCGTTTTTGCCGTGCAAAGTGGTGCACTAAACGGTGTAGCTACACCTCAAAAACGAAAACTACGCAGAAATGAACGAACGTTTTGTGTTCGCAGAATTGTGTGGTAACAACGATATGGTGATTGGGGCATCGCTCTTCCCGCATCGATCGGTTCACAAGTTCACGTGGGTCTCCCGTGACGGCCTACTAGAAAATCGAATCAACCACATCTGCGTCAGTCGAAAATGGAAACGGAACCTTCTGTATGTACGGAATAAGCGTAGTGCCGATATCGCGTCACCTCATCATTGGCGAAAAACGCCTGCGCATTGCGCAGATTATCGGATTATCGAACAAATTGATGTTTCGGGAACAGTAGGTTGTTGGCCCAAGGTTCCCTATCCACCGGGATGGGGCTGCCATCTTAGGTATAGCTTCCGGGGAATAGCATTTCATACTCAGCCGCTGGATGCCAGAACAGACGCTGTTGGAGCTGCACCTCCTTGGTGAACAGACGCTCGGTCAGTCGGGTCAAATTTGTTTAAAGTCCCACCCAACACCAGGACTAGGCTAGTGCGCTTTGAGCGACACACGGTCGCTTTGATAAGGCCTGCTTGGGGACACATGCAGCTTTTCATAGGAGTTCAACAGATATTCCACATAATGTACATATGTATTTATTTCGGATTTTTTTCAGAACATTGTAATTTAATGACCATGTCGGGTGGCCAATACCCGAAACATAGGCAATTAACTTTGATTGAACTGAATTTATTTGGGATTGTATCGTTTGATCTTTAGAGTAAAGAGAAGTTGTTATCTCGAAGAATTGTCTTTCGATTGATTGGGGAAGAAGAAAAACTTAATGTGAGTTACCATAACCATTAATTCAAGCACAATAATTAATTATTACAAATCTAACTATAATAGATTTAAGTTGTCTACACAATTCTATCATAGCAAAAACTATCCCCCAGATTTCATTAAAAAATATTCGCGTTAGCTCGTGGCAAGTCCAGAGTTATTCTTGGCTTGTAGTGGACAAGTGACTGCATAGCCAATTCCTTCTCATTCTCGATAGACCGTAAGGATGTGGCCAGCGCTATTATTGACCATATACAATTTTACTGTTCTCGGACATCCAATCAGTTTAACATGTTATAATACGTGAAGCCAAATGGTGGTACCAAGATCAAGATCGGATCAAGAATATATGTATCAGTAAAGGGCACTGAACGGGTGCATGTATTCATTAATAGATGCCAGCGATACAGAATTCGTACCTAGTGACCTCACAACTGGGAAAGAAATTCGAAAACGGAAGTGGTGCTGGGTAGGCCATACCTTACTTAGGGTCGGAAACGAAATCTGACGCAGAGGTAGACACCGAGACTGATGGCGACATAGCTTCCATAAAGTTGTGTAAGAAGACGACTTGAATCTAACAGGTTAAGGCTAATACTGGACATAGCCCAGGATAGCGATCTATTATCTTTTTACCCCATATAATCATAATAAAAAAAATTCATTGGTTCGGAATCACGAAATTCTAAACCTTATACGAAATTGGAGGAATATCTCACAAGACCAATGAAAATGTAGTCCTGCAATACGCCCGGTAAATACTACGCATAAACCATCCTTGTAATCTTCCAGGATAGATAATTTTTCTAGTACCTACAAGCAATTAGAACAAAACAATAAATAGAATCAATGAAATAGGGCCTGACCGTAATTCTAAGTAATTATCTGAGTGTAATTTCTGAATGTATAATGTAGTAAGAAATAATCGAGAGGAAATCATTTAATATCATGTGAAGCCCCACCACAGGAACGACAGCGACATTAGTCATCAAACTAAAAACAAATTGCACACATCAACTCCATCGTCATCACCACACGCAGCTTCGACTGTCGATGCAGCCCCCAACCCAAGAAAGCTGGAATAACAATAATACAAACAATTTCCCTTCATATCCTGGCCCAATGACCCTGAATGTGGCTTGTCTGTGCTGAATGAAATGAGGGAATAGCCCCACATCCTTTTTTTTTGTTGCATATCCTTCTACTTTCTACTCCTACGACCTGGCTGTTTGTGTTGGTGTGCGCGTGGCCGTACAATGCGTTGTGTGTATTTTCCAAAGAATTCGATCCTGTGAAACTGCTCCACAATCCAACAGAGCTTACTCTGCCGCAGCACTGTCTCTTCTTCTGTCGGGAACCACTTTTTTCGCCACCTTTTCTCCCCGCCCGACACTCCGATCGTTCGACCATCTCCCAACACAGAAAGGGCGTAGCAGGCTGTGAAAAAATGTCTGGATCGAATTTCACGCAAATTTTCACCATTTTCATCGGAATTTGTTTTCTTCTGGAAAATCACTAATTCTTATCACTGAATCAAATTCATGCACATGCAATTTATCCGGGAAATCAGCGACGAAATTTTCCCTTTTTCATCACTGGGAGAAAATTTTCCCAATCGATTTCTCGATGACAATGCACCAAAAAATGTAGAAAAGCACTTTTCCCAGCCAATTTGAAACTAAACTACAATCCGCCAGCGGAAATTACCTTTTGAACTAGGTGAGGCTTATCGTTTCGACGCAGAAATTTACTAAATACTCCTTGTCGTCCGGAGCGGAACGGATTTTGCTTTTCTTCAGGAAAAAACTAGCCACTTTTTCTTCACCAACAGAGGCGCACACGCAGATTAACCACGGCAACACACAAGAAACAATCAATCGCGTCCGAGTTCTTTCCGCAGACTGTGAATGGTGATTCGTCTCTGTGCTTGAGCATGGCATCGTTGTTCGCAGATTGGTGAGATTTTCTGAACCTCTCCGAAAGTGAGTCGTGAGAAATTCTGGAACAGTCAAAATTTGATAAAAATGAAACGTCAAAGTGACGTACAAAGAGGCGAACTTAGGAGGTAACACGGAAATTTGAATCAGCTCAGAATCCGTTTCATATTTTACCGATAATTCGACACGGTTGTTTTATAAGGGCCAATGTCGCAAACGTAATCAATGCCTTTTCCTGCAAATTACTCGACAACTAGGACCGCTCCCAGCTAAAAATCACTTGGAACTAGTGGCGCTCCGTACCTTCTATCAAACAGAAGTGGAAAATACCGCCAGAAGTCTCTAATCTCCCTGAAATCACCAGAAGAAGTCAATGTTTACGTTTGCGACTTTCGCCCTTTTGAAACAACAATGTCCAATTAAACACCGCATAATTGTAATTTCTTATTAACGATAACCAGTATATTATATATATAATTGCGAACTGTATGTAGGGATTAAGACCTCGGTCTTCGGTAATCAGATTATAAGCACATTTTGTCTAGAATTTATTATTAGCATTTTTAAATTGCCTTCTTATGCTGTGCTGCAGGATCTGTCAAAGTTAGCACCGTCATCTGTTTTCTTCTAATTTTTCTTGGATTTGTCTATTTTAACAGTGAAATGCACAATAAGTCGTTTTATGAGACAGTTTCGATCAGCTGATCCGCGGACCAAATTCCCGAGGTGTGAGGCTACCTTTGTCTGGACCTCACTAATCCGACGTAACAAGTCGTCCAGATCTCGCTAATTCGGAATTTTTCGGATTAAAAAGCATAAACACATTATTCTGTCAATTTTCAAATTTGTGCTGTGATTTTGTTTTGATTCATTTGTATGGATTTGACAGTCGGATTAACGAGAGAAACCTCGTTAGTCTGGCCATACATTTGTCAGATCAGCGGGGGTATACTGTAGTGAATATTAGTGTTATAGGTCTCCTGTCATTTCACCCGATTCGTAAAATAGCTTATAATTCAATACCAAATTTTCAAAACGATCTATCTGCTTTTGTAAACAAAAATATCAAACGTCGATTTGTCGAATCTGAGAACAATCCCACGCAAACCAACACCATCGACAGGTAGCCGAAGTCTTCACTTATACTAAGGACACACCTGTGGTACTTGTACCATGGTACAAGAGGACAAGAAAATTCAAAAGATTTCAAGACTATATTTGATAAAGACAATAACTGGTATGGTACTCATTTCAAGATTTTTGTACCATGGTACTTATACCACCAGTGTGTCATAAGTATTATATGTTGATGGTGTTGGTTTGCGAGGGAGTGTTCTCAGATTCGACAAATCGATGTTTTAATCTTTGTTTACAAAAGCAGATAAGTCGTTTTGAAAATTTGGTATTGAATTTAAGATGAGAAATTATTATTTCAATGATTTTTGGAAGGATTCACCTTAAAATATTAAAATGCGTTTGAACAATTTTTGATCATCCCTAATGCTAACCAAAAATAATGCATCAGAAACGTCAGTTTGCTATCATCGGGTAAATAAACAGCTCCGGCGGTCGGCATTGTTTTTCGTCGCGATTCCGCTGATCGATCGTTTTAAATGGTTTTGCTGCATTTTTGCTAGTGAACTATATATACGAAAATATCCGTAGTTTAAGTAGTTCCGTGACACATCCGACAATATGGGCGAAACCGAGCCCATCCACATCGAGTATGCGGACGAAACGGAGCTGCTGACCGAGTTCCGCAACTACATGAGTGATCCGGACACACGGGAGAAGGCCGCCAACTATCTGCTGGAATCGCTCATCGACGAAACCATTCTGGGAGTGGTGTTCGAAGTACATCATGCGTACAAGTCCGGCTCCGGTGTAGCAATCGAGGGAGAACCGGAGGACAGTAAGCCCTACACAATCGTCGATCTGCCGGATATGGACGTTTTTGGATCGACGAACAGTAAGAAAGCCATCGACTGCAACTGTCCGAACTGCAACCGGATTGTGGCCGCGTCGCGGTTCGCCCCACATCTTGAAAAGTGTATGGGTAAGTTTTTTTTCGTTTTGTAAATTTAAAATTTTCTGTGGTAAAGACCATGACTAAGACTAATTAAGATTATACTTAATTAAAGCGGCTTAACCGACAAAACATTCTTTCTTCTACAGCTCGGACAATATGCCAGACTTTCACTAGTCCAACTGGTGTCTAATCTCTTGGCAGATTTATGTAGATGTTTTCATAAACATCGTTTTCTAAATAATTTTGTTATTCAAACTATTGTTCATTATTACAGACATTGGATTTTGTTATAATCGTAAGACTTCTCATTCATTATAAACATTATGAATCCGAATGGGATATTTTGGGATATATTATCTGTTGGCATCGCCGCAGATCGAGAACGAAAAAGTGGAAGGTATTATCGGGTAATTCATCGTCGATCGAATGTCCAGCACCAGCGCTGTGGTGGTAGCGCTTATGCCCATGGATTGTGGTACTCGTCCATTAGCCAACCATGGTGGAAGACGAAAATTCATTTTTTTTTTCATATTTATTTTACAAACAAGTCATGTATGGTCCGGAGGCCCATGAGTCCTCGGTTGTTGCGCAGCGTTCGCGATGAGTGATGTCTCGCGGTTTACCAACTGGATTTTAGAAATTGAGCGCCATTACTCTCCGTCCTTTGTCCTCCGTCCTTGGTTGGCGAACAAACTCAACTAAAAGTATATTTTACATTAATAATTAAACATATAAACAATACAATAAACATACAATCTAGTATCTATCTAGGAGCTTGGGGATGAGTGGCTGGTTTTGTTCGCAGTAGTAAGATAGAGCGCTCTACACACAAATTGTTGAAAGATGTGTGCTCTGCGTGGATCGTGCGTGCGCTATTCCAACTCTGTTGCCAGCATACGACCATTGCTCCCACCGGGGTTGGTTACCCGATCTTCCCTAAGGTTGCTCGTATCCCGTCCAGCGCCATGAGGAGGTAGGGATATGAGTTGCTGGGTAAGAGGCTAAGGACCGCGAGATAGCAGTGGCGTTTCCCTAACCTCAATCTACCCGTGCACTGGACTTAAATTTAAGGAATTTTTGTGCGAAAATGTATAGAATAACTAGATTTTGATTAGTTTAAACGACTCTGATAATTTTATTTTCCGTTTGGGCTGTAGAAATATCAAAATTTTCATGTTTCGTATCAGTGCACAGGTAAAAAGTGAGGTTACGCGACGCCACTGCGAGATAGGGTCTATTTTATTCCTTCAGGTACGCGAAGTACCAATGGTACGCTTTAAACAGCATTTGTCGTATCATTCCTGAAGTAATTCCTCCTAATTTCATTTTAAAAATGTCTCTGTTGTCCAAAAACTTGAAATGGGCATCCTGAAGGAATTCCCGTTGTAATAATTCCAGAAGAAATTCGAAAAGCAATTTCAAGTTTAAATAACTAGACATTTTTGGATGAGTTCTTGAAATAAATTCGGGTGCATTTGCTGATGGGCTGCCAAAAGATATTCTGGAAGGAATTTTTAGAATAATTTTTGAAGAAACTAGAGAAATTAAAGAAATTTATATATTTTCAAAGAAGTTTTTTAATAATAAAAACTCTTGAAAAAACATAGGCTGCGTCTCATGTCCTGATTAGAAATCAAATTAAACATGAAATTGAAAACACCCGGTCATAAGAATCGCAAATGCTTTCTAAAAAAGACAAGAAAGCTATCAAAAATAATTCAATGTCTGTCAAAACTTATCTTGTAAGTGTGAGCAGCGTTATTCGGAAATCATTCAATGAATTTATAGCAAAATTAGCCCAATGCTAGTTACAGTTGTAGGGCACCATCCAATATTTTTTGCATATTTGGAATTAGACTAATGCAATATGAACTTCACTTACGCTTCGTCGCGTTGGAGTTATTTTCTCCCGGACCCGTCATGGGAGATTCGGTGGCCGATTCGGTCGAGTGAAAGGTGCCTTAGCGCACTGCTCTTGGAGGTGCAGGTAACCCCTCCGTGATCCGCTGGATTTGGCTCCGAAAGTTCGCCAGCTGAACGCTAATGGGCTGAAATGTACTTTTCGGCTCTGCAGCGTGGGCGTGAAAGTGATGCCGGCAAACAAGGACCATCATCAATCCGCCGTGGTGTTCCTCGAGGTTCCACTAGTATGAGTACTACACTCATGACCACCCCGACACAAAGCCGCTCAATGCTTTGCTGCGAGGGCTCCACGACATGAAGGAAGAAGATCTCTTTGCAGAACTCGAGAGCTGCGGCCTGAATCCGGTGACCGTGCACAAGATCGCTCGTCACGACAAGACGGGGTAGATAACGCGACCATCTTTACCTGGTCCACCTGGGTCACGGCTCCACCACGTAGAAGGACCTGAAGCTGATCGTCGTTATAAATTACACCGTCGTTTACTGGGAGCGATATCGGCCAGTGCACAGCAATGTCACGCAGTAAACCAACTGCTTTAACTTCGGGCACGGCACCAGAAACTGCCGCATAAAGCCGCGCTACAACAAATATGGCGAACCCCATCCGACCGAAGAGAGCGACAAGATGGAGGTGGCGGATGCCAAATGCGCCAACTGCGGCGACAAACATCAGGCTACAACCAAGGACTGTCCAAAGCGAGCGGTGTTTTTGAAATCCAGAAGAAGGTCTCCACCAGGACCCTGTTGATGAAGAACCGTGTTCCTGCTCTCAACGAGGTGAACTTTCCAGCCATCCCGGCTCCCCGTCGTGCGATTCTAATCCTCCCCCCGTCACAACCGCACATAGAGGTGTGCGCCGCCGCCGACAGTTTTTGACACGACGCCGCCGCCGGCACTTTTGCATCAGCGCGCCGCCGTTTAAATTTTTTCACGTCGGTGGTCTTTAATTTTCCACGCCGATTAAAAATTTAAGAAATCCGCAGAACTTGTGACCTACTCCAAACACAGCTAACGACAGAGTTTAGTTACGCTGCCTTGGAATGGTTATTAGTCCCCCAGACCAAAACGAATATTGTGGCTACTGCACTTGTCTTTCAGTATACTCACAACAGAACAACAATACAATATCATCTTAAGATGATCAGTTGTCGCCAATCATCAACTGATCGTGTGCGCATACTAGTTCGAGCACACTAGATGGCCTAAGAAAGTACATTTCTAACTCTCCATAACCGATTACTGGGCATTTGAAAGGGACGAAAACGACTAACAGGCCGATCTATTGAAATTGACCAGTCCAGATCACTCATTCTCGCGATAGAGTAATCGAAAAGCGTACCTGCTCTCTAGTGGTCGATTTCGTCTTTGATGCTGCGGCAGATAAAAAAGGTACCAACGGAGATAGAGCCAATAGTCTCACGTTAGCAGTGAAAAAGGCGTTACAGACAACCCGTGTTACTACCGTCGATTTTACTTAAAGACGTGGTGTTCACTGTTCTGATTAAGATTGAGATCAAAGTTACTGATTGTGGAAATTGCCAGCGCGAGCCCAATAGTACAACAGCAAGGTTCGTGAAAAAGGACTATGCACTTTGTATGTTAGTGAAATAATCTTAATCATTTGAATAGCATGCAGATATTACTCGCTGGCATAAAACCATCATGCTAATGGAGGAGTGAAGGAGGAGATAATTTGAGATCGATGAGCCCTCTAACAATAGATAACAATAGTGAATCTGCTCTAAAGTGAATCTGGACAAAACTGGTAAAATTCCCTTTCGATCCCATATAACAGCTAATAGCTAATAGACATTCATGCACGTAATGTGAGATGGCGGGAAGGCGGCGTGTGTCAAGCGCAGCCTGGTCGTCCTGCTGCAAGCTTTGTGGTATGCCCTGTGGACCAAAACCGGTCGTGGCCGGTCATGTAGTCATCCGGATGACGTCAACGATGCTGGCGCCGTGGGATACACTAGGCACACGGACACACACGCCAACACACTAGGATTAGGAACAGCATTCGGTTAAGTAGAATCTTAGATTTAAGTGTAAATGGGGTTAAAAGGGAGTTAAATATAATAAATTTGGATCATGATTGCCATTTTTTGTAAAGTCCGGCATTTCTTTTGGCATCTGGGTGTTTCCGGGATTAACTTGTTCGTTGAATTTTGATGTGCTAAACCGCGAACCTGATCGAACGGCTGTCGAGGATAGGCCAATACACCAACGAAAGTCGATTTTGGTTTTATTAAATTTTGTCTCATGCGACCGGGGAACCCGGAATTTGACAAACTTTCCGCGGAAAATGCGATGATTCAATGGAATTTTCGTAGATTTTTCCGGTTGATCCCTAGAACATCACATTAGAATTCCGTTTACGTGGAAATACCAAATACAGTCGACTCTCTACATCTCGATGTTCTACATGTCGATATCTCTCCCTATGTCGATGGTTTTCTCAGTCCCTTCAATCTACATATATTTGAGCTTTCTACATCTCGATAACCTTCCTACACGCTTAAAGTAAATTACACATCGCATGAATAATTTTCACACATGACGATGATGACACGAGAGAATAGCAATCTGTGTGAAAATTATGTGTAAGACATGCACAGTCGCTGTGTAATGTCTTATATTCTCATATATGTGTAAGCAACTTTACTTCGAACTGTCAAGTCCATTTTGATCGCCATGATGGCGGTTGCGTCCGGCATGCATCGCAACGAAAATTACTTTTTCTGAGGATTTTCGTCATGTTTCGATACGATACAACTAAAATGTGCGACTATAAGCATCACACTTTAGTTTGGTCATATCGAAACAAATGGGGACTCCTCTGAAATAGTATAAAAATGTTGCGATTATTTTCAATTTAAATGAAAAAATATAATTGAGGTTAGGTCCGTTTTTCGACCGCTCTCTCACTGTGTGAAATGAACTCATCGGAAATCGTTAACCGTCAATTACACTAAAATGTGTAACATGGCAGTTACTCATAAATAAGCTGACCATACGTACCGTATTTAACGGGGCAGTCCCGTTTTTTAGACTTTCTTGTGCTGTCCCGTCGTAATCTAAAAAATCCTCAATTTGTCCCGTTTTTTCAAGGATTCTTCCAAAAAGCTTCAAAATATAATTCAAACAAATTTAATATTTTAGGCAGGATAGGAATCTAGAATCAAATACATAGAAAGTTATTTTTTGTATCTTTATTAGAGAGATTTTTCTCTCAATGAAGAAAGTGGACGAAACCCATCAAAAAAGTGTGAGATTATATGTTATTAGTGTTTCTTTAAAAAGAATGCTATCTATGCTCTTTCGAATTTTCTAATGATCGACTTTTCTTAAGGTTTTTAACAGTTAATGATAACAAGTGCTTCTCCGAGGAATTTTTCATACAGTTTCATTTCAATAATTTTTTGTGCTTATTCCTGGGCATTAAAGATTGGCCAATTCATCAGCGGATTGAACGGATCTAGTAACTTGGTAGGCAAGTATTTGCTGACAATCAGGTCACGCCTCAACGTCAATAAGATTAAGCGCAGGTGCAGACATTCTAATTTTCAGATTAGGTTTATTTTCCGAAGTAGGTAATTAATTTTATTTTTTTTTTTGCACATCTGCTTACCACATTTTTTCCAATCATTTGATTCTTTCCGAAACATTAAGAATTCTTCAAAGTCTTTCTGAATAATTTTGAATATTTTGAAATCATCCACCGAAAAAAACGACGGCATGAAAAAATAAATCAATAAAATAATATAAATTCACTGAACAAAATCAAGTTTGGGGCAGTTTCAAACCGAGGGAAAATTTGGTCTGATCAAAGGCTAGATTTAAGGTCCTCACGTATTTTAAAGCTAATTTACACATCAGGAGTTTGTCTGCGCATTTCGCTTCCATGTGTGTGGACGAGATTTATGGGATTCCGTTATGAAAAATTTTAAATTCGGCCCGATTCAAAATACAATCCGGCGGAAATCTCGGAGACTCCGAGCTGTAAATCAGACTACAAATTGGCCAGGATTTTTTACTCTTCACGACAAAATTGCGTGAGTCCAGCTTTTTTTGGAAGCTTATGCGAACAAAATCAATGGACAAGATTCCCGCTACGTTACTTTTAGCAGCATTTGAATAAATTTTGAATTGAATAAATTCGACATTTATTCTCATGCGCCAATATTCATAGAAATAATTGAAATTGCATTTTATTGATTTTCTTTCCTTGTTGAGATAGTTGTTATTTTTATCTGCATATTTTTCCCCACTTTTTCGCATTTGTATTTTGACATTTTTTCTTAAAACTATTTTTTCTTAGCCTTCTAATGCCCCTTTGACTCGAGCTTTGACTTTTGTTTGTTATTTTCAATTGTCCAGAATTGGAAAAGGTTCTGATATTGGTCAATAATAAAATCCATCCATCGCATCTAAGAGTAGATCAAAATAAAATTTCAAAATTCCACTTTTTTCAAATATTGAAAGATGCGTAATTTTCTGCTTCTTCGTGTTTTTGTCTGCGTCCCTTTGAAGAGTAAAATATTTGTAGTTTAGTATTTTTTCACAACTAACTTAATACAAGAAATTAATCTATAGAATGTTATGGTGGGGAATGATTCGCTCTAAAATATTTCCAATTTCTTACATGGAAAATGAAAATTAAACCTATACATTTGGAAATTTCCACAGCTCTTGAATTTAATCACAAAGTATTTTGAAATGTCCCGTTTTACAAGCGCGTTTGTCCCGTTTTTTCACCGAAATGATCTGGTCAGCCTACTCATAAAATGTGTTGTTCCAGATTAGGCCCGTTTTGTGTGATCGAAACACAAAATTGTGTGAATGACTTTAAGCGTGTATCTCGTTATCTCTCTATCTCGATGTGCTCTGATCATATTTTGTTCAGGATTTACTCTCCTTGTGTCGATATGTTAAAATTTTTAGGCTACTAGACCATCTTTGGACAATAACAAACACGTCAACAACAAGAAACGACATTTGATTTGTTGTCGTTTTTCATAGCAACGAGCTTTTTTGGATCTAGTACCCATCTCATTTTTCATTCCATTCCTCGATCTCTCCCTATCTCGATGGTCCCTTCCAAGATGAATACACCACTAGGTGTTCCAATCTGCCAAATTCACGATTCAGCCATCTTGGATTTTAGTATGGAAGAGCCAGCCGGTTTGTTTATGTTTTGCACCGAAAATGAATTTTTCACCCCCGCCTTCTTCTCGTCCATAAACTGGGCAGATTGAAACACCTAGCTGTGTATTCATCTTGGTCCCTTCCAGGGGCGTCTCGTGGACTTTTGCTACACCTGTTCTACCATGCTGATAAAAAAAAATCATCAAGCTGAGTGGTTTCGAATGAAAGTTGGGCATTTAATCTAATATTACAACCTTTTCTTGTTCAACTTAACCAAATATACAATTTAAATAGAAAAGATTTACAAAACAATAAATGACTTGTTTTTCTCTTTTGTTACAAAAATGTTTTAAATTTAGATGCACTTAAAATTTTAGACTCGGAAATCGTCTAAAATCTAACTTGGTGGCAGTTGGGCAATAACTGAATATTGCTCAGAATAGAGATCTTTCATATCGGCTCATTCCACCATTCAGGGTACGCTGGTCCCATCGCCGCTAATATTTAAACTCTCACATATATTGTTGCTATGAAAGAAATGTTATTAACCATTATTAGTATAATAATTATAGTATATAATTATACAATTATTGTTTGATGCGACCCCAGATTGTGACGACCAATAAGTCACATTTAGAAGCTGAAATGTGTTTATTTAATTTTTCAAATTTAGTGAAAACTATACCTTTTTCTCTATGTTGATTGATTTTGAATATTCGTAAAAAAGCATTATTTAAAGTCTCTTTTGAAAACGCAAACATTAATTTAATATTGTTTTTGATGTATTGCATATTCATCACGAGAAAAAAGAAAAACAAACTGTTTCTAATCATCGGCGCGAAAGCGTGCGCGGCCTTTCGGCATAGCACAGCCCGACACTACGATCGAGTCTAACCGAAGGTGCGTCGCGTGTTCTCGCAGCGCGTCGAACGGGTTTGACTCCTGCGCGCATAGCAGAACTTGCATCTAAACGTGCTTGCTTCGCATGCGAAAGAGGATGATGTGAGAAAACGGAGAAAGCTGGCAACGCTCACGCTGGTTCTCTGCCCGCGGAGAACGAGTGAGCATACCAAGGAGGAAATTATTTCAAATCATTTGTCATGGCGCAAAACTTTAAATTTGACTTCTGGCAGCGCTGCTGTTGGTTCTTCATTATAGATCGCACGACTGGCAAAAGCTTTCTATGTGATGATGGGGTGTGGTTTTTCAGAGAAACACACATTTAGCTGCAATTTGACGTACGCCAAGCATGTGGCGTTAACTTGATCTGCCTACGAAATATTTTGTTTCTTTAGATGTTTAGATGTTAAAATCATTGTAAATTATTTATATACACAGGATTTTGTTTTTACACGATTTTTTTTCGCTCGTATTTTTGATCGTGTGACTTCAATTTGCCACCAAACTCTTCGCAACATATTTCAAAAAATCCAGAATAAATCAAAGAAAAATCACATGGTAATTAATATACGTTAAACATTTAGGATGAGTGGAAAATTGAGAAAATGTAAATCGCGTAAAAACAAAATCCAGTGTATTATAATTAATTGCCAAGACATTAATTTCTTACTTCTGACCTAAAAATGGTTACCTGTTCCATGAACAGGTAGAACGTATGGACGAGTCGCCCCTGGTCCCTTCAATATCGAGATGTGGAGAGGCGACTGTATTCCATACAATTTTCCGTTGAAATTTCGTAAATCCCACCGTGGAAAGTAAGATAAACTTCGAGTGTAAATTTCGAAGGATTTCGTGTTGAAATCCAAAAAACCCAGATTAATCCACCTAGCAGTGATGATGCCTTTCTCGTGCATTATAAAATATATTGAAAGAATCACATTAGAAAGGTCAAAAAAGCTCTTTAGGAGAATAGATCACATTTTTTCGATCATTTTGCATGTTTTTGCATTAGTTAAAATGTATTGCCACCATTTTCGGAAAATTTTTTTTTTCGGTTTTGAATTTTTTTCCAAGGGGGGACCCTTGGGAAAAAACAATGATTTTTCAATAATTCCGAAATGCAATGTCCGATCGAGCCAATTTTCAATAGCAAACAATGGGACCGCATTCCCCGTCGAATGCAACTTGTTGCGAGTAAATCGGATAATGCTAAGTTCCAAAAAGTGTGTCTACAAAATTTGTACACATACACACATACACACACACACACATACATACATACACACATACAGACATCACCTCAATTCGTCGAGCTGAGTCGATCGGTATATAAAAATCGGCCCTCCGGGCCTCCTATCAAAATTTTGTTTTTGAAGCAATATTATAGCCTTTACGTACACTTAGTGTACGAGAAAGGCAAAAAATCGTCGAAATAGATTTTTTGAGCGGTGAAGAGTCGTTTGGCAGAAAGCCATTTTGTCGATAGCAACAATTCCCAACAAACATTGGAGGAGAATAAAGCGCTTATATGACCAGAATAAGTCTTCTATAACATATACACACTTCTCCACATCTCGATATTTAAGAGACCATCGAGATGGGGAGAGATCGAGGAATGGAAAGAAAATTTAAATGGGTAATAGATCAAAAAAAAAACTCGTCGCTATGAAAAACGACAACAAAATAAATCATATCGACATAGAACCTGAACAAAAAATGACCAGAAAACCATTAACATACGGATATATATCGATATACAGTACATCGAGATATTGAGAGTCGACTGTATAGCTAAAGTTCAAGCTCTATCTGGTAAAACTGCAAATGTCACAAGAGAGAATTCTCTTCGTCGACTTCCCCGACAAGCAGAAGATTTATTTGCGGTTCTCGCAAGTTCTCATTATTTTATTTTATAAGAGGGAAAGTCGATGAAGTCGCAAGGATGTTAATTTGCGTTCGATCATTTAGTAGTTTATCTATAACTCATTCCAGAAGCTGAATTTCAAAATCATTTGTATGGTGGACTTCAAGTGGGAAGGTTTTTTTACAACTCTGCCCAATGGTTCGTTGCTAGAACTCAACTAATAACGGAGTTATAGCGCTAGTTACAGTAACTTTAACTAAATGATTGGAATTTCATTATCATTTAGTTTAAGTTACTTTAACTATAGTTATAACTTCGTTACTAGTGGAATTCAAACAACAAACTATAAGGCAGAGTTGCGAAAAACCTTCACACTAGAAGTCCGCCATACAACACATTTTGAAATTCAGCTTTTGGAATAAGTTATAGACAAACTACTAAATCATCAAACACAAATTTCTAAATGATCGATAACATCCTTGGATGAAAGTCTTGCGGCATTCGCCCTTTTTACAAATAGAGCTTGAATTGTTTGTTGGTAAGTCCGAAAGTTGTTTGGCCTAATATGGAGCCCATCTAGTCTAAAATTACTTTGCCGAAATTGCCATTTGGTTGAACAGTTCCTTTGGTTAAAAAAAAAACAGTTGACCGAATAGCTCAATTGGCCGAAATAAGCATTCGACCGAAAGTGTCGTTCGGCTGAATTGGTCATTTAGCAGAAAATGCTGTTTGGCTGAAATGTGTGTTTTTCAGAAAGGACATTCTCGGGCCAAACTTCTCTTTCTGTCAACGAGCATTTCTACCAAATGACATATTCGGCCAAATAATCAAGTCGGTCAAATGACTTATTCGGCCAAACGACTATTTCGGCCAAATTACATTTTCAACAAAAAAAACTGTTAGAGCAAAAAACTTTTTCGGTCAGATACAAATTCAGCCGAATGAGGCTCTCGGCTGTTTGTCGCTTTCCGCCAAATGTCATTTTCGGTCAATCCATTTTCGACCTAATACCGTTCTGGACAAACGTTTGATTCGACCTAATGGAAATTGGCTAGAAGACTTTTGGCCTAACCAGTTATTTGAATAAATGGCTTTTCGTCGAATGATTTTCGACCAAACGACAGGTAGGGCCATTTGGCCGATAGACACAAGGCCGAAAGGTGTTTGGCCGAATATGTTATTTGGCCGAACAAACTAATAAGCCAAAGTCCATCCGGCCGACAATTTGATTTAGCTGAAATAGACATACGGCCGAAAATGTCATTCTGCCGACTAGCCATTTAGCCGAAAAAGTCGTTTGGTCAAAAAGTTGTTTGGCCGAAATGGTCGTTTGGCAGAAAGGCCATTTAGCCAACAATGTTATTTGGCCAAACGGGTGGATATTTTTGACCATATTACCGTTCAGTAATCAACATTTTCGACCGAATAAGCCTTTCTGTCAAACATCCATTTTGGCCTTATAACCTATTCAGCCAAACGACCATATCAGTCAAACGACGTGCTAGGGAAGAGTACTCTTTCGGTCAAATTACCAATTCGGCCGTATGTTGCTTTGGCCAAATGAAATTTTTGGCCAAACTGTTTTCGTTTTTCGATAGACACTGCAGGATGGAACTGCAGGCAGCACTCCTCGGAGCACGGCTTTTGAGGAGCGTTTACTCCAATCACTCATTAACCTTCAACAGCTGTTACCTGTGGACGGACTCCAGTACCGTACTTTGCTGGATTCGTTCAGATCATCGTAAGTTCAAACCTTACGTCGCTTATCGAGTTGGGGAGATCCTTTCTCTTACTCAGCCCGGACAATGGAACTGGGTTGCATCACAACACAATATTGCAGACTTGAGACATGTTCGGATTGTTGAAGGTCTTTGTAGCGACGGAGTTGTTCAACGGTAGCTCAAAGCTGGAATTATAATTCAATGTAATAAACAAGTAAATTTTTAGATTTTTTATAAGGGCTTACATGGTCTTCTTCTGTTCCTTGCACACTCCTTGCTTGCCTTAATCGAAACCCAACCGCATTCCGCTGTACCTTATTCGCAATTGGCCGATTTGACATGTGTCAAGCGATGTGAAGTGTGGCCAGAACAATAACCGTTTTGCCCAATCGTTCATACAATTCGGCTGGATGCTTTTTGAATTAACATATTATTCGGCCCATTGGCTTTCGCCAAAATATTTTCGGTCAAACGACCCTCTTCTTTTTAATAATTTTGCATTGAATTTCCGACGAATTTCTTATGAACAATACAAAGAATTCCCTGTAGAAATCAAAAGAAATCTGTCAAAAATCCATTTTTTTTCGTAGAATTACGTAGAAGCTCTGAACAATTTTGGTTTAAATTTCATAAAATTCACATCGGAAATTCAGAAGAAATTTACATAGAAAATAGGAAAACATCCGGTGCAAATTCCAATTAATTTCTCATGAAAATTTAGAACAATGTGCCGTTGAAATCTAATTTAGTTTTGTTGATGTCCACATTTTAAACAATCTCGCGCAGAAAATCTGAAGAATTTTCTGTGTAAATTTCGAAGAATACTCAACAGAAACATTTTCCTGTAGAAACTCAAGCAATTTTCCTTGTAAATTCCAAAGTGCTTCCTTGGAAATTCCAAAGTATTATCAAAACTTTAAAGTAGTTGTCATGGAAAGTCCGAAATTAATTTTCAAATTAATATTTTAGAGAAGCTCAGAGAATTTTTGAGAGAAGTTCTTCCGTTGAAGTCTTGAAAACATCCTGAAAAAAGGCAGAAAAAAAACGTTAAGAAACAAGCGTTAAAAATCTCCACGCCGATTCACGCCGCCGGCTAAAATGGCTTCCGGCGTGACGTCGAAAACGCCGCCGCCGCCGACTAAATTTCCTACAAACGCCGCCGCCTACGATTTTCGGACCGGCGCACACCTCTAACCGCACAAGCGACTGGCAGCGGCAGTTGCGTCGGTTCAAGCTCCAGCACCATCGGCACCATCCACCAGCGAATGACCCCCCCTCCCTTCTCTAGGGTTCCGTCGGCAGTCGGAGAACGAAGCCGTCCGACCGGAATAATCTGCTCCGCTCTACACTCCGGAGCAACTGATGGCGATCTTCGGCTGCAAACCCCGTTTCGACCAGATGGTATGTTCATTATTGAAATTGGCTGGTAGGGCGGGCCTGATCAACTGGAATGCTTGCTCGCTTAAGAACAAAAGCATCGAACTGGCTGATTTCCTCGAAGAAAAGGAGATCGACGTTGCGTTTATCACTGAAACGCACATTAAGCTGGAGATGAGCGTCCACATCCCGGACTTCCGCATCGTGCGACTCGACCGGTCGTCCAGGGGAGGTGGTGTGGCTATCGCACTTCGATATAACATCAACTGTCGCCTGCTGCCAAGCTTTCAGCTGAGGATCATCGAGGCCATCGGTGTCGAAGTGACTACTTCCGTCGGCACGATCACGCTCATCGCGGCGTACTGCCAAACTCAAGCTAAAGCCGGTGATGGTACAGCGTTAAGCTAACGCGGAGGCCAGTACATCATTGCCAGCTACCTTAATGCCAAACATCAAGCCTGGGGCAACAGTCGCGGTAATCAAAACGGCACCATCTGGAGCAACGAAATGGAGGAAGGCCACTACACGATCCTGAGCCCGGATTCCCCCACTCGGCTGAGTCTGTCCGGCGTCCATTCGACAATCGACTTGTACATCACCAACATGAACGATCACATCTCGCAGGCGGTCGTCTACCAGGCTCCTCGATTAATCGGCATCAGCTGATGGCCTGGTGTACAAACTACAACGATACAATCTTCCCAACAACCTGGTGATAATCATCAACAATTACCTGTCGGCAAGAACATTCCGGGTCTCAATCAGCGGAGCGAGTTCCAATGCGCACAACATCGCGGCATTCTGTCTCGCAGATGACACCTCCATCGTCTACATTAATAAAGTGATCAGAGCGCTAGTGGCAAAACTCCAACGAGGCCTGGATGTCCTGAGAGAGTACCTCACCAGCTGGAAGATCTGTATCAACGCGGCGAAGACCCAGGTCATCATTTTCCCTCCACTTCAAATCTCCTAAACATGTTCCGCTTTAGGACTGTTGAATCATCCTCAATGACACGAATGGAATGGGTGGAATGGGCCAATGAGGCCGACTACCTTGACTTGACTCTCGACAGTAAGCTTATTTTCCGGCAACAGGTTGACAAGACGGTGACGGAGTGTAACGTTTTGTTGGAACTACTGGAGCCCTCCTTAGCCGTGAGGTAAGACGCGCGGCTACAAAGCAAGACCATGCTGAGGGTGACTGGGTTCGATTCCCGGTGCCGGTCTAGGCAATTTTCGGATTGGAAATTATCTCGACTTCTCTGGGCATAAAAGTATCATCGTGTTAGCCTAATGATATACGAATGCAAAAATGGTAACCTGGCTTAGAAACCTCGCAGTTAACAACTGTGGAAGTGCTTAATGAACACAAAGCTGCGAGGAGGCTCTGTCCAGTGTGGGGATGTAATGCCAAGAAGAAGAAGAAGAAGAAGAAGAACTGTACCCTTTGATCGGTTGGTCGGTCGGTCGTCATTGTCCCTGAAAATAGGCTTGCTGTCTACAAGCAAATCATCCTCCCTGTGGTCGATTACGGCGTGCCGGTCAGGGGGAGTTGCGCCAAAATCCACCATCTCAAACTGCAAAATTAAAATCGAAGTTGGAGCGCCAAGCCGGCCGATCACTGTACATGTAAAAAAATATGTTTTAATAAAGAAGAATATTGCTCATTACGAAACCCATTAATTTACTGGTTTAATAGTTGTGCAATAGCCATCGGCGTAATAAAAAATCATTGGCGGCGGCGCACAGGTCTAGTAGACGTTCACATTAGAGGAGCGTGAGTATTTAGAATGTCTGGCGGCTACACACATTCTTCATCGGAAATTGTACTGATCAAGTAGCGGCTGTGTGTGCCAACTCTTTTATTTTTCCAAAAATTGAATGGGTTTTGATTTTTCATTATACATACTTTATATTTCTCCATTTATTGTGACACTAGACACATTTTTTTACGCGGATTCGAAAATCGCAGCGTTTTTCCTGAAAATTCGATTGTTTTGTTACCAAAATCATATGGCTTTGTTGCCAAAAACCAAATGGGGTCTGTATCTTGTCTGCTGACAAAGTTGGTGCCCTCGCCTCCCACCTCTATCTAAATAATCTAATACAGTCTAGACCACAATTTGGCTTCAACTTTCCAGGAATGGGCCGGAATTCATCGCGAATCGCTAGCCGCCGTATAGCCAATACGCGAGATGGAGGCAACTATTTTGGCGCGGACGAGGACGACGAAGACGACGCCGATTGGTCCGGCGAGAAGCGCAAGAAGAAGATCGCCCCGGTCAGAACCAACGGCAACAAGAAGAACGGCAAGTCGTCATGAAAATAATTAACACAGTTATGAAACAAGGTGAATCCCTGGAAGAAACGGCTTCGGTCTTCCGTGGGATGTCCTTCCGAGATGCGCACGACTGGTAAGTAGCTTTGACGAGCGTGGTCAGACGAAGGTTTCACTCTTGTTATTGGCGATAATGCAAACCATGAAGAACTGCCGGCTAGAAAGCGGAAACGATACCAGAATCGATCACACGACTTGGTTGGATTGAGTCTGGTGTTCGTGCTGAAATTGTGACTTTAGTAACTTATGAAAATAGATTTGAACACAACATTGTGGTGTAAAGTTTTACAATGAGGATTCCAATTTAGATGTGGTCAAAAATTTGTAGATTAGGCAACACGATCAAAGATCTATAAACATTAAAAGATTGTGAACGACTTAAATATTATTATATAATGACTATTGTAATTTCTTAGAAAACAACAAATTAGGGTATGAAATTATAGATATTGCTGTAAAATATAATGTATAGACTTGTTATTATAGAGAAATTCTTGTGAAATGCTTTTTTGGGGTACGTCACTATGATATTATTATTTTGCAAATCTTGCTATGTTACTTTATGTCGTTTTCGATTATTGTTGAAGTCAATCGTATTTTATATGAATCTCAATATTTTTTCTTTGTACACTACATACAGGTTGTAAATTCTTCAACAACTTCAAACACTTTCCCACCAAGCACTACCTCAGCACCAACATCACTAGGTCTAACTCTATCTCTAATCGCAACCATGTAATTTATATTGGCAGAGCTGACCGTTGAGCCTATCCTCACCGTATCCGTCTTCTGTGGGAGTGGGAGAAAAGCTTCCATTACTGCCTTGCGATCGATTCCAATAAGATTGATGTTGTCCGCAAAGCTAAGGACCGTGGGATGATAGTGTCCTTCCTCTGCATACCAGATCTCCTAATGGCGCCCTCGAGTGCAATGTTGAACCATAAATTCGAAAGTGCATCATCCTGCTTCTATACATCTAGGTCTCTAACGAGGTTGAACCATCAAGCCTTGCACGTATCAGCCTAATCAGTTTCGCTGGAAAACCATGTTAAGATGTTATCTATCACAGCTCATTTCTTTCCACTGAACTGTACACTGCTTTGAAATCAATGAACAGATGGTGAGTCTTATACTTCCGTTATACTTCCGGAATTTATCAAGCATTATCCACTAACTAAACATCTGACCCGTCGTTGACCAGCCCATAAGAAAACTTGCCTGGTATTCACTGACGATTGACTCCTCAAGCTGTCTCAGTCTGTTAGTCTGATTTTTTCGAATATGATATGAATAAGTTCAGTATACTGTCGTTGAAGGGTAATAAAACTGAGCTGTAAAATCTTACTACCTAAAGAGGTTTACAAAATCATTTATCACAATATTAGTATTGAAAACATGTATACAGAATTTCAAACATCAAACTCTTAATTCTACTGAGCTACTGGCATTCGTTCCAAGTTGCGTTGCTTCGTTTATCATTTGAACATTTTCCTGCTGATCGCTTTGTAATGATTCTAAAATTTGAATGATATTTTATCAGTTTTAAGTCATTTGAAAACATCTGCTACGTCCATCTTACCCATGTCACTCTCAATGGTGGAAACCACGATTCGAATCAACTCGAAATCCACAACCAGAATGATGCGTAACACTATGATTAGTGCTCCGCATACGTAGCTGATTGCCCAAATCCAGGGGAACGCTGCCACCAGGTAGTAGTTTTTATCCGGCAGTACCAGATCATTCGCTTCATTCATCGAGAAATAGCTAATCATTCGGGCGCATTCAGTTCCTCCGGTGGAAATTATTTTGTTGAACTCCTTACAAAATTCGGTTAAACCACTGGTCGTTAGACTAGCACAGATAAATGCAGATATTCCACATATGAGGAAGAAGACCAATGATGGAATGACGATTCTCCATGGCCTAGGTATAATACTGGAAGATTTTTTTTATAAATTCGCTAGAATTAATGGATTGCAAAAAATCATGAATACCTGCCAACACCTTCTCCGCCATGACCGTGCGTCACGAATAAGGCCATCCAAATAACTCCAATCAAAGCGTGAAACAGTGGAGTGTACACGAGATACTCGCAATAATCTGGGTTGCTCCATTTGCTGCTGTATTCGTGAATAATATCTGGAATGAAGCCCTATGTCAGTATATTAAACAAAATGGCAACATCTTAATGAATACTCCTGCAAAGTTAAAGTTTTAATTCAGAACAAAAATTACACCAAATTACACCACGGGTAAGCATATCGGTCTCGATGTCTATCCCTTTTCAATCGTACTTAGACTTCCAACGTCCTGCCGCAACTGATGACTGGGGCTTAACCGACAATATTAATCAATCTGAACATGACTTCTATTTCCTTTCCCTTGTTTGGCGATCAATCACGATTTTGAAGAAGATCTGGCGTACCTCAAGAGGCCGGTTCTGGCAATCACTCTTATCTTGATATGCCAAGAATTTATTTTTCGCATAACAAAGCACTTCAATAATATCCAATGTATAAAATCGCTCTATTGTGCTTTAGTGAGCTCATTACTATAATATTTATCAGTTGTCTGGGCTCCTTTTTACCAAAACAGCATGATGCAAATAGAAGCAATACAGCCCAAATTCGTTCGTTTCACTCTACGTTGTCTTTCTTGGAATGACCCAAATAATTTACCCAGCTATGAAGCACGCTGCCGACTTATTGGTTTAAATCTGTTAAGTGATCGTCGAGGTGGTAATCATTGACTACTATGTTCGTGGCTAACATTCCTCCCTTCTTATTTCCAGAACAGGTACGGCTCGAATCTGGACGGCATCCGGATCACTCTATGTGGGCGGACCGATGGTGGTTCTGGAACGGGATCTATAGGTGGCTGGTTATCTTCTTCATGCTCTGGTTCTGGTTGGTTGGTCTGGATGCGACCGCGTTCGGGAACATCATCGAGTTGACTGGAACCTGCTTCGACTTCTTGGTTGGAAATCGCTGGCATTACTTGCACCTCGGTTCGTGGCTGGACCTGGGATCGGACGTTGGAGGTTGATGTAACAGGAAGTGGTTCCTGCTCGGCTTGACCTTGTTGAGCGGGCTGTACTGCTGGTCCAGGAGATTGAATTCCAAACATGTCCACCAGTGGTGTGGAATCTGCTGCGCCGGTTGCTGCTTCACTGGAACGATGCTTGAGCTGGTTGGAGTGCGATCTGATGAGCTTCTTCCGTCCATGCCAATCGTCCAGTAGCACGTTGTGGTTGACCCGTCCGATGACCTCGATGATTACGCCGGATGCCCACTGCCACTTGGTGTTGCTGCGGTAGACCTTGGCGTAGACCATGTCGCCTTTTCGGAAGCCACGAGGAGTTGCGCCATGCTTCCGGTTGAACTGTTCGTCTTGGCGTTGATTGAGAACCACTGGCTTCGATTGTTGGTGATGCAGGAAATCGAGAACCGTCGTGATGTTTCGACCAAGCATCAGCTGCGAAGGAGTTCTGCCATTCAGAACACGACTGGGAGTGGTTCGGTAGACCTGGAGGAACGTCTGGAACGATTCCGAGATACTTTCCCCCTCGTTGATTTTGCGCAACGGCCTTTTGAAGGTGTCCACAAATCTCTCCGCCTGGCCATTGGACTGTGGGTGATACGGCGATGTCCGGAAATGTTGAATGCCGTTCTTCCTGCATAAAACCGCGAACTGTTCTGACGTGAACTGCGTTCCATTGTCGGAGACTATGACGTTGGGAACGCCAAAACGGGCAAACACCTCGTCGAGGAACTCGGTCACTGATCCATCCTTTGACAAAAATATTCAACCTGTCCCTGGAACAGGGTGTATTCCCAAAGGGGTGGAAATCATCGTACATGTTTCCGTAGACTGGCCCCAGGGCCGGATTTAGCCGGAAGGGGGCCCCGGGGCCGACAGCTTGTGGGGGCCCCAAAATGTACAAAAAAGGTTGGTTTTGGTACAAAAGATTTGTGGGGGCCCGGGGCCACGGCCCCCTCGGCCCCCCTCTAAATCCGGCCTTGACTGGCCCAAAATGCATGAAATCCTGAATTTCAAACCTTGCACCCTTAAATGACAGTTTGGGGGTTCCAGAAGCTCCCCTGAAAATTTCAGCTCATTCGGTCCAGTGGTTGGCGTGCGCAAATGGCTCAAAGTTTGTATGGGAAAAGTGATCCAAATGTATGACGAAACGCAACCGTTTCAGTTTTTTGCTTCTAGGTGGCGCTGTAGTCGACGGACTTCTGTTGTGGACAAAATGTAGAACCTTTTTTATATAAGGAAGCGACTGGTGAAGACCGGATGTAAATCCCTTTAAAATTGGCCAAGTTATAAGCATCCAAAGTCGAGGGTGTCGAGCGTGTCCCCCAGGGGTGTTTAAAATGAGAGCAAGGTACCACCGACCATTGCGGCGGCGATGCAGGCGTATTCGGTGCCGTGCGAAATTGAATGCATGATTATCACGCAATCTCGCGAATTTTTATCCGATCCGATTTTTATACTTTCCGTATTCTGTACAGTAGTGTAGCTAGAGAGGGAGGGGGTGACTTACCACTGAAGCCAACGAGATGAAGTTTTTAAGGGGAGACAAAATTCATTAAATATTTGTAACGAGTTGTTTTCGGACATCGTGATGCCTGTTGCATCTATTTTAGAACGATATAGTTATAGTATAATCGTTACAGACAGAGGGACAGAAGAACAGAAAGACAGAGAGACCTGGGATATTATATAAGTTATATATTTTTCAAACAACAGTTTTAATGTTTATAGCATAATTTATTAACTGTATAAAACTACAAAGTTATCAACAAACAACACTTATGCCTATATTAATTATTTATTTCAACTGCTAGGCCTTCCTTTATAACAGAGCGAGTGCAACCTGGAAAATTTTGCCTATGCTGTTGAACAACTTTAAGAAGATATTGAAGCTGTTCTTCATTTTTTGTCAGTTTTCCACAAAAATCTTGAACTAGTTTAACTCCTCTTTCAGCACAATCATTCACTACCAAAAATGAATGATTTTATCTCTACTTTCAACAAATTCTTTTTGTCCATTTTGTCACAACAGAAATCCATCGACTACAGTGCCACCTAGAAGCAAAAAACTGAAACGGTTGCGTTTCGCCATACATTTGGATCACTTTTCCCATACAAACTTTGAGCCATTTGCGCACGCCAACCACTGGACCAAAAGGGCTGAAATTTTCAGGGGAGCTTCTGGGACCCCCAAACTGTCATTTAAGGGTGCAAGGTTTGAAATTCCAGACTTTTCACTTTTTCCATATAAGCTTGGGCCACTCTAATGTTTCCGATTCATAAAAAAAGGGGATAAACGCAACATTGAAAATTATCGTGGAATAACTTCACTTTGTGCTTGTTCCAAAGTACTTGAAGTCATTGTCAACGACTCATTATTCGCAGCCAGCAAACACTACATATCATCTGACCAACACGGCTTTTATCCAAGGAGATCGACATCCACAAACCTCATTCCATTCACGTCTACTTGTCTTCGAAGTATGGACTCCGGAGCACAGGTCGATGTGATATACACGGATCTCAAGGCTGCATTTGATCGTGTCGATCAACAAATTCTGCTGGCTAAGCTGAATAAGCTCGGAGTGTCTGAATTACTAATTCGTTGGTTCAAATACTACCTCAGCAACCGCACGCTCTGCGTTGAAATCGGCACAGCTAAGTCGTTTGAATTCACGAACCCATCAGGTGTACCCCAAGGCAGTAACCTAGGACCCTTACGGTTTTCCATATTCATGAATGATGTCGGATTCACTATTCCACCAGGATTCCGTTATTTTTATGCTGACGACGTCAAAATCTTCATGATTATACGCTGTATCCAAGATTGCCTACTACTCCAGAATCTGGTAAAAAAGTTCGAGGAATGGTGTTCTACAAATTTCCTAACACTGAGTATACACAAGTGTAATGTTATTACCTTCCACCACAAAAAGACCCCAATACTCTACCAATACGTGATGCATGATACAAATCTGCAGCGTACCAGCAGTGTATGTGACCTGGGTATAATTCTGGATTCCAGTTTGTCCTTCAAGCAGCATTATGTAGATATCGTCGGAAGAGCCAACAGACAACTTGGTTTTATTTTTAAAATTGCTGACGAGTTTCATGATCCTCTTTGCCTTAAGGCTCTATATTGCTCACTTGTTCGGTCAATATTAGAATTCGGCTCGGTAATCTGGTGTCCATACCATTCTTCCTGGATTACAAGATTAGAGGCCTTTCAAAGAAGATTTGTTCGGTATGCCTTACGTAATCTTCCATGGAATGATACAACAAACCTCCCTCCTTATGCAGAACGCTGCCAGTTGCTCGGTCTAGAGACCCTCGAACAAAGGCGATCTATCACTCAGGCGGTGTTCGTTGCAAAAATTTTAACCGACGAGACCGACTGCCCTGAAATCCTGAATCAACTGAACTTCTATGCTCCGGGGCGGACACTCCGATCCAGGAACATACTCCAGTTAGAAGGTCGATCATACAATTATGGCATGCACGACCCCATACGGTTTATCTCAGCACGCTTCAACGAGTTCTACGCACTGTTCGATTTCAACGGCATCTCGTCCACCATTTTCCGGAATAAAATTAGAAGAGAGTTATTAGTTCAACTTCGTAACAATCATCGTTAGTAATAAGTTTTTGTTGTTAGTAGAGAAATAATTGTTTCAGAATGCTATGTTTTATTTAGAATGTGTTGTTTGTATATTTGTGCACTGCATGTTAAATTCGTTCAAGAAAAGATATGAGGTTTTTACGCCAATTTGAGCATGGCCAACAATGTCAACTCAAACTGGCTTTTTCCCTCATAAAAAAAAAAAAAAAAAAATTCATTAACCCTTAAAGGCGCAAGGCGATTTTTTTAGAAATCGTCAGAAATATTTTGAAATTTTTGAACCATTGACATCATTAACATTTTCGGTTTGTTGTTTTAAAAACAACATTGCCCATTTAAGGGTTAAGGCTTCAAGCCAGATGGAATAAATAGCAATAAATAAATAAATAAATAAACTTCCACTTGAAGATAGGCGTCACTCAGGTCGATGACGCTGAAATACCGGCACACATTGAGCTTGGTAAAGATGTCATCAGGGACCGGTAGCGGGTAATGGTTGGGCTCCAGGGCAGCGTTCAGTCCAGTTGAGTAATCGGCACAGATACGTACTTTTCCTCCGGGCTTCTTCACTACGACGATCGGAGCCGTCCACTGCGATAAATCGACAGGCGTGATGATGCTCAGCGATTGAAGTCGGTCCAGCTCCACATCGATCTTCTCCATGGACGTGAAAGGAACTGGGCGCTTCGGCTTGAAAACAGGTTTGGCATCGGGCTTGATATAGTGTCGGACCTTCATCTTCTTGCAGTGTCCGAAGCCGTTCTTGAACACTTCGGGATACGCAGCTTTGTACACTTGGATTTGATTGACTTGACCATCGGCAACGTGGACCTGGTTGCAGATTGCAGATAGCGTAGTGTCCCACAGCTTGAACAGCTCGATCCAGTCCAGACCGATCAGGTTGATGCTGTTGTTGGTCACGTAGAAAGTTGCGGTTTTGGTGACACCTCCGAGTTTGATTGGGTATCGGAGTTCACCAAGTAGATGAAAAGCGTCACCCGACGCAGTCCGGACAGTCCGTGTTGTGGGAGTCAGCGTTGGTGAGCCCAGGTTCTTCTTCCACTGCCTTTTCGAAACGATAGTGATGTCGGACGCGGTGTCCAACTGCAGAGTGACTTGAGACCCGTTGATATCCACCGTTAGGAACTTCCGTCTAGAAGTGCAGCTGACCTGGTTGATGGAGAAAATTCCGTTCACGTGCTTCTTCTTCTTGAGTGCCGCCTTCGATGTGTAGCTGCCACAATACCCTTCTTTGTGGCCGGTTTGCTTGCAGTCCCGACAAACGTGCTTCGTGTATGTGCAGTCCCGGACGTAGTGCATTTCGCCACACTGCCAGCAGGGTGTTTTTGGACCTTCGGACTTCGTCTTCTTCTATTCTTTGGAACTCGGTGTCATCGGTGGAGGCTTGTTCTGCTTGACTGCACAGATTGTACTCACCGATTTCTTGTGTTTCACCATGGCCGTGTCGTGCTTGAGGTTTTGCAGACGTTGGCACTCCGTGATGAGTGAGCTCGAAGTCTTCACAGCATCGGTTGACCGTCCCAGCGTACGTTAGAAAGTCGTCCGCGTCGTGCTTCGTTAGCTGGAAGCACTGGTACCGCTTGCTGAACAGGGAGATTCGGACGCTGAACAGCTCTGTCAGCTTCTTCAACGTCTCATCCAACGAGTACTCACGGGGGTGCTTTGGGAGCACGAAGTTGACGTACTTGTCGTGCACCGTCACGCTGAGGCTTCTCAACAGCAACCGCACTTTCGCCGCATCGTCCAACTTCGCTCCGTCCTTGAGGAAAAGGTCTTCGTACTTCCGGTACCACCGGTCGAAAACGAGCCCGTTGTCTGGATCGTAGACGAACTCCCGGATGTTGGAGGCCAGAGATTCGATGATGAACTCCGGGCTGCCCGCCGACCGATTGGAAACGTTTTCTTGATTGCCGAAACGTTCCATCATCTCCATCAGCCGGGTGTTTTGCTCCGCCATCGCTTGATTCTGCCGCAGGATTTGCTGGTAGATTACTTGAAAGTCGCCGGATCCAGGCATCTTGAGAACTGCAGCTCTTCCTCCAAAGCGTTGAATTCTTGAAAAAAATCCTCGTCGCCAAAATGTTGTACTTTAAAATACGATTTTATTCTAGGATGGTTGGGTACAAAGTAATAAATTTTCACATTTGTTGATTATCAAGTTGCTATGGCTTAACTAGTTGCTAGGGTCGCGACTGGTGGTAATCATTGACTACTATGTTCGTGGCTAACAAGAATAGAATAGTTGAATAATTTGGCAGTGTTGGTTGTTGGTTGGTCGATTTAAAGGTCCAAATTTGGCATAATTTGTTCGATGATAGTTTGTTATGGATAAGGTACGATTTCGTAGTTGCCTTGAAGGAACATAAAAGTTTAATTTTGATAAGATTTCAGGTGAATCAATACGTTGCGAAACAATATCATTCACAAATGAAACCATTGCTATTTCACGCCGCTCTTTTCAAGTCTGTATGTAATTTAAGAAAAGCAAATACACCCAGGTTTTATTTACGCGGTTGGAATTCATTAATTTCTCGGTTAACCTAAACTTTCACAGCTTTTTAAATAGCCCCCTGAATTTTCTTTGATTTTTTGTGATTTTTTTCGTGGGGTTAACTCATTGGGTGTAGTGAAAACCTGGGTGTAGTGAAAATTGCTTTTGTATAGATTTAAATCTCTTCTCGTGCGTGATTGAGAAAGGAGACCATACAATACTGCAGTATTTCATTATTGATCCAATATAAGCGACAAAAAGTGTTATGAGTCATGAAAGTTATAGCAGAAACGCTTCATGAACCCTAGCATGTTATTAGCCCTGTGAATGAGTGTGTCGTAGTGGTCTACGAAAGAAAGCTTGAAGTCTAAGATAACTCCTAAGTCCGTTAATCTTTCACATTTTCCACATTTTGATTTCCTAATGCGATTGAACTGTTTGGTGTTGTTCTTTTTCTGCCAAATGATATTAAGTTGCATTTCTTTACATTCAGTTCTAATAGGCTTTTCTTGCATCATATGTAGAATTTGTCTATTCCATTGCGAATACATTGATTCGATTTCATTTCTTATTTCCAGAAAGAGCGTCGATTGATTCGATTTCATTTCTTATTTCCAGAAAGAGCGTCATATCATCGACATAAATCAACACTTCAATATTTTTCAGAATGAAGGATATATCATTAGGGTCAAGGTAAAAAGCACAGGGTCCAAATGAGTGCCTCGAGGAACTTCCAAAGTAACATGAATTGGTTTTGATTTGTGTCCATTAAATTTTATAATTCCGTATATAGAACTTCTACATGGTTGCCGTTATCCATTGCATTCAATGAATAGTCCACGAATTGAAGTAGATTTGTTGTGGTCAAGCAACCTTTGAAAAGCCGTGTTGCGTGTCAGTGATTCTATTTTTAATTTACAATAATAGCTTTTCGTTGACAATTGACTCGAAAAGTTTTGGATTACGATATGGTGATTGGGGAATCGTTCTTTCGCCATTGAGCAGTGTACAAAGTATCGTGGATTTCCCGCGATAGACAAATCGACACATCTGCATCCGCCAAAAATGGAGGCGAAGCATTCTTGATATCCGACATAAACGCATTGCTGAAATCGCGTCTGACCATCATCCTTTAATAGGTGAAATCCGACTACGCATTGCTCAGATTCAACGGCGAGAGAAAAGACTCGGGTTCAAAACACGCTGACTTTAAGATATCGCTGACTTTAAGGCAGCTGATGTTCCGGATGGTGTGTGTTGCATAAACTATTCTGTATCTACCGGACCAGTGGCAGACGTTGTTCCGCATAATAAGCGAAAATGAGTAAAACTGCGTTATGCAAAACTCCGATATAAATCTGAATAACAGTTTCCACGACTTTCTTAATTTTACTCGTGATATACATTGAAACACGTCGAAGATTAGAATATATTCACATTAATAATGAACATAATTCATGCAGCCATTTTCATGTCATTCAGATTAAGTATTAAGTCCCGTAGTCTGCAAATTAAGACAAAATTCGCGCTGTATACTACTCCGATTCTTCCGGTGGCTTTATACGGCTATGAAACATGGACGTTAAAGGAGGCTAATCGGAGAGCTTTCGGAGTGTTTGAGCGTAAGATGCTGCGGACAATACTCGGCGGTAAACAGGAGAACGGTATCTGGCGGCGTCGCATGAATCACGAATTGTACCAGGTGTATAAAGGGCTGGATATTATTAAGCTTATACAACACGGCAGACTACGGTGGGCTGGTCACGTTGTTCGTATGCCGGAAGAACGTCAAGCGAAGACAATATTTAGTAGAGTACCCGGAAGAGGCCGCAGGCTTCGTGGAAGGCCGCGTACACGATGGCTTTTTGCAGTTGAAGAGGACTTTAGGGCGCTCAATGTTCAGGGCGACTGGAAGCGATTGGCCCAAGATCGAGTCCAGTGGAGAAGGATATGCCATTCGGTGTAGGTTCATCGAAGAGCTGTAGCCCATTAAGTATCAAGTAAGTATATGTAGTTTGATGACACTATGTCCGATAATATTCATCAAACGGTCGTTCGATATTGTTGGTCGAAAAAATTGATTGTTCGTGCCGCTGTTGGTAAAACTTGATGGATGTTTGAATACACAAGAGGTGAAGTCCATGTTGGTCAAACTGCTTGACCGTGTGTATGTTCCATTAATCTAAGTTTGCAGACTCTTTATCTAACGTATATCAGATTGAACTGTACTTGTTTGTAGTTTTCTTTCCGAGCCATTCTTTCCATTCCCGCTATTTAGTGGCCACCCGTTGCCGTTAGTAAAAAATAAGTGAGTTTTTTCAATTATTGCAGTTATAAGATTGTTCGTATACCATCATTATAATGTGTGGTATTTTTTATTATGGCTCTTCGAAATAAGACTTTCACCACGTACTTAATTTTATTAAAACTTCTATTCAGTGAATCCAGCATTTAGGCCTCTTTAAACAAAAATAGTAAACATGTGATACCACCACGACTAGATATGTTTTTGGTTACCATCTCAGGGCTAATGGCGTAGACCCACCCATCGCAACAAGATCACCGAGGGGAGGGATTAAACTTCTTGACAGGATATTAGCAACTTAAGGTTGCAAAGAAGAAGAAACAGAAAAACGAATATTAAAAAAGCATGGCAAAATATTTAAAGAATTTTTCGAACCTCTTCTCAAAAATTCCAAAAGAAATTTAATTTAAAACGGGTAGCAGCACTGGTTAATTTGATGTGGTAACTAAAACAACAGACAGGTCAGATTTTAAAAGTATAGCGTTGCAATTACTAACAAACCCATTATTTACTTACATTTATCATCCACTGGTGTCGAGTTACGAAGCTTGTTTAGATTACCGCTATCTTGCTCTGATTGCATGAAGTCACCAATGTGCAGAAGATCAGATTCACTAGATGATATCACGAAACTCAAATTGGCTCCAACAAAACAATTTAAACTAAAGCTTTCCCACAAAGAATAAAGGCTGAAACTTATTATGAGACTGGATCCTACCGCTACCACAAGCACCATCAGAATGGAAACTGTAAAGGATATCACGATTAACATAATCGTCGGGGGAATAAATCGAATTAGTTCTTACTTTTCCAACAGTAACTCACATGTTGCGAATCCTTTTCGATCAAACGATGATAGGACATCAACACCGCCATTTCTGATTGATCACAACTGTGCTTCGGTCTGATTCAAATCGTTTGCGAGTTGATTTTGATGTACTCAAAGCAGATTCAATTTGATCCAGATCATATTGTCCGTCAACGATGGTTAGCTTTCGCTAATCTCAGCACGCTTCGATTATTTTCTGAAACTATTTTATCCGACATTCCAATCCACAAACGGCAAGGTGGGTGCACATCCGAACCAATACGTGATGATCTATGCTTTCAATTGACCGACGCGACTTTCGATGACTGACGATGACGCCGTTTTGCATATGGGCCATCAAACTCAAGCAACGATGATGTACTATTTTCCGTACATCGAAATACTATATAAACTTATGATCTCATCCGAGAAACCAGAACCAGTGTGTAGAGACTAGAGGAACGTACAACAGCCGCGCAGTGAACGCTCGAAATACACTCCATCAAAACACGTTCGAGCGTCTCCTTCCTTCTAGACAGCAGCGCGCACATGTTCGAAGCTCGCGCTCCCTCAAGTTCTTAATTGACTGTCGATGTTGCGTTGTTGCGGGGATGCGACATGGAATGATTTTTTTATGTGCAAATGAAACATAATACGCAATGGTTGGGCATAAACATGATGATCGAGCAGCTCGTTACTACTCTCAGTAGTTGAGTGAAACCTACAAAAATGAAAATGGTAAAGGGGATCAAATAATTTCCGATTTCAAACCTGCTTATTTTTACAATACAAGTTTTCAAAACATTATGGTAAGATTTTGAAAATGACCAATGCTTACGGCTATCAGGAAAACCGATACCGAGCAAGTATGCACATTAAGACACTAAGGAAAAATAAAGTTTGAAAACACGTTGTACACCGTATACCCTTCCTAATTCGGTTCTCGCAGTTGTGTGAAATGCAAATGTGTGCTGAAACTCTAAACAATGACTGGCGACGCCAAAAAAAGCATGTTAACTGCTGCTGGAACGACGTCGTCGACGCGCCTATGGCTTTAGTTTGAATGTGAATTTATCATACCTTCATTATCAGTTTCGTAGATAAGAACACCTACAAGTGATTGAAGCCATTGAAGGTGAGTAATTGTGGGTTTTGCTTTATGGAGGGAACATTCAAACAAGCACACACCCATCGAACGTGGACTATATATTCAAACACAATCAGCTTGCATGGCCCGGGACCCGAAAGATGAATCAGTTAATTTGGAACCATTAAATAACCGCTGTGCGAGCATCGATTAAATCAATCAAATAATAAAAATTAACTTCCCACCAGTCGTTGTTAAGAAATGATCTGAGCTATCATGCTTAAAAAAGATTTCTCTTGATCAACATTTTTCTGACCGTAATTCAAAAATAAAAATGGCCGTAAAAACACATTTCTTAGCCTATTCCTTCGCAACAACTTGCATTCCATCCGAATGTTTCCCAATTCATGGTTTGTAGTCAGTCTACAGTACGGTTCCAGAATTATTCCGCATTACGTTGGTGTCAGTTGCCTCCTGGATCAAGAAATTAAAGTCAAAACAGGTCATGTGACACCTCAATCTTCATGATTTTACAAACCAATAATTAAAACGATATTGTAAGATCTCCTGGGCCACTTAGGTTCGATTCGGTCACAATCCGGGGGACTTACAGAATGGTCATTGTTTAATTTGGTTAAAAATGGACGAGTGATACATCACACTTCATGATTTTACAATGCAGTGATGGTATGTCTTGGGCCACTTAGATCCAATATGCCCATACAGTCCACGTTCCGGAGGTGCTTCGAAATAAATATTTCCTAAATTCGTATAACATCTAACGACTGTGTTCCTACATTTGCTTGGCTACTCGAGATCAATCCTATCACATTGGCCACGATCCTGATGACCTACTTAAGGAAGAAAACCGTTCTGTGTCCTTATTCCAATCAACGCCTAATTCCGTTCAGGAAAAACAAAAAAATAAATAAAGAATAAATATGTCTAAAAATAACTGACAATTATCGTTATACTTTTCTATGGTTAAGTATACATGAAATAAATCGGAAAGCAACGTATTTTTTAGCGATTAACAGTGTAAATTTAAGCAAATTTTATTGGCCTTCATTACAGTCATCATTTTGACTGTTTTCATTGAACTTACATGCTAAGAACGACTGTCATAATTTTGGAGCGTTTTTATATTAACATTGGCTCTATAATTCGAACACAGTAGCATCACAAGTTCTATCAGGTAACATTATAAGGCAATACACATTCATTGTCTATACTTTACCAATAGATGATGCTGAAATGTAGATTGTCACGAATTCCACTCGTAAAGACATAATCTATGATCAAGAAAAGGTAGATGAAGTCATATGAATGGTGAAATTTTAAAGATGCGCCCGGTAAGCAGCCAGGCTGAATGAAATTTCGTCTTCGATTCTGCGCAAAAAGGTTATGGAAATGTTTTTGCCTTTCTCGTACGACAAAGTTGTACCGAAAGGCTATCATTTCACTCCAAAATCGAACTTTTTATAGAAGTCTCGGAGACACATGATGTCATATACCAATCGACTCAGCTCGTCGAGCTGAACAAATGTCTGTCTGTTCGTGTTTTTTTTTTGTTCCTAAACAATGGAGGGGGAATCTGCTCAACAGACATCCTGGGTTGACCAGGAAGTGCGGGGTTAGTGATCACCGAGGGAGGCAGGACTACATTCCCGACCCGCTAAACCGTTTCCATTGCCGCCAAGCCCATAGTCCCTTCGGTGCAACCAGAAAGTAATGCTTCAAAGGGGGGCCAGTGCACAACGCACCCTCGAGGTTAGCTGCGTGTCCTTGCAGCACCGAACATCGTAACTCGCTTTTCTAGAAGAACACCATGGTATCGTGCCAGCGCGTTGCCGGCTTTCCAGGTGGCCTTACCACGCCCTATGTCCTCGGAAGGTGGGAAGGGTCGACTTCGCGCCTGCCTTCCTCTGCACGACTGGTATCAAGAATGATGATGCCGCGTACACCCCAAATTGACCTTTCTGCGATAGGGCCGCCAGCACACAGAGGGACTTGCCGACGCGAGGCCTACGCCTGCCCCAGCCTTGACGATGACCCCTTTCCGTCCTCGGGCTCGGAACCCGCCCGGTTGACCGACGCCGCGAAAGCGACGATACCATGTTGTTCTTCGCGCGGCCACTTGTTCGATAAAAGGATCGAGTTCGACCACAGAGCATGACCACCGGTATGACCCATGAAGCCGACTCCGATCCCTTGGACCACCTCTTATTTGCGCCTGAACTAGCCATCCTTGAGTCCACGCGCCACCTTCTGTGTAGCTCCGAGACGATTTGGGCGATAGCCGATAAAACGGCGTTCCAGCCAACTTCATCTTTGCACATCCTCCGAACTAGGTTGTCCGGGGTAGTGTCCAGACCACATGTGGCAAGCATGTGGTCACGCATTGCGCGAAAACGTGAGCACACGAACAACACGTGTTCCGCCGTTTCCTCTAAACCTGCGCACACCAAACACTCGGGCGAGGCCGAGCAAGCCAGCTGCGTTACCTGCACTTTGATTTTGCAGCACGCTTAAACGCCGGGCACATCGAACCCCCCATGGAGTGCTTGCTGTTCACAGCTTTGCTGGAACAAATCAAACAATTGGGAGGGTTCGTGCAGCATTGTGCCTTATGCAGGCCTGGTAGCGGGTCACTTTTTAGTGACTTGGTCACTTTTTTCGGGCAAGTCACTAAAAAGTTTCTTTTTTTGACCTCAAGTCACTAAAGTAACTTTTTCTCGCAAAAAGTCACTATTTTCAACTATTTTGAAACTATTGACTATTTTTGAATGAAGCTCTATGTATAAGTCGGATGATGCTTTGTTCATGGCGGAAATGAAATTACGGATCTTGGAAAAATGATCGCTCTGAAACTTCGTAAGCCATATTACTCGCTTATTGGCATTTCACCAGTAGCTAATTGACCTATCTCGCCGAAGTTTTTAACTTGCTCAATCGATTTATTATTTTAAGTCAACTTTTCCAGAGAACCCATAACCCTCTAAGTATTTTTTAAATTTGAAACAAAATATTTAAAAAGTGTGGTTTTTCAAGATTGGGCTAACATTCCCCCGATTTTGAACGAACAGCGGGTGAATTTTTCAGACCGGTTCACATGTGAAGCATTTTTTCAACTTTTGTTTTGTTAGATTACACCACCTGCCGATAGAGTACGTCCCATCATTAACGACAACTTCACTTGACGCTGCGAGAGAAATCAACCGTGTACCTTTTTTCGCCTTTATAAATGTATTTCCGTTTCCTTTATCGATCATTCGCGACTGTACAAAAACGAACTACAGATCATAATAAAAACGCTCTTAGTGAATTCTCGTTTTTTATTAACTTACTGTTCGATTTTGCCCAACAGGTTATGGGACCAGCGTCGCGAGTGCACGTATGAGTATCGCGGACGGTTTGGAGTAGTAATCGGGTTGAAGTGTATCGCGAAAAATTGTTTCTTCGGCGTGTCATCGTTTTTTCATTGCAAAGCAACATGGCGGCGAACATGAGCTTGGGCGTAGATAAGTTGAACGACTTTAACTACGAGCTCTGGAAGTTCCGCATGGAGCTTGTCCTGCTGAAAGAAGGATTGAAAAATGTAATCGATGAACTTCCGCCGCAAGCGCCAACTTCCTCTTGGCAGTATAAGGATGGCAAGGCTCGTGCTCTAATCGGACTATCAATTGATGACAGCCAAACATGCCATGTTTTACATGCTTCAACTGCACATGAAATGTGGCTGTCATTGAAAAATTATCATGCTCGATCATCGCTTGCTACAAAAATACACGTTCTGCGAAAATTATTTCGGATGCATTTACCGGATAATGGGAGCATGGCGGATCACTTGGCTAAAATTACTCAGCTGGCAAACAGATTGTCCAATATGGGAGATCCCCTGAAAGATTATTGGCTGGTAGCTATCATCCTGTCGAGTCTGAACGAATCTTACGACGGCTTGATCACAGCACTAGAAAGCAGACCAGAAGCTGACTTGCAATTGGAGTTCGTGAAAGGAAAATTGCTGGACGAGTGGAGAAAGCGGATGGAAAAGTCGTGCGAAAATGCCGGTGTTGGGAACGAACAAGCAATGAAGATGGAAGTGAGTGTATACAAACAAGAAAAGAAGAAGAAAGAAAAAGTGTGCCACTACTGCGGCAAAGAAGGACACTTTCGGAGAGACTGCCGGAAATTGGTATATGATCGGAAGAAGAAAGAGAAGGAAAGTGCATGTGGCCAGAAGGCAAACGTAGTGATTGACGAAGAAGAAGCTGATGAAGTGTGTCTGGCCACGGGGTTACCCGGTGGCGAATCTGGCGACGTGGTGTGGTGCCTTGACTCGGGGGCAACATCGCATATGACCAGTGACGCATCGCTCCTGGAAAATGTCAAGCAAATTAGCACAACGATTGGCCTCGCTAATGGAAATAAGATCGCTGCAGTGGGAGTAGGTTTGAGCCGGTTCCGTTCGCTGGATGGATGTGGTAAGACTGTTCCTGTGGCAATCAAGCAGGTTTACCATGTACCGGCGTTGATCGGTAATCTACTGTCGGTAAGTAGGCTGACCGATGAAGGTTGTTCCGTGAAGTTTAGTCAAACTGACTGTGAAATAGTAAAGGAAGGTAACATCATACTCCGTGCTGAAAGATGTGGTAACTTGTATCGCCTGAAGACATCAGCACAGAAGGCATATTCGGCGGCTGTGGGTCACAATAATGATTGCATCCATGCATGGCATCGTCGTCTCGGTCATCGAGATGAACACGCGATTGAGAAAATCGTTCGGAATGACCTGGGGATTGGACTGAAATTAGAAAAGTGTTTGGTTAAATCCGAGTGCGTTGTATGCTACGAAAATAAAATGGCTCGAGCACCGTTTCCTAAGAAGTCTGGATCAATATCGAATGCTGTGGGAGATCTCGTCCATACTGATTTATGTGGACCCTTGGAGGTGGCAACGCCACGCGGGAATCGTTACCTGATGACTATGGTGGATGATTACAGCCGGTATTGTGTTGTGTACCTGCTGACTAATAAATCGGAGGCTGCTGGAAAAATAGTAGAATATGCAAAAATGCTGCAAAATCAGTTCGGGCGGCTGCCCAAGATTTTACGCTCGGATGGAGGAGGTGAATATTCTGGTACTTCTCTGAAGAAATTCTTGGCTGACAATGGAATTTTGTTGGAACAGACTGCGCCTTACAGCCCTCAACAAAATGGTACTGCGGAACGGAAGAATCGCACTTTGCAGGAAATGATGCGATGTCTTTTGTCGGAAGCCCGTTTGCCAAAACAGTATTGGGGAGAAGCTGTGACAACTGCAAATTTTCTTCTGAATATGTCACCGACTGCTGCGATTGATGTGACGCCGTTCGAACGCTGGTGGGGTAAGAAACCAAACTATTCGATCCTTCAAGTGTTCGGAGCCGAAGCGTACGTGCATATACCAGATGTAAAACGACAAAAGCTAGACCCCAAAGCAAGAAAAATGATATTTGTCGGATATGCCGAAGGAAGGAAAGCGTATCGCTTCCTTGACCTCGCAACAAACCGTATTACCGTGAGTAGGGATGCAAAATTCCTTGAGTATACGAGTGGTTGTAGTGAGGATTGTGACAAGCCTAATGACTCTGAAACTGGAAAAGTGAAGCATATTCAGCTGCCTGTGTCTGAAGAAGAAGAAAATGTTGAAGAACAAAGCGTGAATTTACCGGAAGTAGATTCGAATCCGGAGAATGAAATGGATGACAACGATCCGGATAACAACAATTCAGCAGAAGTAGGACAACTTCGTCGTTCATCGCGCATCAATAAAGGTATTCCTCCACGGCGTCTCCTGGAAGAAATTTTTCAAGTTCGTGCTGCCGGTGACGAGGAACCACATACTTTGCAAGAAGCTCTGTCATGTCCCGACGAAGCAGAGTGGCGTGCCGCCATGGAGGAGGAGATCGAGTCCCACATCAAAAATGGAACATGGGAGCTATCGGAATTACCAAAGGGACGTAAAGCGGTTGGTTGTAGGTGGATCTACAAAGTGAAACGTGGCGCATCGAACGAGATCGTAAAACATAAGGCTCGTTTAGTAGCTCAAGGCTACACTCAGAGGTACGGAATAGATTTTGAGGAAACATTTGCTCCCGTCATCAAACAAACAACGCTGCGAACATTGTTAGCTGTCGCATCCCAACGTAACCTTATTCTTCGCCATTTAGATGTTAAAACCGCATATCTTTTCGGTAATCTAAATGAGGAACTGTATATGAAACAGCCACCGGGTTTCATAACTGAGGGAAAGGAACATCTCGTCTGTAAGCTTCGACGGAGCATCTACGGCTTGAAGCAGTCGGCCAGATGCTGGAACCAACGCCTTCATACAGTGTTGCAGCAGCTGGGTTTTAGACGAAGTGATACTGATCAATGTCTTTATACCAAAGTCGTTGGAGGCCAGCGAATCTTTCTGCTTGTGTATGTTGACGACTTACTCGTCGCCTGTCAGAGTGCAATTGAAATCGATAAAATAGCAAAAGCGTTGAACACGCAGTTTGACATCACCGACTTGGGAGAACCGGGCTACTTTCTTGGACTAGAGATCAAACGCCTCGAAGGAAAATACAGTATCTCTTTAGAAAGTTACATTGATAAGATCGCAACATTCTTCGGACTACAGGATGCAAAACCGACCAAATGCCCAATGGACACAGGGTTTGTTTCGACTTCGGATAATAGTGCGCCATTTGTTGACAATTCTGCTTACCGGAGTCTCGTGGGTGCCCTATTATACATTGCGGTGTGTGCTCGACCGGATGTTAGTGTCAGTGCATCAATTCTTGGCAGAAAGGTGTGTTCACCAACAGAAAGTGACTGGAACGCAGCGAAAAGAGTGCTTCGTTACTTAAAATCAACCAAGGATATTCGATTGGAATACAGAAAAGAAACCGGTCTTATTGGTTTTTCTGACGCCGATTGGGCGGGTGACATAACTACTCGTCGCTCAACTACTGGATTTGTCTTCATGTATGCTGGGGGAGCCATTTCTTGGGGAAGCAGACTCCAACATTGTGTTACACTTAGTTCAATGGAATCCGAGTACGTGGCATTAGGAGAAGCAGCCCAAGAAGTGATATGGTTGAGAAGATTGTTTGTCGATATGGGTGAAACTCCGAACGAACCGACATGTATTATGGAGGATAACCAAGGATGCATACAGTTCGTACAGTCTGATCGAATTAACCGTCGCTCGAAGCACATAGAGACGAAGGAGAGATATGTACGTGAGCTGTGCGACCAAAACGTTATCCGGCTGGAGTATTGTCCCACCGAAACAATGGCAGCTGACCTGTTAACAAAACCGTTAGGAACATCTAAACTTAGACAGCTATCCGGTTTACTTGGACTATCTACCGGCATTTGATGAGGAGGAGTGTTAGATTACACCACCTGCCGATAGAGTACGTCCCATCATTAACGACAACTTCACTTGACGCTGCGAGAGAAATCAACCGTGTACCTTTTTTCGCCTTTATAAATGTATTTCCGTTTCCTTTATCGATCATTCGCGACTGTACAAAAACGAACTACAGATCATAATAAAAACGCTCTTAGTGAATTCTCGTTTTTTATTAACTTACTGTTCGATTTTGCCCAACATGTTTTGGATTTTTAAGATAGTTAGAGGCTTGAGAGAGAGTTGAAAGAAAAAGAAAGTTTACCTTAACAATGCCAAAGAATCGATTGAGACAATAAAATGAGATGCAATTTTTGACGGGAAAGCATATAGATTAGGGTGGCTCAAAAAACACTTTTTCAATTTTTTTATGGGCCGCCTTCTTATTCGGTTCTATTTGATGCCCTGATGCTCTGGACTAAATTTCAGCCGAATCGGTCAACGTTTGGGCGGTGCTAAACTCGTTGGAAGTTTATATGCAAAAATGCATGCAGAAACATCCAAAAACAGTGATTTGCAGTTGGATGGCACAATTTACGATCAAGAACCATGATACTCATTCATCAAAAAAATTGAAAAAAGTTTTTCCCATATTAATTTGAACCACCCTAATATAGATTTTATATAAAGGGGATAAAGTTTCCCCAATTTTGAAGATTGCAAGCGCTGAGATACATCGAAAATAAGAAAAGTGGATCAAGTCTGCCCAGTCTCCCCTATCAATTGCACTAATAGCGGTTCAGATTAATCTTTTCAATTTTAGATATTCTTCCTGATGCTTCAGGAAACCCAATAGTTGATGAAAGGCTTGTTATTTAGTGCATACCTAAAACAAACATGCTTATCAGTTTTTTTTTATAACAGAAAATTGTGTTATCACAAACCTCGTGCTTAGAGTCATAGGGGCGTAACTGCATTAATCCATTACTCTTCGTCGATGTTATATGGGAGAGTGGTAAGGGAAAGGTGGTTTCCGCCACAAATTACGAAAAAAAATCTCCCTCGACCCAGAAACGCTTAATTTTGTCTCATCGAAATTGCAACTGAAACTGAAAATCACTATTGGGTCATTTGCAGAAAGCAACTTAAAGTCACTATTTGGTCCCTTTTTTCGTCAGCTTTGGTCACTAAAGTCACTATTTTGAGCGGCAATTGTCGCTTCCAGCCTTGCTTATGTCCCTCCAATCCGCAGCGTCGGCCGAGATTGCTTCTGTCAGGGCCTTTGCAGTCCCATTGCTTGTGCCCCGGTTCCAGGCACTTGAAGCAAACTTCGGGTTGCTCGTATATGCGCACAGGGCATACCGACCATCCCACCTTGACGCTCCCTAACTTGACTACCTTGGAGGCGTCCGCTGCAGATAGCCGAACCAATGCTACCTGCGTCCCTGCCGGACCTTTCCGTAGCCGAACGGCTGCGGTGGTCGTCTCCACTTCACACTGTCGCCGCAGTGCCGTGACGAGCTCTTCGACTTCAGTGATCTCGTCCAGGTCTTTAACCCTTAGATTCACCTCCGTCGTGAGTGCCCTCACCTTGACCGTCTCGCCTAGGACCTCCTCCGCCAACTTCTTGTAGGCGGGCCCCCCGCTTCAGCTCGAGTATCATCTCGCCCATCCGGGTACGTCTTATTCGACGTACGTCGGCGCCGAGTTCACCGAGCTTGACGTCACTCCTCATCGCCTTCAAAACATCCGAGTACTTAGCCTCGTCCGCCGTGATGACTAGGGCATCGCCCCTGGAGCGATTGGCGCCTACCCTAGACTTCTTGCTACCCTCATTCGCCTGGGCCTTCTTTTCGGCCCTTGACGTCTTCGGTTTCCTCTTGTTCTTGACCAGGGTCCAGGAGGCGTCACCCCCTCTATTTCCCTGGTCTGGTGCGGCTGAGAACTTTCAGCCTGCCGTAACCCCTTATCACCGTCTTTCCTGAGTGAACGGACCTTTCCAGGTCCTTCCTCCCCCGGTTTTGGAGGTACCTGATCGGGGTTCAGCTTCCCAGCCCCAGTACCCTTGTTCGGGGTAGTAACCCTCCGCGTTTTGGAGCGGCCCCCAGGGAGCTCATCCCCTGGAGACTGTCTCCCCCGTTTTTGTGTCTGCTCTGTTGGAACAGTCACCCCCGACGTACCCGCAAATACTTGAGCCTCAGTCTGGGTAGACTTTGGCACCACCGTCTTCGCTGGCACACCTTCGGTCGATTCGACCTTGCCCGAGTCCGCGAATCCTTGGGCCTCTGTCTGGGTAGACCTCGACTCCACCGATTTCACGGGTTTACACTTGGCCGTCCCGACCGCCCTCTCCAGCTTGGCGTCCAGCATCGATTTTCGAAGTTTCTGCAAGCTCCTCTTGAGGTCCTTGCTGATATTATGCTTCGATGACGCAAAGTCGATGATGGCGTCCAGCTGTTCCGTCGCCACCTCGAAGGCCGAAAGCCCATCGCGTTTGCGGTTCATCAGTAACCCCTACCGGCGTTTTTATAGCCGAGAGGAAGGTTGAGTGACCCACGCTGGCGCTGCGCACTGAGCTGCCGACTATTTCCTCTGGCCTCCTAGGTGGAGACCTGAACAACCCACCTCTTGCGAAGGGGTTGTCGCCTACACTACTACCACTAATTGAAGAATTGACTTGGTTTTCCATTTTGGTCCCACGAGTTGCTCGGGAAAAGAGGTCCACCACGCCAGAGCCCAGCTAGACGCGGTAAGGGACAAGTACTGTAGAGGGTGCCCAGGTACCCCACAGGCTCCGTTAAAGGCCTAGCTTATTATTTCACCCCCCTGGCCATGCATCCCCTCGGCACGGGTCGCTTGACGCCTTGGGATTAGGGGTTAGGGACGATGGTCCCGGTCTAACTCGCAGTGGCCATGGGGAGGGGTCGTCAAGCCCTTGGACAAAGTCCCTGCTGCCCCCTGTCTGTTCGTGTGTATGTGTGGGTATGTATGTATGTGTGTGCACGTAAACCGAAAAACATTAGCCACTTTTTCATATAGTAATTCTTATCCGATTTTCTCGCAACGAGTTGCATTCGACGGAGGAGATACCCTAGTTGAATCTAATCACGGTCGGTCATTGCGATCAAAAGTTATGAAGAAAATGATGTGTTGAACCATATACGTGCATATACCGTTGGTGGTTGAATGTAGGCAATTACAATTAATTGCATATTATTCGGCAACTCGGCCGTACGAAAACCATTTTTTTGTTAACGATCTTGGCTGTGCATATGCACAGCACATGTTTCGAAATGGACAAATTGATATGAAATTTGCGAAAAAGAATCCACGTGTCTTGGAAGACCACTTAAAAATCACGTTTGCGGAAAAGGCATAAGAATCCGAGTACCAACCTCCACAGCGGTTAGCTCTTTTTTGCATATTAAATATCTTTCGGATGCTTTATTTGTCCAATCTACACATGTGCTTTACTGTTGCTCTCCAATAATAAACGAGGTGTGCTCGCTTGACTGTGGATATAGGTACAACAGTAAAGCACATGTGAAGATTAAACAAATCAAGCATCTGAAAGGTTTTACATTTACAAAAAAAAGAGCTAACCGCGGTGAAGGTTGGTACTAGGATTCTGATGGCTTTTCCGCAAACGTGACCTTTTTTTAAAGTTCGTTTATTTGGTAGGCTCAGGCGTGTATAACACTTTACGGAGCCACGTTTCTTTGTGATATGTACAATCAATATCATCTTATTATTAATTTAGTAGGAGAGGGATAGAAGCCAACGTACTCGTGGTGACTCGAGGTTAAATTAACATTTTTTTTTGGCTGGATGGGGCTTAGGATTCGGTATTAGGGAATTACAGCAGCTCCTTCGGGCTTTTGGCGTCAGTGACGGTGTGGTGTGTCGTCCTGCTCGAGGTGTGGTTCGACTTGGAGCATCTTCCGGATAGCAAAGTAACGGAGCTATACGGAACAGAAAGACAGAGACAAAACAAAAAAAAAACTTCGAAGAAAGATTAAAAGAAACAAAAGTATTTGATTTTAATGTCCGGAGAACATAGAAAATTATAGATAGCCTGCATATAAAGGGTGTACGGAATCAAATTGCACTACTTTCAAAAGTCGATAACATTTCACCTACTGGGCTGATTACAACGAAATTTTGGTAAAGACGGCTTCAGCATGTGTTATTCACACTGCATGAATTTCATTAAGAAACTTCCAGTAGTTTCGAAAATACAGCAGAAGGAACAGGACGTGTGAAAATAAATCTTGCGCATTCCCCTCCATATTCCACAACTTATAAAAAGATGTTAGTAATCCAATTTTTTGCCTTTGACCCCGATATCACCAGAATTGCGGCAGATTGAAAGATACTGGTCTGGAATGAAATCACGAGCTTCGGAAGCCTCCAAAATTGATTATTACGGAACATTCATTCATTTATTTAGTTAACATCTAAACAGATAACACTGAATCAACAATTTGACGCCACAATGCACGGTTCGAGGCCGCATCTCTCCATCCTCGGATACGCCCCACGCTCGCCAAGTCGTTTTGCACCTGGTCTGCCCATCTCGCTCGCTGCGCTCCACGCCATCTCGTACCTGCCGGATCGGAAGCGAACACCATCTTTGCAGGGTTGCTGTCCGGCATTCTTGCAACATGTCCTGCTCATCGTACCCTTCCGGCTTTAGCTACCTTCTGGATACTGGGTTCGCCGTAGAGTTGGGCGAGCTCATGGTTCATTCTTCGCCGCCACACACCGTCTTCTTGCACACCGCCAAAGATGGTCCTAAGCACCCGCCTCTCGAATACTCCGAGTGCTTGCAAGTCCTCCTCGAGCATTGTCCATGTTTCATGTCCGTAGAGAACAACTTATAAGCGTCTTGTACATGACACATTTGGTGCGGTGGCGAATCTTTTTCGACCGCAGTTTCTTCTGGAGCCCGTAGTAGGCCCGACTTCCACAGATGATGCGCCTTCGTATTTCACGACTAACGTTGTTGTCAGCCGTCAGCAAGGATCCGAGGTAGACGAATTCCTCGACCACCTCGAAGGTATCCCCGTCTATCGTAACACTGCTTCCCAGGCGGGCCCTGTCGCGCTCGGTTCCGCCCACAAGCATGTACTTTGTCTTTGACGCATTCACCACCAGTCCAACTTTTGTTGCTTCACGTTTCAGGCGGGTGTACAGTTCTTCCACATTTGCAAATGTTCGGCCGACAATATCCATGTCATCCGCGAAGCAAATAAATTGACTGGATCTGTTGAAAATCGTACCCCGGCTGTTACACCCGGATCTCCGCATGACACCTTCTAGCGCAATGTTGAACAACAGGCACGAAAGTCCATCACCTTGTTTTAGTTCCCGGCGCGATTCGAACGAACTGGAGTGTTCGCCCGAAATCTTCACACAGTTTTGTACACCATCCACCGTTGCTTTGATCAGTCTGGTAAGCTTCCCAGGGAAGCTGTTCTCATCCATAATTTTCCATAGCTCTACGCGGTATATACTGTCGTATGCCGCCTTGAAATCAACGAACAGATGGTGCGTTGGGATCTGGTATTCACGGCATTTTTGAAGAATTTGCCGTACAGTAAAGATCTGGTCCGTTGTCGAGCGGCCGTCAACGAAGCCGGCTTGATAACTTAACCACGAACTCGTTAACTAATGGTGACAGACGACGGAAGATGATCTGGGATATCACTTTGTAGGCGGCATTAAGGATGGTGATCGCTCGAAAGTTCTCACACTCCAGTTTGTCGCCTTTCTTATAGATGGGGCATATAACCCCTTCCTTCCACTTCTCCGGTAGCTGTTCGGTTTCCCAGATTCTGACTATCAGTTTGTGCAGGCAAGTGGCCAGCTTTTCCGGGCCCATCTTGATGAGCTCAGCTCCGATACCATCCTTACCAGCTGCTTTATTGGTCTTTAGCTGTTGAATGGCATCCTTAACTTCCCTCAAGGTGAATGGAACATAAAATGTTAATTTGGCCTTTCGCGTCAACATTTCGTATTGGTTTCTAACTCCAACGTTAACATTTTCGTTTATGCGACTAATAAGGTAAACTTTTCAAAAAACTTTCTGTTTTGTCGCTTCTATAGTAAACAACCAAAATCAAAAAATAAGAAAAGCGCTGAAATCTAATTTTGGACTGATATTTGTCAGATTTTGAGAGAGCATCAATCTCATTGTTCAGGCCGGTTCACACTGCAGCACTTTTTTGATTTTTTGTTTTCGATTTTTGTAATAGTTAGAAGCGTCAAAAAATATGGTTTCTTTGGGAAAGTTGACTTTAATTAAGTTAAATAATCGACTGCGACAATAAAATTAGTTAATTTTTTTGTTGGGATAGATTGCAGGATGAAAAATGTTAGTCAGGGACATGTACAAAACCTTATGAGTTCATTTAAGAAAAAAGTTTCAGCATTTGTATGTATTTAAGAATTACAGTGAAACAGTGACATATAGTCAAAGCTTCTATATTGTATTTCAGTCCCTGAAAATTTCATAACAATCGGTTGATAAACTAATTTATGGCGAGTAGTTCAAAGTGGTGCAATTTGATTCCGTACATCCTTTAGACAACATCACGATCCCCCAAAACACCTCTTATCTCCTGGAAGGGTTGTGCACCTCGGGCCACTGGGGTATCCAATAATTGCTCTCAGGAGACTTCGTCCGAGCAGAAAAATATCACTTGTCGCAATTGACATGTTTATATTTTTCAGAAAATAGTGAGGGAATACATATTTGTCGAAGATGATCTGGTATTCCTTGAAAAGCATGTTTCATGGACAGATCGTATACAATTGAGGATCGTATACAGTTCAAGCATTTTATCAAAGTTATGTTACTTGTTCCACATTTGATTAATATTCTTAGTGAGAGCTCCCCGTAGCGGTACTTTAAAGAAGTGACTCCAGCAAGTACCTCCAGGCTCATGTTATGCGTTGAATGCATAGCCAGCCAAGGGCAATACGCAAACAACGATATTGAATTCGTTCCAATTTAATTAGGTGGCAATCAGCTGCTGAGAGGAAGCAGAAAGAACCGTACTCTAAAACAGAGAGAATTGTCGTTCTATAGAGTTTGATGAGGTTTTCCGGGTGAGCACCCCACCATGTTCCGGCTATAGAACTTAAAAAAATGGATCCTTTTTCGGCATTTCTCTAACAAATAATCAATATGGGTTTTCCAGGTACACTTTGAATCAAACCAGACCCCAAGGTATTTAGAAGATAAAGATTGGTCTATTTATGTCACCTTTCAGCAGCTTTAGTTTGAGTTGAGCTCTGTACCGCTTCTTAGTAAACACAACCAACTGAGTTTTTTTGCGGTGAAAACTCGATCCCTAAATGTCTGGCCCAAACAGTCAGATTATCTAGTGTACTTTGCAATGGTCCTTGCAAGACATCTGCACATGGCCTCTTAGTGAGACCACGGCGAAAAGGCCAGCTGAATATCTGAAGAGAGCAACGCTGGTCCCCTTGTGGCTGGTAAAATCATGGCAGATGTACTTGGAACGCGTCGTTTCTGAGCTTCCAGTGCGCTTTTATGAATCAATTCGGTAAGAAATCGATACTCATCCAGCGGCGGAAGAGTATCAATTGATTCAATACCGATGTTTATCGCCGATGCAAATTTTTGCCAGTCAATGTTCTTCGTGAGGTTGAGAACATAACAGATTGTTGATAGCCAATTGTGGTGACTATCGGCTTATTGTCACTATCATGCGGATCTTGAATTACCTTCCACGTGAAATCCAATGATAGTTAATTTGAACATAAAGACAGATCAATACGGCTTTGTTGACCATTTGGTCCTCTTCGAGCAACTTCACCGGTGTTCAAAATATTCAAATTGAAATCGTCACACAAATCAAAGAAAATAGGCGCTCTATAATCGTCATACGTTTCGCCCCATTCAATACCATGTGCGTTCATATCACCCAATATTAATACTGGAGATAATAGAAGGGAGACTGTGCTCCAAAGCTGTCGACGATTAGGAGATGCATTTGGTGGAATATAAACTGAAGCTATGCAAAAGTATTTATTTTTTACATTTACTTGGCAATGATTTCTACGCCATTAACAACCGGAATGGGAATTCTGTAGAAGGAGTAGAATTTTTTATCCCCAAAAGAACGCCATCATAGTGGTCAGCCCGATCTTGGCGAATAATGTTAAAATCGTGGAAGTTGATTTCACCTTCAGAAGAAAGCCATGTTTCACAGAGAGCAAATACATCACAATCGGAACTGCGAATCAAAAACTTGAACACGTCCAATTTGTTAAGAAAATTATGTTGAGCTTTTTAGTGGAATGTTTTCACTTGTCATAAGGCGAGTTTGTACAATCCCATTTAATTCTACCACTTAATTGTACCTTGACAGATACGTATTTCGACCTCAACAGTAAGCAATGGTGGAAATGTCTTACTGCAGCAAGAATTCAAAGAAGCAGAAAAGACTGGTTGATTCGGGGTTTTGAATAATCCCCCATTACCTTCAGACTTTGCCAAGCCTTTATGGATGAATTTTGTTTTCTTACGGCGCGATCCCGGGGAACCCGGTTGCTTCCTCTTTTCGAGCGCGTGTACCTCCGAAGAATCATTCATATCGGCTGCGTCACAGTCCGATTCCGATGGAAATTGAACCATAATAGTCACTTACTTGAACGGCAGCTGAAAAAGCAGTCGTTGCGGTGGCAGTGGCGGTGTGTCTTGCGCTTTACCCATTTCCGCATAAGACTGCTTGGAGCGCTTCACTTCTTAAGTGCGTTTTTGTACACTAGGCATTTTTTTAATTCATCATTTATTTTTTGAAGTAGGGAAAAATCCCACGGGTAGGATCCTTACCACATAAGCACATTTTGTTGCTTCTTGCTGGCAGGACTCCTCCCGATGTCTTTCGAAACATTTACCACAGCGTGGTTTGTTGTCACAAAACTCGGCAGTGTGATCAAGTTGTTTGCAGTTGATTCAATTAAATATCCTTGGCACAAAAAGACGTACCGGAAACAACATATTCTCTATATCGACATATTTTGGGAGCATCGACCCGGTGAACGTCACTCGAAGCGAACCTGACTTAGAATAGGGGAATTGTGGGTAAAACCGACACCACTTCAAATCTCTGATTTCAAGTGATTATCGGACAGAATTTCGACACACTTTGAATAAACGTTTGATTTCTTGTATTTCTAGTCATTTTGTAACTGGCGGAGACGTATAAGATTCATAATAAACCGACAATTAGCATTGATCACCATTGAGGAGATGAATTATGTAAAATTTTGGCATCGGTGTATAAGCTTTTACGGCAATAATATGTTGATTTTCAGTATTTAATCCACCTCTGATCCATAATTGAACATCATTTTGTGTATGTTGTGGAAAAATAGTTAACTTTTCTAATTATGAACATCCTTATGTATCTCATCGTTATTATGCTATCAGTTGGGGTAAATTCGACACCTGCCATCGAATCCCGAAATACCTCATCATTCGTATAATATAATTCAAATATTTAAAAACGAGGCGACGGGGAATATAACTGAATCATAGATTGCATACCATATCATCATTGGGCGTGACAATAAGTCTAGAGGGTAATATTGAGTCATCAAGGAAAACCTGCAGGTCGGATAACAATAGCGCTCAAAGAAAAATCGTATTTTAGGTTTATTTTACTCTTGGATATATTCATTCTGTTCTCTAGTGTTGTTCTTCGTGATCCATTTTCAACTCTGTAAACATGTAGCTGGTCACCTACGGAACTAGTCATCTTCATTTCTTGTCATAACTGCACCATACACATTTATTTTAAATCGCCTTTGTAAACAGCTTTTTAAAATAAGTGAAATTTAAATGTAGGTTCATATTTACAGTAGTTAGTAAATTTTATTACTAACAATCTCATAGTCCATATATTTTTCACCAGACCCACTAAAGAAACTAAATAAAATATGATATGTGATGATGATTTTAAATAAATAAAATTTTGTTCAACCATCGTTTATGAGTGACCCTTAAACATGAATTTTTACACTAAATTTAAAAAATGAATATTGTTAAACATTTCCAATTATGTTGTAACAACATTTAGAATTATTCCGATGTTCGATTCCATAACGACTTGATGTGTCGGTTTTACCCTCATGTGGTGTCGATCTTACCCGTACCCCAGCTGGTTGGGCTGGAAGATGGACTGTTCGTGTTTTCATCATAAATCAAATTCTATCAAGAAATATTGTCCTAAGACCTCATGGACTGATTCATGAAGAGCCAAAGTATGCTTGTATGAAATTTCTAGACCGGAAAATTGTTTCATAGATTGGGGAACTCTGAAGTTGCTTAAGGTGTCGGTTTTACCCACTTTTCCCCTATATCTTTTTGCCATCTACTGTGGCTGCTGAATGCAATACCTTGCAGGCCAGAACATCCACGGAAGATTGCAGGGCATTTTTGAGGCGACCCTTACCTGCAAGCACATCTTTACAAGTCAGGCTCGCTGCGTTGATTACACCTTCTATTTTGACCTCCCGCGAAGGGACATAAACTAAATATTCAATATTATACGCCCTGTCATCAGCAATTTCATTCGCCACCTGGTATGTAGGTGCGGTGATGCGTAGTTTATTTCTGTTGATTTAATTGAATTCGAGCTTCGTAAAACGACGCATCAAATCTCGTTTAATGCCGAGAAAATCTAGGTTTTTCACTTTCTGCTGAAAGTGAACAACCCAAGGGCCAGGCGAAGATGCCTGGTAAAATCGTGTTCGAACACTATCTTTCGAAGGCTCATTGTCTCCCACCTTCTCTGCCTCCATTCTCACCTAGCAATGTGGAAGGATAGTTATTGCTAATGCCAACTTACAACTATTAACAAATTAGAAAAAAAAACTAATTTAAATTTATCTAATTGGGGCCCTCCTTAGCCGTGTAAGACGCGCGGCTACAAAGCAAGACCATGCTGAGGGTGGCTGGGTTCGATTCCCGGTACCGGTCTAGGCAATTTTCTGATTAAAAATTGTCTCGACTTCCCTGGGCATAAATGTATCATCATGCTAGCCTCATGATATACGAATGCAAAAACAAATGGTAACCTGGCTTAGAAACCTCGCAGTTAACACTAAACTGCGAGACGGCTCTGTCCCAGTGTGGGGATGTAATGCCAATAAGAAGAAGAAGAAGAAGTAATTAGGACCACTCTGTGGAAGAACAATAAAACAATCTTTGCCTGCTACTGTAGGTAGCAACAGTAACAATAGCCTGCTTCACTGGCGTCGCCAGAAGCAGCTACTTCCCCTCGATGACAGTGATCGCCTTGGATCCATAGGTATAGCTTTTGCACTACCGAATACAATCCGCGATGAGACACAGCACACACATCTGGCTCGTTCGAACTATCGGCACGAAATGAAACGTGACCTTTAAGTGTTGCGTAGGGGTTATCACGCCTATCTAGAGAGTAGGTTGAGGGTTCGAGTCCCTCCAAAACACGTGAATTCTTTTTCGCAAATTTCATATCAATTTGTCCATTTCGAAACATGTGCTGTGCATATGCACAGCCAAGATATTTAACAAAACCCTGATTAATCCACCTAGCGGTGATGGTGCCTTTCTCGTGAATTATAAAAATAGCATTTTGACCATTACTCTTGAGCCCATAGTCCGATCTGGCCAATTTTCAATAGGAAACAATGGGAGAGTATCCTGCGTCGAATGCAACTTGTTGCGAGTAAATCGGTTAAGGATAAGTACTTGAAAAATGAGTGACATTTTTTTTGGGGTGGGTGCGCACAGACACACACACATACACACACACACACACACACACACACACACACACACATACACACAGACATCACCTCAATTCGTCGAGCTGAGTCGATCGGTATATAACACTATGGGTCTCCGAGCCTTCTATAAAAAGTTTGTTTTTGGAGCGATCATATATGTAGCCTTTACGTATACTTAGTATACGAGAAAGGTAAAAAGTATTTTGGCCATAACATTTTGTGTATGTTGTGGAAAAATAGTTAACTTTTCTAATTATGAACATCCTTATGTATCTCATCGTTATTATGCTATCAGTTGGGGTAAATTCGACACCTGCCATCGAATCCCGAAATACCTCATCATTCGTATAATATAATTCAAATATTTAAAAACGAGGCGACGGGGAATATAACTGAATCATAGATTGCATACCATATCATCATTGGGCGTGACAATAAGTCTAGAGGGTAATATTGAGTCATCAAGGAAAACCTGCAGGTCGGATAACAATAGCGCTCAAAGAAAAATCGTATTTTTAGGCTTATTTTACTCTTGGATATATTCAATCCTTTGTCTAGTGTTGTTCTTCGTGATCCATTTTCACCCCTGTAAACATGTAGCTCGTCACCTACGGAACTAGTCATCTTCATTTCTTGTCATAACTGCACCATACACATTTATTTTAAATCGCCTTTGTAAACAGCTTTTTAAAATAAGTGAAATTTAAATGTAGGTTCATATTTACAGTAGTTAGTAAATTTTATTACTAACAATCTCATAGTCCATATATTTTTCACCAGACCCACTAAAGAAACTAAATAAAATATGATATGTGATGATGATTTTAAATAAATAAAATTTTGTTCAACCATCGTTTATGAGTGACCCCTAAACATGAATTTTAACACTAAATTTAAAAAATGAATATTGTTAAACATTTCCAATTATGTTGTAACAACATTTAGAATTATTCCGATGTTCGATTCCATAACGACTTGATGTGTCGGTTTTACCCTCATGTGGTGTCGATCTTACCCGTACCCCAGCTGGTTGGGCTGGAAGATGGACTGTTCGTGTTTTCATCATAAATCAAATTCTATCAAGAAATATTGTCCTAAGACCTCATGGACTGATTCATGAAGAGCCAAAGTATGCTTGTATGAAATTTCTAGACCGGAAAATTGTTTCATAGATTGGGGAACTGTGAAGTTGCTTAAGGTGTCGGTTTTACCCACTTTTCCCCTATATCTTTTTGCCATCTACCATGGCTGCTGAATGCAATTACTTGCAGGCCAGAATATCCACGGTAGATTGCAGGGCATTTTTAGGCGACCCTTACCTGCAAGCACATCCTTGCAAGTCAGGCTCGCTGCGTTGATTACACCTTCTATTTCGACCTCCCGCGAGGGGACATAAACTAAATATTCAATTTTATACGCCCTGTCGCCAGCAATTTCATTCGCCACCTGGTATGTAGGTGCGGTGATGCGTAGTTTATTTCTGTTGATTTGATTGAATTCGAGCTTCGTAAAACGATGCGTCAAATCTCGTTTAATGCCGAGAAAATCTAGGCCCAAGGGCCAGGCGAAGATGCCTGTTCGTGTTCGTGTTCGAACACTATCTTTCGAAGGCTCATTGTCTCCCACCTTCTCTGCCTCCATTCTCACCTAGCAATGTGGAAGGATAGTTATTGCTAATGCCAACTTACAACTATTAACAAATTAGAAAAAAAAACTAATTTAAATTTATCTAATTGGGGCCCTCCTTAGCCGTGTAAGACGCGCGGCTACAAAGCAAGACCATGCTGAGGGTGGCTGGGTTCGATTCCCGGTACCGGTCTAGGCAATTTTCTGATTAAAAATTGTCTCGACTTCCCTGGGCATAAATGTATCATCATGCTAGCCTCATGATATACGAATGCAAAAACAAATGGTAACCTGGCTTAGAAACCTCGCAGTTAACACTAAACTGCGAGACGGCTCTGTCCCAGTGTGGGGATGTAATGCCAATAAGAAGAAGAAGAAGAAGTAATTAGGACCACTCTGTGGAAGAACAATAAAACAATCTTTGCCACTTATCTGTGCCTGCTACTGTAGGTAGCAACAGTAACAATAGCCTGCTTCACTGGCGTCGCCAGAAGCAGCTACTTCCCCTCGATGACAGTGATCGCCTTGGATCCATAGGTATAGCTTTTGCACTACCGAATACAATCCGCGATGAGACACAGCACACACGTCTGGCTTGTTCGAACTATCGGCACGAAATGAAACGTGACCTTTAAGTGTTGTGTAGGGGTTATCACGCCTATCTAGAGAATATGAGGTTGAGGGTTCGAATCCCTCCAAGACACGTGGATTCTCTTTCGCAAATTTTATATCAATTTGTCCATTAGGAAACATGTGCTGCGCATATGCACAGCCAAGATATTTAGCAAAACCCTGATTAATCCACCTAGCGGTGATGGTGCCTTTCTCGTGAATTATAAAAACAGTATTTTGGCCATTACTCTTGAGCCCATAGTCCGATCTGGCCAATTTTCAATAGGAAACAATGGGAGAGTATCCTGCGTCGAATGCAACTTGTTGCGAGTAAATCGGTTAAAGATAAGTAGTTGAAAAATGAGTGACATTTTTTTTGGGGTGGGTGCGCACAGACACACACACACACACACACACACACACACACACACACACACATACACACAGACATCACCTCAATTCGTCGAGCTGAGTCGATCGGTATATAACACTATGGGTCTCCGAGCCTTCTATAAAAAGTTTGTTTTTGGAGCGATCATATATGTAGCCTTTACGTATACTTAGTATACGAGAAAGGCAAAAAGTATTTTGGCCATAACTTCCGATCCCATAGTCCGATCCGGCCAATTTTCAATAGGAAAGAATGAGACACGATTCTGCGTCGAATGCAACTTGTTGCGAGTAAATCGGTTGAGGATAAGTGCCCGAAAAATGAGTGACACTTTTTTACGCGATTATTCAGTTAAAAAGTATTTTGGCCATAACTTCCGATCCCATAGTCCGATCTGACCAATTTTCAATAGGAAACAATGGGACATCATTCTGCGTCGAATACAACTTGTTGCGAGTAAATCGGTTAAGGATAAATGCCTGAAAAATGAGTGACATTTTTTAATCAATTTTTCTATAAAAGAGGGGTATTTTGGCCATAACTTCCGATCCCATAGTCCGATCTGACCAATTTTCAATAGGAAACAATGGTAGAGTATCCTTCGTCGAATGCAACTTTTTGCGGTTATCGGTTAAGGATAAGTACCTAAAAAATGAGTGACATTTTTGCCTTTCTCGTATGCTAAGTATACGTAAAGGCTATATGATCGCTCCAAAAACAAACTTTTTATAGAAGGCCCGGAGACCCATAGTGTTATATACCAATCGACTCAGTTCGACGAATTGAGGTGATGTCTGTGTGTATGTGTGTGTGTGTGTGTGTGTGTGTGTGTGTGTGTGTGTGTGTGTGTGGGTGTATGTGTGTGCGTCTGTGCGCACCCACCCAAAAAAAATGTCACTCATTTTTCTGGTACTTATCCTTATCCGATTTACTCGCAACAAGTTGCATTCGACGCAGGACATTCTGCCATTGTTTCCTATTGAAAATTGGTCAGATCGGACTATGGGCTCGGAAGTTATGGCCAAAATACCATTTTTTTACAGAAAAAAATGTCACTCATTTTTCAGGTACTTATCCTTAACCGATTTACTCGCAACAAGTTGCATTCGACGCAGGATACTCTGCCATTGTTTCCTATTGAAAATTGGTCAGATCGGACTATGGGCTCGGAAGTTATGGCCAAAATATCACATTTTTATAGAAAAATTGAGTAAAAAAATGTCACTCATTTTTCAGGCACTTATCCTTCACAGATTTACTCGCAACAAGTTGCATTCGACGCAGAATACTCTCCCATTGTTTCCTATTGAAAATTGGCCAGATCGGACTATGGGCTCAAGAGTGATGGCCAAAATACTATTTTTATAATGCACGAGAAAGGCACCATCACCGCTAGGTGGATTAATCAGGGTTTTTTTTGGGTTGATGCGCACAGACACACACACATACACACACACACACACACACACACACACACACACACACACACACACACACACACACAGCAGGGACTTTGTCCAAGGGCTTGACGACCCCTCCCCATGGCCACTGCGAGTTAGACCGGGACCATCGTCCCTAACCCCTAATCCCAAGGCGTCAAGCGACCCGTGCCGAGGGGATGCATGGCCAGGGGGGTGAAATAATAAGCTAGGCCTTTAACGGAGCCTGTGGGGTACCTGGGCACCCCCCTTACCGCGTCATGTTGGGCTCTGGCGTGGTGGACCTCTTTTCCCGAGCAACTCGTGGGATCAAAATGGAAAACCAAGACAATTCTTCAACTAGTGGTAGTAGTGTAGGCGACAACCCCTTCGCAAGAGGTGGGTTGTTCAGGTCTCCGCCTAGGAGGCCAGAGGCAATAGTCGGCAGCTCAGTGCGCAGCGCCAGCGTGGGTCACTTAACCTTCCTCTCGGCTAAAAAACGCCGGTAGAGGTTATTGACGGCCCATGGCTTGTGGAGGCGATGAACCGCAAACGCGATGGGCTCTCGGCCTTCGAGGTGGCGACGGAACAGCTGGACGCCATCATCGACTTTGCGTCATCGAAGCATAATATCAGTAAGGACCTCAAGAGGAGCTTGCAGAAACTTCGAAAGTCGATGTTGGACGCCAAGCTGGAAACGGCGGTCGGGACGGCCAAGTGTAAACCCGTGAAATCCATGGAGTCGAGGTCTACCCAGACTGAGGCCCAAGAATTCGCGGATTTGGGCAAGGTCGAATCGACCGAGGGCGTGCCAGCGAAGACGGTGGTGCCAAAGTCTACCAAGACTGAGGCTCAAGTATTCGCAGGCACGTCGGGGGTGGCTGCTCCAAAGGAGCAGACACAAAAACGGGGGAGACAGTCTCCAGGGGATGAGCTCCCTGGGGGCCGCCCCAAAACGCGGAGGGTTACTACCCCGAACAAGGGTAGTGGGGCTGGGAAGCTGAACCCCGGCCAGGTACCTCCAAAACCCGGGGAGGAAGGACCTGGAAAGGTCCGTCCACCCAGGAAAGACGGTGGTAAGGGGTTACGGCAGGCTGAGAGCTCTCAGCCGCCCCAGACCAGAGAAATAGAGGGGGATGACGCCTCCTGGACCTTGGTCAAGAACAAGAGGAAACCGAAGACGTCAAGGGCCGAAAAGAAGGCCCAGGCGAATGAGGGTAGCAAGAAGTCTAGGGTAGGCGCCAATCGCTCCAGGGGCGATGCCCTAGTCATCAAAACGGACGAGGCTAAGTACTCGGACGTCTTGAAGGCGATGAGGGGTGACGTCAAGCTCGGTGAACTCGGCGCCGACGTACGTCGAATAAGACGTACTCGGATGGGCGAGATGATCCTCGAGCTAAAGCGGGGCGTCTCGCAAAAGGGCGCCGCCTACAAGAAGTTGGCGGAGGAAGTCCTAGGCGAGACGGTCAAGGTGAGGGCACTCACGACGGAGGTGAATCTAAGGGTTAAAGACCTGGACGAGATCACCGAAGTCGAAGAGCTCGTCACGGCACTGCGGCGACAGTGCGAAGTGGAGGCGTCCACCGCAGCCGTTCGGCTACGGAAAGGTCCGGCAGGGACACAGGTAGCATTGGTTCGGCTACCTGCAGCGGACGCCTCCAAGGTAGTTAGGGAGCGTCAAGGTGGGGTGGTCGGTATGCCCTGTGGGCATATATGAGCAACCAGAAGTTTGCTTCAAGTGCCTGGAACCGGGGCACAAGCAATGGGACTGCAAAGGCCCTGACAGAAGCAAGCTCTGTCGACGCTGCGGATTGGAGGGACATAAGGCACAATGTTGCACGAACCCTCCCAACTGTTTGATCTGTTCCAGCAAAGCTGCGAACAGCAAGCACCCCATGGGGGTTCGAAGTGCCCGGCGTTTAAGCGTGCTGCAAAATCACAGTGCAGGTAACGCAGCTAAACCTGAACCACTGTGATGCAGCCCAGCAACTGCTGTGTCAGACAGTTGCTGAATGAGGGACGGATATCGCCATCATAGCAGATCCTCACCGGGTACCCACCAGGAACGGTAATTGGGTCACCGATGGGTCTAAAATGGCGGCGATATGGACAACGGGAAATACCCAGTCCAAGAGTTGGTGTCTTCGACACACGAGGGCTTCGTCATTGCCAAAATCAACGGGGTCTTCTTCTGCAGCTGCTATGCGCCTCCTCGATGGTCGATCGAGCAGTTCGGTCGAATGCTAGATTGTTTGACGGCTAACTTGATGGGGCGTAGGCCGGTGGTGATAGCGGGGACTTCAACGCTTGGGCCGTGGAATGGGGAAGCCGATCCACGAATCAACGGGGCAGATCCTGCTGGAATCACTGGCCATGTTGGATGTGGACTTGGCTAATGTCGGTACCAAAAATACCTACAGCTGGAACGGTGCCCAGTCAATTATCGACGTTACGTTCTGGAGCCCTGGCCAAACGAGTAGTTCGAACTGGAGGGTAGATGATGGCTACACTCACAGCGACCACCTGGCGGTTCGCTACAGTATCGACTATACGACCAGCATTCAGCGGACGGAAGAAGGGGCGAGGCCTAGTCCTCGTATGTGGAAGACATCATACTTCGACGACGAGGTGTTTAAGGAAGCGCTCCGCCGCGAGCACAATACTCTCGGTCTGAGCAGCGAGCAGCTGGTAACAGTACTCTCGCGTGCATGCGATGCCACCATGCCTAGGAAAGTCCACCCTAGGAATGGGAGGCCACCGGCTTACTGGTGGTCTCCAGAGATGCTGGAGAGGATCATCGCGGGGCTCTTCCCACGTCACGACCCAAGTCCCTGGCCTCCCTTTGTGGAGCTGCCACGGGCCAGGGTGGCCGACGAGGGAAGAGTAACGGTGGCGGAACTTGCGGGGATTGCACAGTCCCTTAGTGTAGGTAAGGCGCCAGGACCGGATGGTATTCCGAACCTGGCCATTAAAGCGGCCATTGCCGAGGCTCCCGAGATGTTCAGATCTGTTATGCAGAGATGCCTGGACGAGGGAGTCTTCCCTGAAGCATGGAAAAGGCAGAGCTTGGTCCTATTGCCAAAAGCGGAAAACCACCGGGGATCCGTCGGCATATAGACCAATATGCCTGCTTGACACGGCGGGAAGGTGCTCGAGAAGATCATCCTCAACAGGTTGTTGATACGCACGGAGGGTGCGGATGGTCTATCGAGTAACCAGTTTGGCTTCCGAAAGGGTAAGTCGACCGTAGACGCTATCTTGTCGGTTACCAAATCCGCGGAGATAGCTATCCAGCGTAAGAGGAGGGGAGTTCGCTATTGTGCAGTAGTGACTCTCGACGTGAGGAATGCTTTCAATAGTGCCAGTTGGGCAGCTATTGCAGATGCGCTCCTGCGTCTTGGACTTCCTGAGTATCTGTACAAGATTCTCGGAAGCTACTTCCAGAATCGAGTACTGGTATACGACACGGAGGCGGGTCGGAAGTGCGTTGACATAACCTCAGGGGTTCCGCAAGGTTCCATACTGGGTCCGGTGTTATGGAACGTCATGTACGACGGTGTCTTGAGGTTGAAGTTCCCGGTGGGCGTGGCAATCGTCGGCTTTGCTGACGATATTACGCTGGAGGTCTACGGCGAATCGATCGAAGAGGTGGAATTGACTGCAGCCCACTCGATCGCAATTGTGGAGGAGCGGATGAGTTCCAGGAAGTTAGAACTGGCTCACCACAAGACTGAGGTGGTTGTTGTTAACAACCGAAAGTCGGAGCAACAAGCGGTGATAAGGGCAGGCAACTGCACGGTCACCTCTGAACGCTCCATCAAACTCTTGGGGGTAATGATCGACGATAAGCTCACCTTTGGTAGCCACGTCAATTACGCCTGCAAGCGTGCCTCCACAGCTATAGCGGCATTGTCCCGGATGATGTCCAATAGCTCTGCGGTTTATGCCAGCAAGCGCAAGCTTCTGGCTAGCGTTGCTCTGTCCATACTGAGGTCCAGCTTGGGGCACGGCCCTGCGTATTAACTGCTACAGAACGAAGTTAGAAAGTACGTATAGGCTCATGTGCCTAAGAGTTGCGAGCGCGTACCGTACCGTGTCGCACGATGCACTTTGCGTCATCACCGGTATGATGCCTATCGACATAGTTATCGGTGAAGACATATAGTGCTTCGAAATGCGCGGCACGAGAAGCATCCGTAGGACTGTCAGGTTGGCCTCAATGGTCAAATGGCAGCGAGCGTGGGACAGTTCCACTAAGGGTAGATGGACACATAGGTTGATACCGGAGATAGGTACGTGGGTCAAGAGGCGCCATGGGGAAATCACTTTCCACCTGACCCAGGTCCTTACAGGCCATGGTTGCTTCAGACAGTACCTACACCGGTTCGGACACTCGGCCTCGCCCGAGTGTCCGGTGTGCGTAGGTTTAGAGGAAACGGCGGAACACGTGTTGTTCGTGTGCCCGCGTTTTCGCATAATGCGTGACCACATGCTTGCCACATGTGGTCTGGACACTACCCCGGACAACCTAGTCCGCAGGATGTGTAAAGATGAAGTTGGCTGGAACGCCGTTTTATCGGCTATCGTCCAAATCGTCTCGGAGCTACACAGAAGGTGGCGCGTGGACTCGAGGAATGGCTAGTTCAGGCGCAAATAAGAGGTGGTCCAAGGGTTCGGAGTCGGCTTCATGGGTCATACCGGTGCCCTGTGGTCGAACTCGATCCTTTTATCGAACAAGTGGCCGCGTGAAGAACAACATGGTATCGTCGCTTTCGCGGCGTCGGTCAACCGGGCGGGTTCCGAGCCCGAGGACGGAAGGGGTCCTCGTCAAGGCTGGGGCAGGCGTAGGCACCGCGTCGGCAAGTCCCTCTGTGTGCTGGCGAATAGGCCCTATCGCAGAAAGGTCAATTTGGGGTGCACGCGGCATCATCATTCTTGATACCAGTCGTGCAGAGGGAAGCAGGCGCGAAGTCGACCCTGCCCACCTTCCGAGGACATAGGGCGGTAAGGCCACCTGGAAAGCCGGCAATGCGCTGGCACGATACCATGGTGTTCTTCTAAAAAAGCGAGTCACGATGTTCGATGCTGCAAGGACACGCAGCTAACCTCGAGGGTGCGTTATGCACTGGCCCCCCTTTGAAGCATTACTTTCTGGTTGTACCGAAGGGACGATGGGCTTGGCGACAATGGAAACGGTTTAGCTGGTCGGGGATGCAGTCCTGCCTCCCTCATTGGAGGTGGCCCCTAACCCAGCACTTCCTGGTCAACCCAGGATGTCTGTTGAGCAGATTCCCCCTCCATTGTTTAGGAAGAAAAAAAAAAAAAAAAAACACACACACACACACACACACACACACAAGAGGTGGGAGCTCGGGACTTGTTCCTGGGCGCCAATGAAAAACCACCAGTTGGCGTTTCCTTCGGAAGACGACCGGGCCCTGGTACCAGTTCACTGGTTTCCAGCCAGCCCAAGCGGATTCTGCCTAGGGGACGTGGCGGAGGTTTGACAGTGGGCTCTGTTGAATCTCTACAAAAAACCACAAGCAGCTCTGTACAAGCGACCCGTGCCGCTTCCAAAGCACTTCAGCCCATCAACAGGAGTGCCAACCGGCACATTAGGATCGATACCAGTAAGGTCCTAATTACGATATACTGGTTACGGCTTACGACAACGGACAGAATTTGGATAGTGGATTGGAAACGACGACATTGGGCTGACGGTCGTGCTGTTCTACTGAGTAAGGAAGGGAGACACCGGCTTGAAATGGCGAGTGGGCTAACAGTACGGCCGCCTCCGTCCCGGTAAAAACTAGCAGTCCTCCGAATACGTTCAATACTCGTCCACCAATTTTATTGGTGAGTACTAGGCTCGGTTGAGATTCTCCCGATTGCGCGATCGGCTCTGAACACGGCCATATAAGTGCGCCCGTGTCAACCCTAGCATGGACCTCACTGCTTGCAAAGACAATCCATGGATCATAAGCGACTACGTACGACGGGTGGAGATAACGGTTTGGAGGGGGGACCCTATAGAATGAGTAATTCGACAAACAACACAGAAGCAGATGCAGGAGCGGCGAACCCGTTCGCCAGTAGTGGGTTGGTGAGATCATCGCCACCAGCGACAGTAGTGCTACAGCAACAACAGCAGCAGCGGCCTGGGCAAAGTGAGTTAAACAAGCCCTCACAAAAGCCGAAAATAGTGGCAGCGAAGAAATTGGTAGAAGAGCTCCACACTTTCGTGGATGGGAGGAACAACGTCCATAAGGAGATTAAGGACATGGTTCACAAGATCCGGAAGGCGCTAGTATCGGCAGCGATTGAATTCGATGCAGCAGCGCTGAGGGCCGACGAAGCGGAGTGCGCATTAGCGCTGACTAAGGCTCCTGCTGTCTTAGCTCCGCCAGAACAGGGCCATATCGGCACAGTTCCGTTGTACTCCAAAAAGCAAGGGAAAGAGAAACTGGCTGGAGTGGGGAGTACATCAGCCTCCATGACTTCCAAAAGGGCCAGAACCTCGCCTGGAGACGGGAGGCCAGGCGGACTCAAGCGGCAAACGCGGGAGGACGCAGTCGAAGGAACAGACGCTACTTCACAGGGAGAAGGGTGGAGTACCGTAGTAGGCCAGAAGGAGAAAAGAAATAGACAGTTGAAGCGAAAAGAGGCGAGAAAAATGGAGCAGTACAAGAAAGGAAAGCCTCCGTTGCGTCAGAAACCGTCTAAGGGACAAGCCGTACTTGTCAAGGCCAAAGACGCTACGACGTATGCAGCGCTCCTGAAGAAGGTTAGAGAGGATCCGGAGCTGAGGGACTTAGGCGAGAACGTAGTAAGGACCAGGCGCACTCAAACCGGAGAGATGCTCTTCGAGCTAAAGAAGGACCCTACGGTTGATAGCTCGGTTATGCAAGAGCGTATTGCAAAATCGCTGGGCGCAGAGGCGGAAGTTAAATCCCTGACTCCAGAGATGGTAATAATGTGCAGGGATCTAGATGAGATCACGTCGGATGAGGAGCTCAAGGATGCACTAAAGTCACAGTGTAATCTGGGTGAGGTGCAAATGACTATCCGAATAAGGAAAGCATACGGAGGCACACAAACAGCGATGATTCGTCTGCCAGTAACCGCTGCTAAAAAGTTCTGGAGGTAGGCAAACTGACTGTTGGATGGTCAAAATGCCCATTGAAAGCCGCCCCGCCAGTGAACAAACAAATGGAGAGATGCTTCAAATGTTTGGGCTATGGACACCGGGCAGGAGCTTGCAAAGGTCCGGACAGATCCAACAAGTGTTGGAAATGCGGAGAAACAGGTCATTTTGCGAAAGACTGCACGCAAAGACCCAAGTGCATGCTTTGCACACCAGAGGACGGAAATGACCATCAGACGGGTGGCTACAAATGCCCTGTATATCAGAAGGCGATCGCAGGTCATCAGTAGTGGACATAATTCAGATTAATCTGAATCACTGCGATACCGCACAGCAACTGTTATGGCAGTCAATAACAGAAACGAGGTGTGACGTAGCGATAATTGCAGAGCCGTATCGAGTTCCTCCTGATAACGGAAACTGGGTGGCTGATAGAACGGGAATGGCTGCAATACAAGTTATGGGCAGATTTCCTATCCAAGAAGTGGTAGAGAGTTCATGTGAGGGATTCGTGATCGTCAAAATCAGCGGCGTTTACGTATGCAGCTGCTATGCGCCTCCAAGATGGACAGTGGAGCAGTTTAGCCAGATGCTAGAGCGGTTAACCGACAACCTGATCGGACGAAGGCCGGTAATTATGGGGGGTGATTTCAATGCCTGGGCTGTGGAGTGGGGCAGCAGAGTCACCAATACGAGAGGGTATATTCTCCTGGAAGCTCTGGCGAAGCTAGATGTACGACTGTGCAATGAAGGCTCCGTAAGCACATTTCGGAGAGAGTCTATTATCGATGTCACGTTCTGCAGTCCTTCGTTGATGGCGAACATGAACTGGAGAGTTAGCGAAGAGTACACCCATAGCGATCACCAGGCGATTCGCTATTGTATTGGGCGACGAAACCATGCGACAACACAGAGAAGAGTGACCGCTGAGCAGAAGTGGAAGACGAAAGCCTTCGACAAGGACCTCTTTATAGAGGCACTTCGACCGGACAACAGTTTCGAGAACGACGATGCGGCTGAACTGGTAAGAAGGATGGTAGCGGCTTGTGATGCCGCAATGCCGCGAAAACTGGAGCCTAGGAGCAATCGGCGTCCAGCCTACTGGTGGAACGAGAGGCTCAGTGCACTACGCGCTGCTTGTCTCAGATCCAGGAGGCTGGCACAGAGAGCGAGGACGGAACCAGAGAGAGAGGAGCGCAAGGCGGCGTTCCGGGAAGCTAGAACCGCATTGAAACGGGCAATCAAGATTAGCAAGTCAGATTGCTACAAAGAGCTATGCCGAGAAGCAGACGCCAATCCCTGGGGCGACGCGTACCGCGTTGTAATGGCGAAGATTAAAGGCCCGTCGACGCCAGCTGAAACGTGCCCATACATGCTGAAGGAAATCGTGGAGGGTCTCTTCCCGAAACACAATCCGACTACGTGGCCACCGATACCGTACGGAGAAGAAGAAGCAATTTCCGAGGGTCGGCAAGTGTCCAATGATGAGCTGGCAGATGCTGCGAAGCGCCTGAAAATGAAGAAAGCACCCGGTCCAGATGGAATACCAAACGTGGCCCTGAAAGCTGCAATTTTGGCATATCCGGATATGTTCAGAACGGTACTCCAGAAGTGCCTAGACGAGGGTAACTTTCCAGAAATGTGGAAGACCCAGAAGCTGGTATTGCTGCCAAAACCAGGAAAGCCGCCGGGACATACGGCCTCGTACAGGCCTATTTGCCTGATAGACACAGTTGGGAAACTTCTGGAGAGGATCATCCTAAACAGACTGACGAAGTGTATGGAGGGTGAGCGTGGACTGTCAAACATGCAGTTTGGATTCCGCAAAGGAGTATCGACAGTGGATGCAATTCGCACTGTGCTCGAGAGTGCTGACAAAGCATCTAAACAGAAGCGAAGAGGAGATCGATACTGCGCAGTGGTTACGATAGACGTAAAGAACGCGTTTAACAGTGCCAGCTTTGAAGCCATTGCCGCTGCGCTGCATAGAATGCGGGTTCCTGAATATCTTTGCCGCATCCTGAAGAGCTACTTTGAGAGCAGAGTCCTGGTGTACGACACGAACGAAGGGAAAAAGTCGATGCGTGTTACAGCGGGTGTTCCTCAGGGCTCCATACTCGGCCCAACCCTCTGGAACGGAATGTATGATGGAGTCCTGACATTGCGGCTGCCCAGGAAAGTGAAAATCGTGGGTTTTGCGGACGACGTGTCATTAACAGTAATGGGCGAGACACTCGAAGAAGTGGAGGCGTCTGTGACAGAGGCAATAGCCACGATCGAGAGCTGGATGAACGGAGTTAAGCTACAAATAGCTCACCACAAAACGGAGGTGCTATTAGTCAGCAACTGCAAGGCTATCCAGCGGATGGAAATCGTCGTCGGAGGACATGCAATTGCTTCGAAGTGATCACTGAAGCACCTGGGTGTGATGATCGACGACCGGCTAAATTTCAACAGCCACGTTGACTACGCCTGTGAAAAGTCGGCGAAGGCAATGAACGCAATAGCGAGGATCATGCCAAACGTTGGTGGCCCACGAAGCAGCACGAGGCGTCTGCTAGTTAGTGTCTCGTCATCGATACTGCGGTATGGGGTTCCTGCCTGGGGCAAAGCACTGCAAACCAAGCGGAACCGGGAAAAGCTGAAAAGTGTGTTCCGGCTGATGGCCATACGAGTTGCTAGTGCGTATAGAACGATATCGTCGGAGGCAGTATGCGTTATCGCCGGGATGGTACCCATTTGCATCACCCTGGCGGAAGACATCGAGTGCTACCAGTGGAGAGAAACCGGAAACATGAGAAAGGTGGCGAAAATTCGTTCGATGGCGATGTGGCGGCAGAAGTGGGACAGTACTGATAAAGGAAGGTGGACCCACCGGCTCATTCCAAATCTGTCGACGTGGATGAACAGAAAGCATGGCGAAGTAAACTTCTACCTGACACAGTTCCTGTCGGGTCACGGATGCTTTCGGAAGTATTTACATCGGTTCGGACACACCAATTCCCGCTATGTCCAGAATGTGAGAATGTTGAAGAGACGCCGGAGCATGTGGTGTTCTACTGTCCGCGGTTTGCGGAAATTCGTAGAGAAATGCCTGTCCCAAGCGCGGATAATATCGCAGAGCGAATGTGTCACGAGGAAGACACGTGGAATTCGGTAAGCAGAGTCGTGACGCAAATACTGTCGGAGCTGCAGCGTAGATGGAGGCGAGATCAGCGAATAAGTGCCAATTCTGGGGAGTATTCAGCGCGGTGAGCAGTGTTTGGCTTCGGGTCGTCGCGGCGCCGGTGAACCGGAAGTTTTCTGCCAACCGGAATCGTCGGACCGACCTCGGCACTCGAACAGTCAACCTGCAGAAGAAAGAAGAAGAAAGCGATTTGGGTACGTAGGGCACCCGAGGACGATGTCGAGGCAATGCGTGAAAGTGTCCCCTGCGATAGCCGCCGGTAGTCGGGGCACCACCAGTGCGGATGTTTCCTTCACCGGAACTGGTGGACCACCCTCGACGCCGGGGGGAGTCAGGAGGATTCGAGTCAGGAAGTTCGGTGCATGGCCGTCGAGGGATCGAGACTACGTTGCAGTGGAGCAGTGGATTAGTCAGCCAGTCGGCGAACTAGCCTAAACTAGGGGCCGGAATTTTAGAAGAAGTGCATGAGCACAGCCCTCCCCGAAGTAGTCGCAGCATCCCGTGGTCCCGGGGGGATCGAGGCAAGGAGGATAAGGGACCCGGTTTATCCGGGAGGCACATTTTTAGCAGGTCGGGAGGAACCCATCCCTGTTCGCCTTCGAGAATAGTGTGGCTGCTCGAGGTGTCTGTCGTGCAGATTTTTGATGGCCTTTAACCCTTGTAAAAAAAAAACACACACACACACACACACACACACACACACACACACACACACACACACACACACACACACACACACACACAATCGCTCCAGGGGCGATGCCCTAGTCATCAAAACGGACGAGGCTAAGTACTCGGACGTCTTGAAGGCGATGAGGAGTGACGTCAAGCTCGGTGAACTCGGCGCCGACGTACGTCGAATAAGACGTACCCGGACGGGCGAGATGATCCTCGAGCTAAAGCGGGGCGTCTCGCAAAAGGGCGCCGCCTACAAGAAGTTGGCGGAGGAAGTCCTAGGCGAGACGGTCAGGGTTAAAGACCTGGACGAGATCACCGAAGTCGAAGAGCTCGTCACGGCACTGCGGCGACAGTGTGAAGTGGAGGCGTCCACCGCAGCCGTTCGGCTACGGAAAGGTCCAGCAGGGACACAGGTAGCATTGGTTCGGCTACCTGCAGCTGACGCCTCCAAGGTAGTCAAGTTAGGGAGCGTCAAGGTGGGGTGGTCGGTATGCCCTGTGGGCATATACGAGCAACCTGAAGTTTGCTTCAAGTGCCTGGAACCGGGGCACAAGCAATGGGACTGCAAAGGCCCTGACAGAAGCAAGCTCTGTCGACGCTGCGGATTGGAGGGACAAAAGGCACAATGCTGCACGAACCCTCCCAACTGTTCGATCTGTTCCAGCAAAGCTGCGAACAGCAAGCACCCATGGGGGTTCGAAGTGCCCGGCGTTTAAGCGTGTTGCAAAATCACAGTGCAGGTAACGCAGCTAAACTTGAACCACTGTGATGCAGCCCAGCAACTGCTGTGTCAGACAGTTGCTGAATGGGGACAGTTATCGCCATTATAGCAGATCCTTACCGGGTACCCGCCAGGAACGGTAATTGGGTCACCGATGGGTCTCAAATGGCAGCGATATGGACAACGGGAAATACCCAGTTCAAGAGTTGGTGTCTTCGACACACGAGGGCTTCGTCATTGCCAAAATCAACGGGGTCTTCTTCTGCAGCTGCTATGCGCCTCCTCGATGGTCGATCGAGCAGTTCGGTCGAATGCTAGATTGTTTGACGGCTAACTTGATGGGGCGTAGGCCGGTGGTGATAGCGGGGACTTCAACGCTTGGGCCGTGGAATGGGAAGCCGATCCACGAATCAACGGGGACAGATCCTGCTGGAATCACTGGCCATGTTGGATGTGGACTTGGCTAATGTCGGTACCAAAAGTACCTACAGCTGGAACGGCGCCGAGTCGATTATCGACGTTACGTTCTGGAGCCCTGGCCAAACGAGTAGTTCGAACTGGAGGGTAGATGATGGCTACACTCACAGCGACCACCTGGCGGTTCGCTACAGTATCGACTATACGACCAGCATTCAGCGGACGGAAGAAGGGGCGAGGCCTAGTCCTCGTATGTGGAAGACATCATACTTCGACGACGAGGTGTTTAAGGAAGCGCTCCGCCGCGAGCACAATACTCTCGGTCTGAGTGGCGAGCAGCTGGTAACAGTACTCTCGCGTGCATGCGATGCCACCATGCCTAGGAAAGTCCACCCTAGGAATGGGAGACCACCGGCTTACTGGTGGACTCAAGCAATTGCGAACCTGCGCCGCGACTGCCTACGGGCAAGAAGGCGGATGCAGCGAGCACGCACAGAAGAGGAGCGTGTTGAACGACGGGTGGCGTTCGTGGCTGCTAGAGCCGCTCTGAAGACTGAGATTAGATCAAGCAAAAAAGCCTGCTTCGAGGGCCTGTGTCAAAGTGCCAACGCGAATCCATGGGGTGACGCCTATAGGGTCGTAATGGCCAAGACACGTGGGGCGATGGCCCCATACAGAGCGGTTTCCAGAAATGCTGGAGAGGATCATCGGGGCTCTTCCCACGTCACGACCCAAGCCCCTGGCCTCAATCATGGAGCTGCCAGGAGCCAGGGTGGCCGACGAGGGAAGAGTAACTGTGGCGGAACTTGCGGGGATTGCACAGTCCCTTAGTGTAGGTAAGGCGCCAGGACCGGATGGTATTCCGAACCTGGCCATTAAAGCGGCCATTGCCGAGGCTCCCGAGATGTTCAGATCTGTCATGCAGAGATGCCTGGACGAGGAGTCTTCCCTGAAGCATGGAAAAGACAGAGCTTGGTCCTATTGCCAAGGCAGGAAAACCACCGGGGATCCGTCGACTTATAGACCAATATGCCTGCTTGATACGGCGGGGAAGGTGCTCGAGAAGATCATCCTCAACAGGTTGTTGATACGCACGGAGGGTGCGGATGGTCTATCGAGTAAGCAGTTTGGCTTCCGAAAGGGTAAGTCGACCGTAGACGCTATCTTGTCGGTTACCAAATCCGCGGAGATAGCTATCCAGCGTAAGAGGAGGGGAGTTCGCTATTGTGCAGTAGTGACTCTCGACGTGAGGAATGCTTTCAATAGTGCCAGTTGGGCAGCTATTGCAGATGCGCTCCTGCGTCTTGGAATTCCCGAGTACTTGTACAATATTCTCGGAAGCTACTTCCAGAATCGAGTACTGGTATACGACACGGAGGCGGGTCGGAAGTGTGTTGACATAACCTCAGGGGTTCCGCAAGGTTCCATACTGGGTCCGGTGTTATGGAACGTCATGTACGACGGTGTCTTGAGGTTGAAGTTCCCGGTGGGCGTGGTAATCGTTGGCTTCGCTGACGATATTACGCTGGAGGTCTACGGCGAATCGATCGAAGAGGTGGAGTTGACTGCAGCCCACTCGATCGCAATTGTGGAGGAGTGGATGAGTTCCAGGAAGTTAGAACTGGCTCACCACAAGACTGAGGTGGTTGTTGTTAACAACCGAAAGTCGGAGCAGCAAGCGGTGATAAGGGCAGGCAACTGCACGATCACCTCTGAACGCTCAATCAAACTCTTGGGGGTAATAATCGACGATAAGCTCACCTTTGGTAGCCACGTCAATTACGCCTGCAAGCGTGCCTCCACAGCTATAGTGGCATTGTCCCGGATGATGTCCAATAGCTCTGCGGTTTATGCCAGCAAGCGCAAGCTTCTGGCTAGCGTTGCTCTGTCCATACTGAGGTATGGGGGCCAACAGGGCACGGCCCTGCTTATTAACTGCTACAGAACGAAGTTAGAAAGTACGTATAGGCTCATGTGCCTAAGAGTTGCGAGCGCGTACCGTACCGTGTCGCACGATGCACTCTGCGTCATCACCGGTATGATGCCTATTGACATCGTTATCGGTGAAGACATAGAGTGCTTTGAAATGCGCGGCACGAGAGGCATCCGCAGGACTGTCAGGTTGGCCTCAATGGTCAAATGGCAGCGTGCGTGGGACAGTTCCACTAAGGGTAGATGGACACATAGGTTGATACCGGAGATAGGTACGTGGGTCAAGAGGCGCCATGGAAATCACTTTCCACCTGACCCAGGTCCTTACAGGCCATGGTTGCTTCAGACAGTACCTACACCGGTTCGGACACTCGGCCTCGCCCGAGTGTCCGGTGTCTGCTCAGTTTAGAGGAAACGGCGGAACACGTGTTGTTCGTGTGCCCGCGTTTTCGCACAATGCGTGACCACATGCTTGCCACATGTGGTCTGGACACTACCCCGGACAACCTAGTTCGGAGGATGTGTAAAGATGAAGTTGGCTGGAACGCCGTTTTATCGGCTATCGTCCAAATCGTCTCGGAGCTACACAGAAGGTGGCGCGTGGACTCGAGGGATGGCTAGTTCAGGCGCAAATAAGAGGTGGTCCAAGGGTTCGGAGTCGGCTTCATGGGTCATACCGGTGCCCTGTGGTCGAACTCGATCCTTTTATCGAACAAGTGGCCGCGTGAAAACAACATGGTATCGTCGCTTTCGCGGCGTCGGTCAACTCAGGCGGGTTCCGAGCCCGAGGACGGAAAGGGGTCCTCGTCAAGGCTGGGGCAGCCGTAGGCACCGCGTCGGCAAGTCCCTCTGTGTGCTGGCGAATAGGCCCTATCGCAGAAAGGTCAATTTGGGGTGCACACGGCATCATCATTCTTGATACCAGTCGTGCAGCAGGAAGCAGGCGCGAAGTCGACCCTGCCCACCTCCCGAGGACATAGGGCGTGGTAAGGCCACCTGGAAAGCCGGCAATGCGCTGGCACGATACCATGGTGTTCTTCTAAAAAAGCGAGTCACGATGTTCGATGCTGCAAGGACACGCAGCTAACCTCGAGGGTGCGTTATGCACTGGCCCCCCTTTGAAGCATTACTTTCTGGTTGTACCGAAGGGACGATGGGCTTGGCGGCAATGGAAACGGTTTAGCTGGTCGGGGATGCAGTCCTGCCTCCCTCATTGGAGGTGGCCCCTAACCTGGGTTTCCTGGTCAACCCAGGATGTCTGTTGAGCAGATTCCCCCTCCATTGCTTAGGAAGAAAAAAAAACACACACACACACACACACACACACACACACACACACACACAGACATCACCTCAATTCGTCGAGCTGAGTCGATCGGTATATAACACTATGGGTCTCCGGGCCTTCTATAAAAAGTTTGTTTTTGGTGCGATCATATAGCCTTTACGTATACTTAGTATACGAGAAAGGCAAAAAATATTTTGGCCATAACTTCCGATCCCATAGTCCGATCTGACCAATTTTCAATAGGAAATAATGGGGCACGATTCTGCGTCGAATGCATTTTGTTGCGAGCAAATCGGTTGAGGATAAGTGACCGAAAAATTAGTGACACTTTTTACGCGATTATTCCATAAAAAAAGTATTTTAGCCATAACCTCCGATTCCATAGTCCGATCTGGCCAATTTTCAATAGAAAACAATGAGACACGATTCTGCGTCGAATGCAACTTGTTGCGAGTAAATCGGTTGAAGATAAGTGCCCGAAAAATGAGTGACACTTTTTTACGCGATTATTCCGTAAAAAACCCTGATTAATCCACCTAGCGGTGATGGTGCCTTTCTCGTGCATTATAAAAATAGTATTTTGGCCATTACTCTTGAGCCCATAGTCCGATCTGGCCAATTTTCAATAGGAAACAATGGGAGAGTATTCTGCGTCGAATGCAACTTGTTGCGAGTAAATCGGTGAAGGATAAGTGCCTGAAAAATGAGTGACATTTTTTTACTCAATTTTTCTATAAAAATGTGATATTTTGGCCATAACTTCCGAGCCCATAGTCCGATCTGACCAATTTTCAATAGGAAACAATGGGAAAGTATCCTGCGTCGAATGCAACTTGTTGCGAGTAAATCGGTTAAGGATAAGTACCTGAAAAATGAGTGACATTTTTTTTGCAAAAACTTCCGAGCCCATAGTCCGATCTGACCAATTTTCAATAGGAAACAATGGCAGAATGTCCTGCGTCGAATGCAATTTGTTGCGAGTAAATCGGTTAAGGATAAGTACCAGAAAAATGAGTGACATTTTTTTTGGGTGGGTGCGCACAGACGCACACTCATACACACACACACACACACACACACACATACACACAGACATCACCTCAATTCGTCGAACTGAGTCGATTGGTATATAACACTATGGGTCTCCGGGCCTTCTATAAAAAGTTTGTTTTTGGAGCGATCATATAGCCTTTACGTATACTTAGTATACGAGAAAGGCAAAAAGTATTTTGGCCATAACTTCCGATCCCATAGTCCGATCTAACCAATTTTCAATAGGAGATAATGGGACACGATTCTGCGTCGAATGCAACTTGTTGCGACCAACTTGAGAATAAGTGCCCGAAAAATGAGTGACACTTTTTTGCGCAATTATTCAGTAAAAAAAAGTATTTTGGCCATAACTTCCGATCCCATAGTCCGATCTGACCAATTTTCAATAGGAAACAATGAGACACTTTTCTGCGTCGAATGCAACTTGTTGCGAGTAAATCTGTTAAGGATAAATGCCCGAAAAATGAGTGACACTTTTTCACGCGATTATTCCGTAAAACAAGTATTTTGGCCATAACTTTCGATCCCATAGTCCGGTCTGGCCAATTTTCAATAGGAAACAATGAGAAACTTTTCTGCGTCGAATGCAACTTGTTGCGAGTAAATAGGTTGAGGATAAGTGCCCGAAAAATGAGTGACACTTTTCTACGTGATTATTCAGTAAAAAAAGTATTTTGGCCATAACTTCCGATCCCATAGTCCGATCTGACCAATTTTCAATAAGAAACAATGGTAGAGTATCCTGCGTCGAATGCAACTTGTTGCGAGTAAATCGGTTAAGGATAAGTACCTAAAAAATGAGTGACATTTTTTTTTGGGTCGGTGCGCACAGACACACACACATACACACACACACACATACACACACACATACACACACACACACACACACACACACATACACACAGACATCACCTCAATTCGTCGAGCTGAGTCGATCGGTATATAACACTATGAGTCTCCGGGCCTTCTATAAAAAGTTTGTTTTTGGAGCGATCATATAGCCTTCACGTATACTTAGTATACGAGAAAGGTAAAAAGTATTTTGGCCATAACTTCCGATCCCATAGTCCGATCCGGCCAATTTTCAATAGGAAAGAATGAGACACGATTCTGCGTCGAATGCAACTTGTTGCGAGTAAATCGGTTGAGGATAAGTGCCCGAAAAATGAGTGACACTTTTTTACGCGATCATTCCGTAAAAAAAGTATTTTGGCCATAACTTTCGATCCCATAGTCCGATCTAACCAATTTTCAATAGGAGATAATGGGACACGATTCTGCGTCGAATGCAACTTGTTGCGACCAACTTGAGAATAAGTGCCCGAAAAATGAGTGACACTTTTTTGCGCAATTATTCAGTAAAAAAAGTATTTTGGCCATAACTTCCGATCCCATAGTCCAATCTGACCAATTTTCAATAGGAAACAATGAGACACTTTTCTGCGTCGAATGCAACTTGTTGCGAGTAAATCTGTTAAGGATAAGTGCCCGAAAAATGAGTGACACTTTTTCACGCGATTACTCCGTAAAACAAAACAGGATTCTGCGTCGAATACAACATGTTGCGAACAAACCGGTTAAGGATAAATGCCTGAAAAATGAGTGACATTTTTTAATCAATTTTTCTATAAAAGAGGGGTATTTTGGCCATAACTTCCGATCCCATAGTACGATCTGACCAATTTTCAATAGGAAACAATGGTAGAGTATCCTGCGTCGAATGCAACTTGTTGCGAGTAAATCGGTTAACGATAAGTACCTAAAAAATGAGTGACATTTTTGCCTTTCTCGTATACTAAGTATACGGTAAAGGCTATATGATCGCTCCAAAAACAAACTTTTTATAGAAGGCCCGGAGACCCAAAGTGTTTTATACCGATCGACTCAGCTCGACGAATTGAGGTGATGTCTGTGTGTGTGTGTGTGTGTGTATGTGTGTGTGTCTGTGCGCACCCACCAAAGCAAAAATGTCACTAATTTTTCAGGTACTTATCCTTAACCGATTTACTCGCAACAAGTTGCATTCGACGCAGGATACTCATTGTTTCCTATTGAAAATTGGTCAGATCGGACTAAGGCTCGAAGTTATGGCCAAATACCACTTTTATTAAAAAATGAGTAAAAAAATGTCACTCATTTTTCAGGCACTTATTCTTCACCGATTTACTCGCAACATGTTGCATTCGACGCAGGATACTTCACCATTGTTTCCTATTGAAAATTGGTCAGATCGGACTATGGGATCTGAAGTTATGGCCAAAATACCACTTTTTTATGGAAAAAATGAGTAAAAAATGTCACTCATTTTTCAGGCACTTATACTTGACCGATTTACTCGCAACAAGTTGCAACTTGTTGCGAGTAAATCTGTTAAGGATAAGTGCCCGAAAAATGAGTGACACTTTTTCACGCGATTATTCCGTAAAAAAAGTATTTTGGCCATAACTTTCGATCCCATAGTCCGGTCTGGCCAATTTTCAATAGGAAACAATGAGAAACTTTTCTGCGTCGAATGCAACTTGTTGCGAGTAAATCGGTTGAGGATAAGTGCCCGAAAAATGAGTGACACTTTTCTACGTGATTATTCAGTAAAAAAAGTATTTTGGCCATAACTTCCGATCCCATAGTCCGATCTGACCAATTTTCAATAGGAAACAATGGGACATCATTCTGCGTCGAATGCAACTTGTTGCGAGTAAATCTGTTACGGATAAGTGGCCGAAAATGAGTGACACTTTTTCACGCGATTATTCCGTAAAAAAAGTATTTTGGCCATAACATCTGAGTCCGATCTGGCCAATTTTCAATAGGAAACAATGGGACAGGATTCTGCCTCGAATACAACTTGTTGCGAGCAAATCAGTTAAGGATAAATGCCTGAAAAATGAGTGACATTTTAAATCAATTTTCTATAAAGAGGGTATTTTGGCCATAACTTCCGATCCCATAGTCCGATCTGACCAATTTTCAATAGGAAACAATGGTAGAGTATCCTGCGTCGAATGCAACTTGTTGCGAGTAAATCGGTTAAGGATAAGTACCTAAAAAATGAGTGACATTTTTTGCCTTTCTCGTATACTAAGTATACGGTAAAGGCTATATGATCACTCCAAAAACTAACTTTTTATAGAAGGCCCGGAGACCCATAGTGTTATATACCGATCGACTCAGCTCGACGAATTGAGGTGATGTCTGTGTGTATGTGTGTGTGTCTGTGTGTGTATGTGTGTGTGTCTGTGCCCACCCGCCCAAAAAAAATGTCACTCATTTTTTAGGCACTTATCATCGACCGATTTACTCGCAACAAGTTGCATTCGACGCAGGATACTCTATCATTGTTTCCTATTGTAAATTGGTCAGATCAGACTATGGGCTCGGAAGTTATGGCCAAAATACCACCTTTTTATTGAAAAATTGAGTAAAAAAATGTCACTCATTTTTCAGGCACTTATCCTCAACCGATTTATTCGCAACAAGTTGCATTCGACGCAGGATAATCTACCATTGTTTGCTATTGAAAACTGGCCAGATCGGACTATGGGCTCGAGAGTAATGGCCAAAATACTATTTTTATAATGCAAGAGAAAGGCACCATCACCGCTAGGTGGATTAATCAGGGTTTTTTTGGGTTGGTGCGCACAGACACACACACATACACACACACACGCACATACACACAGACATCACCTCAATTCGTCGAGCTGAGTCGATCGGTATATAACACTATGGGTCTCCGGGCCTTCTATAAAAAGTTTGTTTTTGGAGCGATCATATAGCCTTTACGTATACTTAGTATACGAGAAAGGCAAAAAAATGTAGGCAATTGTTTATTATGTGTATCACACTAAGGCAAAACCAAGGGATTGAATCGAGAAAGGCATCGTCACTGGTAATCGGGGTTTCTAATGATTTAAAAATCAATTTTGCAATTCCTCATCATAATATCTGGTTTACAGTTCGTCTTTGAATGATAAAACGGCCTACTTTTCCGTGCCAACGAGATGGGTGCTTTAATGAACATTATGCAACTCAAATGGGTTGCATAATATTCATTATAACACTCATCTGGGTGCTATAATGAAAAACCAACATCAGAACAGTAGTTACATGACTACATTTTGTTGAATTGGCTTGGGTAAGTGTTCAAATAGTGTATTCTCTGCGTCACGTAATAAATAAAATAGTTTGATGGACATGACATCAAAAATTTCCAAAGGCAAGTACATCTATCGCTTCACGGCTTATCGAATTCTGCAATGTGGCACGGTAACATGGAATCTGACTGTTCTCTGCAGCAACATAATTTATTCGCAAGAATTATCATGTGGAGTTAGTTAGACTGTACAATTTTGGTACAGATTTATTAAATCAAAGTTTATTTTTCGTCATTGCAAAAAATAGCGTGTGTAACTCGTTGCAAAACTCGATTTTTTGAGCACTCGTAGTATTTATCCAACTCGGCAAGCCTCGTACACCTCGTGCTGAAAAAATCATCTTTTTGCAACTAGTTGCTCAAACTACTATTAAGAAAAACACAGTTTTTTTTAGCAGATATTAAACGACGGTTTGTCAAGTGATTGCTGGGCAATGCTAAGAAAGGGTTTTCGATCTAGAACAGCCCAAGTCATTTAATTGTTAAGTTCCTGGTTGAAAAGGAATTAGATTGTTCATAATGCCTTCTTGGCGAGTACCGCTATTGAAAAACTGCCATCTCTGAGCAACAAATAAGATGCATTTCTGGAGCCCATACAACTGAGTCTAGGTTGGTCGTCCGCAGCCGCACTGCTCTTCGGGGCTACCCTGGAGAGACGCTACGAATCACCCACCGTACGAACATCGGCACATGCTGTTGGGTATAGAAACACTAGAATTCTCTAGAGAATGTTAAATATGCAAGCCGTTTTTGTCGCAAAGATTTGAATGAATGAGATTAATACCTTTGTATTGCTCAACGACTTTTAATCGATTTTTTGGTTTCTACAACTTTGATGTCAATGCAGCTATTTTCGGACGCCGATTCAGGATTCAGCAACCATAATCCGAAAATAATATTCGTAAATAATGTGTTAGTTTGAAGTGGAGTTCCTTGTACGTTGTTATTTTTATTAGTTATGCTATTTTTTGCTATTTTAATGTGATGATACTTCTAACTATAAGATACTTTATTTTTTTAAGATGTAGGGTTTTGTGCCTGTGTGGCATTGAACAGGCCTAGCATGCATGTGTCCAACGACAGATCCTGTTAGTCATCGTGAGTATACACATTCGCAGTCAGTCGATCCCACCTTCCTCGCGATTGCAGCAGTGCAAATATGATGGGTGAAGTTTCTCCAGGAATCCCTCCGGAAATTCCTCCAGGAATACCTCCGGAAGTTTCTCCAGGAATACCTCCGGAAGTTTCTTCAGGAATTCCTCTGGAAGTTCCTCCAGGAATTCTTTCAGGAATTCCTCCGGAAATTCCTCCAGGAATTCTTCTGTAAATTTCTCCGGAAATTCCTCCAGGAATTCCTCCGGAAGTTTCTCCAGGAACTCCTCCGGAAGTTCCTCCAGCAATTCCTCTGGAAGTTCGTTTAAAAATCCCCACCAGCTTCTCCAGGAATTCCTCCAGCAATTCCTCCGGAAGTTTTTCAAGGAGTTCCTCCAGTTAGTTAGAAGTTAGTTGGGAAGTTCCTCCAGGAATTCTTCGGGAAGCTCCTTCAGGAAATTTTCGGGAAGCTTCTCCAGGATTTTCTATTAAAGTTTCAACAAGTTCCTCCAGGGATTTCTAAAAAAGTTTGCTAATTTCTAAAAGTTTCTTCAGGAATTTCATCGCAAGGCCCTGCAGGAATTCCTCCAGAAGTGTGGATGAATTGATGTGAAATGATTTCCGTTTTACTTTTACGATCAGTCAGTCAATAAGCCGCTGATTTTTTGAAGTTTTCACTTGTAATTTTCACTAAAATCAAGTAGAATAGTTATACTTTTATGTACATGCGAACCCTACCCTCCGCAACCTCGCTCTTCTTATGGTTAGAGAAACTAGGTGGCCCTAAAGCGTAATTTTAGGCTGTGATATGAAAAACTGATCATATTCGATGATTTATGAACTGTATGAACAGAGCTAATCAATGCATGAATCAATTGCATGATATTTGTGCAAATGATGTAAAAAAACTTTTATAAGGCCTTCTGGTTGATCATGTACCACTCTGAGATATTGACCGCAACTTCCTGTTCGCCGAGAAGAATCAACAAAACAGCTCCATACTGAGTTACCGATTAAAACAAACTTGATCATCTGTGTTGGACTGTTTTTAATGGCCAAGCATTCGAAAGGACTCGAAGGACTTATATGGAAATGCTGGGTTTATGTTGGTTTGGCGTAGTTTACCTGGAAGACCAATTGACCAATCTGCGTTGGAGTTTTTTGAATGGTGAAGCATTCGCAAGGGCTCTAGAGACATATATGGACATGTTGTTTTTTTTTCGTATTTTATACCACGCGTAGTTGACCTGGCTGACCAATTGAATTCAACAACTGCAATGGCTTTAGTAACTAACTCTGGAACACTCTGGGTTGCTATCGGTATGATACAAGGAGTAATTGACCTCAACTCCCGGAGAAAATTTTGAGGAACCTAAGAACCTAACATCTAAGCTGAACTTTTTTAAATTCGCGAAGTCGAAGCAAAATTCTTCACACAAACAATGACAGTTCTTTATGAGTTTTTACAGTAGAGCAACAGAGAGGAGGAGATGGCGGCCATGTTTCACTCAAACTCTGACAGATAGCAATGGGATTTCCCATAGGAGGGAAGAGCAGAATTTGCTTCGACTTCGCGAATGGTGAAGCAAGGGCTATACGGACTTATATAGACTTGTGGTATTATCATAGGTTAATGGTTCATGCACATACAATTTTCATTTATTTGGAGAAACATCACCGTAATCTTCCAGATGTACGGATTTCAATAGGCCTTAAGATAGTTCTTGTTACATTATTTGTTCAATTCTCATATAATTAAATCATATTCAATAGCTCTGTTCAAACGAGCTGATAAACGGACCATTAAATCGTCAAATATGATCATTTTGTTATAACACAGCTTCAAATAACGCTTTTGGGACACCTATTTTTTTCAACCATAAAAGGGGGAGAGTGCGGAAGTTTCACGTAAACCTCCGAGAAAAATGGTTTGCAAAATTAAAAGTTTTTCCTGGGTACTTATTGGTTAATTTGCCTCGAAAGATTTTATTTTTCGTTTTCCATGTGTAGTTTTAAAAAGTGTACAGTTTATAACTGTAACTAAAGATGTAAACTCTTGATAATTTTTCAAAATCGGATAAATCTTTCGCTAGTCAAAACGTTTTAAAAAATATACGTATTTTCATTTATGCGCCTGTTCATTTTATTTTTTAAACTAGGTTCCTTATATTTTTCTTGATTATGTCGGTAATTGTTAGCAAATCTTTGTTATAAAAACTTCGTTTTTGTGGGAAAATTTATAGCATTCTATAGTGGTGAGAACGAAAAATATTTGCTGTCATTTCGTGAAATCTCAATCCAACAACCTTTCGTTGTCATCTTGGCTAAAATTCACTCAATCCACCGAATCCACCACATTTATTTTGAATCTGTTTCTGTTTTGTTATTCTATCGCTTCGCTGATGCAGTCATCCGTCTGTCCATATCCATCCACACGTTCGGCGTTGAAACCACGCTCCCAGCAGTAATGCAGTGACTGCCGGACAGTTCACTCGGGAGAAGCCAACTGCTGGCATCCATCTAGCGTACTTGTATACCTACTTCTCTATCAACACTACATTGCTGGGTGTGTAAACGAAAAAAAAGTAACAAAAAAGTGAAAGTAACTTGTCCACCGAAACTGCTTTTGGTCCGTACAAAGATCTGGACCACTTACGCAGTCATAAAAGAGTAGCAAATGTAGTACACATACGCAATAATTCGCACGTTTAGTAATCTCAACCGATTTTCGTAAGTATCTATTACTCAATGTATTATGATGTAGATAACGATACTGTTAAGATAATGGTTGCAGAAGTGCTATAGATTCTTTTTAGGAGTTTCGATGTTTTGGTGTAACGAATAGACTTAAGGCGCGATCTGTAATCTTCTATCCACGACTACGGTATATGTTGGCTTTGCTGTGTCGCTGTAAATTGCATAATATGATCCACGTCTGCTCGTGACTAGATCAAAGAGTCTCTCCTTGAGCACGTTATTGTTCCACATACTTATCTCACTCATTAGAATCCACCCTTCTGTCATCGCCTATCTCTTCAGTGGAAAAAAATGGTGGCTAACATCTCTGGGGTTAGCGCGCGGTGGGCCCCACTGACAATTCAAAATTAGTAAACAAAAACATCATTTCAGGACTAATTTTCTGTGATGGAGTAATTGTTGTTAAGCGATTTGAATGAATTTATTACTATTATCGTTATGTACCACGTATTCCGTGCTGTGAAAAAATGTGTTCGATTTTCAATTTAATTGTAATAAGACCGTCATTCACACAACACGGTTAGTACGGTGCAAAACAAATTTGAATATTTGGTAACAATATTGTTTAAAAAAATAACGCCCACAGCAAAATAATGACGTGAGTTTTATGCTGGAGCCAGAAGCATAGCTGTGTGTCATCCGGCTGTTAGAATCCGGGTTTTTTATTTGTCTGATTCTTCGAATGTTAGTCATACGGATGTAAATTAGAAATGAGGGGGAAAAAAGCAGAGAGGTGTAAGTGACAAAACAATTGTTTCGATAAAAAAACTGCACAGTTTTTCCGTATGTTTTCGTTTCATACATGTTATATGAGAGTGAACAAATTATATTTTTCCCCCGATTTATCACATTTTTCATGGATCACCAATTATATCAACATATCGCACATACACGCCTTTGCTCATAAGCCCACCAAAAGTAAGATTTATTGCAAACAGGAACACTGGAGCACTGTTCTACCGGTTAACGCAAATTCTATGTTTCATGTTTGCAGGGATTCCCTATGTACATGGGACCATTATGCGGACACCGGCAGTAATAGGCTATCCTGTTTTTTGTTCTTTATTCGGGTTTTCCCTCTAACGAAGAATGTTGCAAGGGTTTCTTTTCGTTTTCATTCGTAAACCTGTTGGATGCACATCATCAAAATATATGGATTTAGCGTGACGGAATCGGCAGCGACAGTTTTTCTCTGTGGACCAAGTGATCATATGCGCTGGATTAACGAAACCCTATAAGCTACTAATAGAATTGATATTAGCTTTCCTCAATAAAAATGAGGGTAACTAAACTTTTGGGGTTTCATTTTTTGGTGATAAAAACGAGAACATAAAACTCATTCAGTGGCAAACCCGCTTCTGTGTCACAATTAGGAGGTTGTGGATTTATTTCCTGGCTCACCCCTTTCTACTTTGTACTTCAATATTTGATTACTATGTCTGAAACTCGATTATGCTTATGCACAACAAGTGAAAGATTTAGTTCGGAAAAGATATTGGAGGGTAACCGCTACCTTCGGTGGGGTTTGATCCCACGAAACCAGTACGCTAGACAGGTGCTTAATACCCGGAACATAGGCAATTAACTTTGAATGTATTTCAATATTCGTTAAATCTGTCCAATTAATCACTCTATCCCATCTCAGCACTACAAGAAAGTTGTCAGAACGGATCAAAACTATTGGAGAATACCTTGAGCCCAGCTAAGAGATAACGATAAGTCTCAATCCGTTATATATGTAATTCAAGTAATTGATGCCACTCTCATACACTTAGGCTACGACCTTGTGAAAATTACTTGAAGCTAAACCTAAAAATCATTATTGAGCTTCATTGACATTTGAATACATTCAAATGTGCAGGCTAATAGTTTGTGTGCTTTATATTCATCTTGCTCAAACGGTATTACGCATTGTTGTAATAGCATTTGCTTTACCAGATTTTTTTTCACAATGCACACATCCTTTTACTGACAAAAATGCAATCATTGTATTTAGGTGTGGCAAACATAAATTTCGACCAAATATATCATTCTCCTTGTAATGGTTTTGTGAATTCGCTTGACATATACATATGTGGAAACCCACTTAAGTCTTATTTCACTAATAACCTTTGTGTGGATTTTCATATTTCGCAAACAAAAATTTTATTTATCAATTTCTATAGATTTTTGCCAACTTTCCTGTTTCTGACAATTTCTATTTTCATTTCATTATACGGTAACCGTAGGGGAGACCGGGGCTAGTTGGCTGAATTTTGCTTTCGGAATGTGTGAACTCATTCTGGTTCGACTTTTCAAGAAAAGGCTTTCACTGTCGAAAATATACAAGCCTTGACCACATTTGTGACATATTTTCATCAATGAAAACAAATTGAGGGAAAAGTTATAAACAAACAGATTGGCCGAGTTTGTGAAAATAAGTAAAGCACATCATATCAATCAGTGGGCAATGTTTAGAAGCTATAAAAAGGCAGTGTCCATAATTTTGTAATATTAAGCCACGTAAAAAAAATATCAACTCTTTACATTTTAGTCTTTTTTGACATTTTTCGTGAACTTTTTACAACTTTCTTTTCCTCTGCCAGAGTATACTTACGTTTGAAATCATTTTCTCGGACAATTTCTCTCCTTCAATGCTGCTTTTATTGGGAAATCGGTTAAAATTTGTGGCGATTGGTACTAAATTTTTACTCTGCCAAACATAACATTTGGTCAACCTACCCCTTTGGATGTTTTCGAGAATAATCACAATTTACAAACACAAAAGGGAGGTTACTCTGGAAATATGTATACCAATTTGTAGGATTTAGAATACTCTTTCGAGCGTACTACGTTTTTAGGAATCGGATGATAATTGATTCGTGTTACAAATATGGCTTTACCATTACATAAATTTGCTCACTAGCAAAAAAATAGCAAAAAAAACCTGGTCCTGAGCAAACGAAAACACAAAAATATCTAAAATTACATCCATACATGGGCGACCTAATATCCCTCTGACATCATTATAATAAGCTCTAAATGCGTCTTAACACATTTTCACAAAAGCCATTCCACTAGTGGTACTGTTACTCTAAAGGTATTCTGCATTTAATGAATATGAAAAAATATAGTTCATATAGAAATCCTAAATATCTGACAAGCAAACGAAAATTACTGTGCAACGTTTGCTCCACATTCCCCTAACACATATGTAGGAAACGTATGACACCGCTTATCTAGTCACGTATACGACTGAATGATCAATCTCACGTGAGATTACGAGCATGGCTAGACAGTTTTTCTGTAACACCCAGCTTTGTTGGTTGATAAACAGAGAAAAACGTTTTCTTTTTGTCACTAGGCTTTATTTCAAGTAGTGTGGTAACAGGGATATTTCGGACCACTGATTATTTTTTATAAGAACAACAAAATAATGACGAAAGGCTATTATTTTCCTTCATAAACTTTTTATATAAGCTATGAAGATTGTATTGAGCTTTGTTTGCCTATAAATATGAGATGTAAAGTCAACTCTCCTTTTTGCTTGTCGGCATTATATCTTCGATTATATCCTCCATTGGGATAGCCCAGTTTTTTGAGCATTTCAACAATTATCATCTGCAAGATTTCTAAGCTGTGTCACCAATCACCATTATTACATCCGTATATAATGCACTCTAACTGTCATCTACTCAGTGAAACTGTTTTGCAATTTTTTTTCTTAAGGAAATTTTATTCAATTTCCGTCAAAAGCGGTACTAGTCATAGTTCTGAGCAGCTGAAGGAGCCAAGTAATTATCCATTTCAAAGTTTTCTAGATCAAACCCACCACCTTCAGCATTGTTTTGCCGTGTAAAGCCAATAAAATCAATGATCCAAAGCTGTCCGGTGGTTCGAAATAATCCAGTTATCCTGTTTGGAAACTCGATGTGCATATGCATACTCACTCAACACAGATCCTGTATGAGGTTAGAAAAGATACTAAGGTATAGGCGATAAAAGTGTTTCGTATATATATATATATATATATATATATATATATATATATATATATATATATATATATATCGCTTCCACTTTAGCATCTTATGTTGCGTCATATACAATTGCGTGTTGACTAAAAAAATTCGGGAAAAATTCAATTCGAATCATTTATTGTAGGTAACCACTTTCCTCCAACCCTATGACCCATGTCCGGAGTAGTACCCGACGTTTGGTATTGCGCTACTTGCGACGTCGAGCCGAGCACATAAAAAGTACGTACTCGGTGGTTTCGTCTACCCCTGGGCAGTAAGAAACCTCGTAGACCCGAGTCTGTGTAAGCTGGCATGGCTTGACAGGAATAGTTTCAGATGGAAGTGGACTTTTTCATGTGGTCTGCCCACCAAACTTGATACACTTGGTTTCAGCCACCTACCCTTTGAAAAGTTGTTCTATTCCTGTTACCATTTGGCAGTTGAAGCTTCTTCTTCTTATTGGCATTACATCCCTCTCTGGGACATTGTCGCCTCGCTGCTTAGTCTTAATTCAGCACTTCCACAGTTATTAACCACGAGGTTTCTAAGCCAAGTTACCATTTTCCATTCATATATCATGAGGCTAACGCGATGATACTTTTATGCCCAGGGAAGTCGAGGCAATTTCCAAATCGAAAATTGCCTAGACCAGCATCGGGAATCAAACCCAGCAACCCTCAGCATGGTGTTGCTTTATAGTCCCGCATCTTACCACTAGCCTAAGGAGGGCAGCTGAAGCTACTCTAATGGTATTACGGACTCCCTTAATTCCACGCATGTCGAACCACTCTTCGTCTTTCCAGATGATTAGCCTAAATGGCTGATACTTTATTTTGTGGGTTGTAAATTCAGTTTATTCAGTCAAATATTCATAGTTCATGGTTTATAAAGTGTTTACAATTTAAAAAATCTAGGTCTAATGCGTTTACATCGATTTCCACTCGCATTGTTTTTCCTTTACCAGTCAGTACAGATTTTGAAAGTTCTTCGAACGAAAATCGCCTCCAGCTCCACCCATTCGTTGTCCTTTTTAGCCTGCGTTGCAAAACCGTCCACGCCTGGACGACACGTGCGCAGGAACAAAACTTATGCCAGAGCGTTTCCACTGTATGGTGTGCAGTTCTCGTCTGCTACCCGTCGCATCACAAACAGCAATGTTGTGTTCAATTGTGTTCAATTTCAATTTTGCCATTTCCCGGGTAAAAGAAAATAGCAAAAGAATAACTAGTTTTACCATTAATATATGAATAACAGAATAGCAAAATCTGATGTTAGTTTGTGTGATATAGTTGCTAAAATAACTAAAATAATAACAAAAATTGTTCGAGCTAATAGCTAAAAAATAACTCATTTTACTATTATAAGAGCAAACCAATAGCAAAATATTTACAGAAAGGGAAATATCAAAATCAATTATTATTGATAAGTTGAAAATGAAAATGATAAAAGAATAACAAACTTTGTTATGATTGCAAGATGTGTTCTTCATTTGTTGTTCTGTTCTTCCATACAATAACATAATAACAACAAATTTTACTCTTATAACAAAATTTGCTGTTATGAAGAATAGAAAATATCAAAATCAGTTATTATTGATATGTTGAAAATGCAAATGATAAATGAATAACAAACTTTGCTATGATTGCAAAATTTGTTCTTTATTTGTTGTTCTGCTCCTTTTTACAATAACATATAAATAACTAATTTTACTATTATGACAAAATTTGTTGTTGGTATGCTATTTTATGTTATTTATAAATAACATAGGAACAACTAAATCTAATATCATAGCAAAATTTGTTATTATTATGTTATTTGTTTGTTATTTACCTCTACCCGGGTTACCAGTTTAGTTTTAAACGCTGGGCCGATGTGAGCTGCTTTGTCAGAATATTTCGCCACGAGCGTGACCAGTCGAGCGCTGGGCTGTTTGTTCCCACCTTTTTTCGGATCGGCGAAGGGGTTTTGTTAGGTTTGATGATAAAACTTGTGATAAGCACGAGAGGATGGTTCTAATGTCAGGATGGTTTAGTGAAATTGCTGGGTGGGGATTTGCGTTGAAAAGAAGGGACCTATAAAAAGGAGGGGAATCGATCTCATGTAGTGCTCTGTTTGTGACTAGGCTTTTGTTTTTGAAACCGGGATCTGAAGGCTTAATCCTCCGTGATCCTTATCACGAATCATCTGGGTTATTGATACACGAGCAACTACTCCTCTACACAGAAAATTACCCATCGTTAAAGTAATCTTCGCCGTGTGAATGCCAAGGGGCCGGTACGTTCGGGCCATGTTGTCTGTTCCTTTCCACTAGCACGATGATGCCTTCTACGAAAGCATGGGAAAGATTGCCAGCGATTACTTCATTGAGAAGTAAGTTCAACTCACGGCGAATGACATCCCTAGCAGCACACATGTTCCAAATAGGCTACCGCAACTCATGTTTGAGTTTTAGTTTTTAGTCACAATCAAGTTGCTGTAACCAATTTTGTATGACTTGTGCTCATGGGCGTAGCCAGGATTTCGAGAAGGGGGGGGGGCAACTTTTTTTTAAATCGTTGTTTTATAGTAGTTTTATAAAAACACATGAATATGAAACACATAAAACCAAATCCAAACCAAATCGAAATAATAATGATTAAAACAATAATGGATTTAAAAATGCGTGATTTATTGCTCATCAGATATTTTTAAATAAAGTGAGAAAAATATTAGGGAACTTGGTATTCAGAAAGAATATAAAATCGGCTATAACAATTATTATAAAAATCCTGCATTCTTCCATAAGTCTTGTCTTATGCATAAGTTTCCATAAGTTTAAGAAAACTAGAACAATACATCTGAATTTCCAAACAAATCCTCTCTGAAATAATATTTATTATAAAATAAGCAGAACAATCAATATGCAAGCTTTCTCCAGGAATTCCTTCGACAATTGCTCCTGGCATTCTATACGAAATTCTATCAGGGATTCTTTATGAATGCCTCCAGCAACTTTTTCGGCGTCTTCAGGAATTTCACCATAAATTTTTCCGGGAATTGATCCGAAAATTCCACCATTATTTACTCCAAGAAAATCTTCACGAACTTCTTTATAAGTTCTGCAGAATTCCCTGCAATAATTCAAATAATTTCGTGCTGTTTCCCATAATTTTAAAGAATAAGAATATTCCGTGGAAATTCCGTAGAATTGCCAATAAACATTCCTGAGAATTTCACGAAAAATCTTCGAATTTCTTGTGTTAATTCCATAAAATTTTCCGTGAATTGTTTCGAATAATTTCTTGTGAAAATTTCAAAGAATTTCTTCAGGAATTCCACCGGAAATTTATACAGAAATTATACCGAAAATGAAATCAACAATGGAATTTTCGCAGGGGCTTCTAGATTAATTCGCAATGAAATCCTAAAAGAATTCCGGAGGAAACTTCAAGATTTCCACTGGGAGATCCTCCAGGAGTTTCTCCGAAAATTCCTTCTGGAATTCTTCCAGGAGTTCCACCGGCATTTCCAATATCTCTAGGATTTCCTTCGAGAAATAATTCCGGTAGTTCTATCGGCAGTTCCTCTGAAAATTCTTCCGGGAATTTCGGCAGAATTGGAATTTATTTAGGCTTCTTCAGGAATTTATATAGATTTTCCACCAGAAGCTCCTCTGAGAATTTCTCTGCGAGCTCCTCAGGTAATTCTCCGGGAGGTCCTCTGATGATGATGATGGTCCATCTACAAAACCCAACAAAGGTTTCAGCTAGACGAGATTTGTCTATAAGATGAATTCTCTTGTTTCCGAGAATGCTTCTGGTAGTTCCTCGGGGCTCCTTTGGAAATTCTTCCGGGAGTTTCTTCAGAAATTCTTCCAGAAAATTCCTTCGAGAGTTCCTCCGGGAGTCCCACCAGCAATTCATCCGGGAGTTTCTCCGGCAATTCTTCCAGAAGTTCCACCAAAAGCTTTTTCAGGAAATCATTTAGGCTTTCTTTAGAAAGCCTGCTGGAAATTCCTCCAGAAGTTCTTCCGATAGTTTCTCTGGGAGCTCATCCGGGAGGTCCTCTAGGAATTTTTCTAGGAGTTCCTCCTGAAATTTCTACGGGAGCTCCTCCGGCAGTTTCTTTCGGGAATTCCTCCGGGAGATACACCAGCAGTTTCTACGAGAATCCCTCCGGGAGTTTCACCGGCAGTTTCTCCGAGTGTTTCTCTGAAAAGGAACTCCCGGAGGAACTCCCAGAGTAATTTCCGGAGGAACTCCCGGGGGATTTTCTATAGGAATTTTCGGAGAAATTATCAGAGGAATTCTCGGAGGAACGGCCGGTGGAACTTCTGGAGGAATTTATTGAAGAACTAAAGGAAGAATTTCCGGAGGAAATCCTGGAGGAACTCTCGTAAGAATTCTAGGATGAACTCCCAAAGGAACTTCCGTAAGAATTCCAGGAGGAACTCCTGGAAGAATTCTTAAAAGAACCTCCTGGAGGTATTCCCGTAAGAACTCCCAGAGAAATTCTCCGATGAACTTCTAGAGGAATTTGTAGATAAATGCCTAAAGAAATGCTAAATGAATTCCTGGAAGAAAGCCTGATTGAATTCCCGAAGGAACTACTGGTGGAACTCCAGAGGAACATCCGGTGGAATACCCTAGAGGAAGAGAAAACATATTTCTGAAGGAACTTCCGAATTCCCATTTCCCGTGAAATTCCTGCCAAATATCGTCCAGGAATTCCCTGTGAAGTTCCTGGAGGTATTACCGGAGAATTTCTTGGAAAAACTCCTGGAAGAACTCCCGGAGGAACTCCCACAAGCACTTCCGGAGGAATTCCCACATGGAAGTCCTGAAATAATTCTTAGAGAAGTTCCTAAAGGAATTTCCGAAAAAATATCTGAAGGAATTCCCAGAAAAATACCAGGAGGAATTAATGCAGAAATTCCCAGATGAAATCCTGAAAGTATTCCCAGATGAATTGCTGAAGAAAACCCCTGCGGATTGTTCCGAAGAAATTTCTGGAAGAACTCTTGTCAAATATCCGAGTAAATTCCGGAAGGAAGTCTAGTACACTTCCGCGGAAAATCTCCCAGGAAAATCCCTGAAGGAATTCCTGGAGAAGTACATACCTGAAGAAACTCCAGAAAGCGAAACTCCTTTCGCTATTCAATGTTTGGAGGTATTCCCGGAAAATTTCCTGGAAGTAATCCCGGAGGAATTAAAGGAAGAGCTCCGAGAGGAATGCCCGGAGAAGTTCCTAAAAGAATTTCCGCAGGAATTTCTTATAGATTTACAAGTGAAATTATGGAGCTAAATCGGAGGATTTCCATCATAAATTTTTGAAGAAACTTCTGGTAGAATTTTGGGAAGAAATTCCGTATGTATTCTTGACGGAACTCTAGAATGCATGCCTGAAGGAAATGCCGGATTTTTCCTGAAGATAGAATAACCGAAGAAATATCTAGAAGTAAATCTTGGAGAGAAGAAAAGAAATCTTCAAGGAATTTCCTCGTGAATTTCCTGAAAAAAATTAGTGGGGGGTTTCTAGATAAGGAGGAATTACAATTACATGAGAAGGATTTTCGAACGATTTTCAGAGGAATTTGTGGATAACTTTCCGGAGGAATTCAGCAGTTCCCAGGGGAGCTTCTAGAAGAATTTCAAAGAGAATTTTTGAGTCCGAAATGTTTCGAGTTTTTTTGAACTTTCATATATTATGGATCCTGGATGCCCTAATAAGTTTTGGGAATCTTTTGAATTTCAACCACCTATTTCTGTATATGATTGGATCGTAAAGTGCACATGTTTAAGGGAATTCATTTCAGTACCCGTGCAATCTTTCCACAATTTAGGGGGGGGGGCGACGGCCCCCCCCTGCCCCCCCTTGGCTACGCCCATGCTTGTGCTGCTCGGGATTGAACATGCGGAGGTAGAACTCTCGTGGGATCCCAACGAGGTGGATCGTTATGGCGCACTCGCTCTGATGGCAGATAAAATTTCTGCCGTCGTGATCTCTTCGCTGCATCAATAGATGTTCAATAGGTGGTCGTCTCGTGGGATGACTCGGTCGCAAACAAACCCGTCCTCGTTGCTGTCTGTCCTAGTAGAGATTCGAGAAAAAAGCAAACAGATGTGCTTCGATTGCATGCGGCTCATGAGCAATCTCGTTTTCATTCGATTGCAGTTGCGTCGTGATTTTTTTTTCGTCGTCTTTCCTCCAGCTGGGAGATCGACATGGGCTCTCCCGCCAGGTGCGTTTCGTTTATACGCATGCAATTAGCATAGCAGCATAGCATAACATAGTTACGGTGTACTTCGTAGATTGGACACTAGTGATACTCATGTTTTTCTTTTGAAATCCTTATTTAGATTGCTATCAGAAATCAAGGTGGGTGTGGTCCTTGATTTCAATCTAGGATAAAAATCACAAAAGCACGAGGATTACTACTCCTGGTCACGCCCATTTTCATCCTAACTTGGGAGGGGAAGGAAGTGTTGAGGTAGTACTTACTTAATGAGAGGCCCCCGACTCAGCGACACCCTCATAAGTACCACGGAGTTGGATATTGGGGAAGGTATTCATTGGGTCAGGATTTGCCTGTAGCTGACAATAAATGTGACCGTGGTAGATCTTACCACTCAAAGGTGTCGATATCATAATATGATTTCAATTTGCTATCATCTTGTTGTTGGACTTTGCTCGGGTACCCAGCGTTACGGGGTCATTTCGTTTATACGCAAGAAATTGTAGGAAAAGTTTTTTTGCAGCGACAACACCTCTCCTTTTCGCATCGTGAAATTAATCGAAAGCGGTTCGAGACACCAGACGATAGCCACCATTCCATCTATGATCCTGCGTAGAGTAGTTTCTGTAGCTGCCGTGTCCAATATTGCCACTTATAATGGAACTCAGCAACGTTTTCTTCCGTCAGAAGATGGGGCCGCAGTGTCCAAAATCCGCGCCCGGGGGAAGACATAGTCTTACCGTCAGCGCTATGTGGTCTTTGAAGCAACAGACGTGCGTGTAGGCGGACTGCAAATTATTTCGTAGGGCGGCGCTTACGTACCTGCGGTCTAGTCGGGATTGTGCGTTCCGACAGACGTACGTAAACCCGGAATTTCTTGGGTGTAACTTTTTCTACGCGTCATGCAGCTGCAGTTGTTGGACTGTTGTTTTGAGGGACGGGCTTGTGTTCGGGCTGGACGAGTCGCATGCGTGCAGTACGCAGTTGCAGTCGCCAGCGACTAATCGTGATATACTGAAAGCCAATGAACAGATGAAAAGTAATCCACCGGATTTAATCACTTGACTTTCGGAGAGCGCAATCGAAAATACGTCTGCTCGTCTCAGAAGTTGAGCGGAAACGGCTCGCAATCACATAGGGGAACTGCTCCTTGAATTCATACCATGTACCCAAATCAATAGGGAAAGAGGTTCGGTTGTTGGCACCCTTTTGTATGTGATCCATAACTTTGGCCCTAGTTGATCTTATGCCGACATTTGTATACCAATGGAAAGCTAGACTAATAAGCTTACTACTAGCGAAAAAAATAATTTGATTTCAACGCTTTGAAAAAAATATTGATGATTTTGAAAATTTGACATTTTTGGACATTTCAATTTTGTGGTTCGGTTGTGGGCATCCTTGAAAACTCAGCTAAAAATGAAGAAGCATGAACAGAAACCACCCAGATTTGAAGAAAAGGAATAATTTATTCATTTTCTGGCACTAAAAAAATCAGATCAATCCACCTAGCAGTGATGATACCACCATCGGTGCATTAGGGAGGATATTGAAAAAAAAATCACATAAGAAAAGTCTAAAATAGCACTTTAGGTAAATGGGTTTCAATTTTCATTGATTCACGTTTACTTCACTACTTCACTGTCAAACAATCCTGATTAATCACCCTAGCGGTAATCGTGCCTTTCTCGTTCATTACAAAAATTAATATTTTGACCAAAAGTTTTGATCCCATAGTCCGATCTGCCCATTTTTCAATAGGAAATAATGGGACAGGAATCCCCGTCGAATGCAACTTGTTGCAAGCAAATCAAACAACGATTTGTTCCAAAAAGTGAACTAGACATATCCAATGAACAAAAATTTGAATTAAATTCATTATTTCAATCAATTATGTTTAAATAATTATAAAAACTGCATAAAAACGTCATTTGAAATAAGTTAGGGGACAACTAAAACGATATTGAATGATTTGTCAATAAAATAAGGGGGCCCATAACCGAACCAATAAAAATGCCCACAACCAAATTTCACAGCCATTTTGGAAAATTAAGAAAAAAAACTTCGCGCTAAAATTTTAATGGCAATCGTCATAGAGCCTCAAAATAAATTAAATTTTACTGTATAAATATGCATTGTTTTTTTATAAAAAAAAATGATTTGTCCCTAGTTCAAAGCATCCGGTTTGATATTGAGCACAAAACATCATGTTACAACCGAACGGTGGCCACAACCGAACCTCCTCCCCTACCATTCGAAAACAAAGAATTGGTGCGCTAATTGTTTTATTTCTCATTTTTGTGAATTTTCTCAGCAATGAGCATGCCGGAAAACAACAAAACACGACCCAAATTGGGCCTAAATTGCCTGTTTTGTGAATGTTATTGATATAGGAGCATGTTATTGATAATGGAACAGATACCCTAGGTTGCGTCTCGTGATACGGTGCTACTGTATACCGCAGGACAGCAACTTGGGGCCATTACTTTTCCTGCTTTACTTCAACGATGGTCACCATGCCATCGATGGACCACGGTTATCCTTTGCGGATGATCAGAAGATATTTCTTCACATCTGCTCAATTACCGATTATCATTCCCTCCAAAACGAGATCACTGTGTTTGCCAACTGGTTTTACTCCGAATCGACTTGTGGTCAACCCGGCGAAATGCTTGGTAATTACTTTTTTCACAACATTGTAAATTAATGTCCAAGTCGGGTGGTTTAATCCCCGGAAATAGGCAATTCACTTTGATTCAACTGAACCTGAGTTGCGTGCTCTTGCCTACGAAATGCGGTCGGGTCTGAGCTTGACGACCGACTGGCAAATAGCTTACACAACCTCACTTGATCAGTACAGTTGCTGATGAAGAATGAAGAATGTGTATATGTGTTTTGCATTGCGCAAACTACAGTAGGGAGACCCATTTCGCCTCCCTAGCTACGAAGACCGTTACCAGTTGATCGATTACACGGTTTTGGTGTCACTCATGAAGTGGATTGTATGATCGCTATAGATGTAACCTTCGTCTACCCTCCAGTTCAGATCTATGAGCCGTTATCGACTACAAGTACATTTAGATAAGCTAGCGCTTGAGCGTTATAGTTGCCAGCGATGACCCACTACGTCGGACGATAACTTATTAACCATCAGAGTGAACTCTTCACCTGGATACCGTGGTGGGGCATAGTAGCTGCAATAGGACATCCTCTTCATTTTAGTTAAGACAACACACTCGAAGGCCCGGTCCTTTTAGCGAATTTTTGACCCGTCTGCTACCTACATAGTTGCTGTTATTGGCAGGGTAGCTGTACGGATCAGCCAGGATCAGCCTACGGCCTTTTCCGCGTTTTCTACTAAATGTTATCTTTGCTTGACGCTCTTCCGGAATACGAACAACGTGTCTAGACCACCGTAGTCTGCCGTGTTGTAAAAGCTTAACAATATCTAGCCCTTTATACACCTGGTATAACTCTTGATTCATGCGACGCCACCATATACCGTTCTTCTGTTTACCGCCGAGTATTGTCCGTAGCACCTTACGCTAAAACACTCTGAAACATCTCCGGAAGAATCAGAATAGTATATAGCGCGAATTTCGTATTCATTTGCAGACTACGGGACTTAGGCTGGTTACAAAGCCCATAATAAGCCCTATTCGCAGCTGTAATACGCGTCACCTCGCGGGCAACATCATTATCGCACGCCACTAATGTTCCAAGATACACAAATTCTTCTACCACTTAAAATTTTTCACCATCCAGCACCATTTCTCTATCACCACCACTAATGAACCCACGTTGATTGCCAGCGACCATGTACTTCGTTTGCTGGTATTGATCGTTAGTCCAATACTCGTTGTCGGCACGGCGATCAATCCCGATAATATTGATATCGTCCGCAAAGCCAAATAGCACATGCGATCTTGTGATCATTACGATTTCATATAGGGGAAATGATGAAATGATGACTTCGGCAGGTTTTGTTCTATTATTGTCAAGGGGTTTTTGTTGACCAAAATTTATTAAATTTGACCACAATATTATTTGATATGCAAAGAATGTTTAGGCCAAGTTTGAATGATAAAACAAAATCTGCCGGAATTTCCCCTAACTCCACTTCCAACTTTTGGTGATACTTTCGAATGAGAATAATTTGCATATTTTAAGTATTATTGCTAGTGTTTAACATATTTTACCGTACCATACTTTTATCTTTATGTATCGTTTATTGTTGCTGTTTCACATTCTAGATTTGCTAACCCATCACAATGACATACACCACAATGAGCGTCATCAAGAAACGCTCCGGACTGTCCAGTTCGACAATCACCAACAACAATCTGGCGAAGGCATCCCAACCGGAAAAGATCGTCGAGTCGTCCAAAACGATCAACGAAATGACCAGAACCCACCCGACGGCCTATTTGATATTCGGGTCGCTGTTGATGGACTTGCTGGCGTTCACGATGATCCTACCGCTGCTGCCGTCGATGCTGGAGTTCTACAAGCAGAACGATGTCGGTGGACTCTACGGTTACTTGTCAGACAGTATTAGCAGTTTTCAGGAGTGGGTTGGTGCGCCGAAACGATTCAACTCAGTCCTATTTGGGGGTGCTCTGGGGTCCATGTTCAGTTTACTGCAGTTCATCGTGAGTCCAATTGCCGGGGGACTGTCCGACATCTACGGCCGAAAGCCGGTAATGGTTGTTTGTGCTGTGAGTAATATTTGTATGGATATTTGAAGGAGCAAAATGAAGATTTATGATTTCTAGATTGGCATCGCTGCATCGTACGGTTTGTGGGCATACTCACATAACTTTTTGCTTTTTGTGCTGGCAAGATTTGTCGGTGGGTTGAGCAAGGGCAACATTTCGATTTGTATGGCCGTCATCACGGATGTGTCCAACCAGCAGAACCGGGGAAAGGCGATGGCCCTGGTAGGAATTGCCTTCTCATTGGGCTTCATCGTAGGGCCCATGATTGGAGCAATATTCTCTCGTTATGCAGACAAAACAAATGCGCACTGGTTTTGGCTTCCAGCTATGTTCGCCACGGGTTTGGCGCTGCTTGATGTTGTTTTCATTGCATTATGCCTAAAAGAGTCCCTTCCGAAGGAAAAGCGTTCGAAGAAGATCATCAATACACTCTCACACACTTTGGATCACATCAGCATTCCAGCTTTGTTCAGATTTTCTGCAGTGAAGAATCTCTCCAAGCGTGACATCACATCGCTTCGAAGTCTTGGATTGGTGTATTTTATTTATTTGTTCATCTACTCCGGGCTGGAGTTCACCGTTACATTCCTTATGTACCACAAATTCAACTATACGTCGATTGATCAGGCCAAAATGTTCCTGACTACAGGTTTGTTTCTGATTGTTTTCGAAAATCCAAAATCTCTATTTCTCATTTTATTCCTATCGGCAGGTATTATTATGGCCTTGCTACAAGGTTCAGTCGTCAGGAGGCTACCACAGCGCCTTACACAAATTTCGGCTGTAGTTGGATTGTATTTAATCATACCTGCATTCATCATCGTAGGAATTGCTGAGTCAACGCAAATGCTCTATCTGGGCATGATTCTATTTGCAATTTGTAAGTTGACGCTGTTGTTCCTACGACCTAATAGTAACTCTCTACTTCTACTTCTAGCTACCGCTTTTGTAGTGACTTGCATGACGACACTCACTTCCAAATACGGAGACTTCCATCAAAAAGGCACAGTTTTGGGAGTATTTCGTTCGCTTGGTGCTTTAGCCCGGGCTCTTGGTCCGATTGTGGCCTCGATTGCATTTTGGAGTATAGGTTCTAGGATTACGTACGTCGTGGGAGGAATCCTGCTGGTGTGTCCTACGTTGATGATGCAAGTACTTAAGCTGTCTTGAGTTAGTTGTTGTATTTAATGCAAAATTTGTTATGTTACGTCCATTGATAAGTCTTATTTAATACTCTTTATACACAGTATTTTTCGAGTATTGTAATTCCGTGTTGCTTTACGACACAGTAGAAATATAAGCAATTTCCAAAAGAATATCATTTAATATAGTTTAAATTAATTATTCATTGATGACAACACTGGTTTTGATGAGTGGGTGTGAGTGAATATCGATATATTTTATACATTGAAGTCGGGTCCCGTTCCACAATGTATAATCAATTTTATAACATGTCTGCATTGCACTTGGAGCTGAGCTAATGCGGGGTCTGTCTAGGACGTGATGAGGTTTGACAGTGGGCTACATTATACTTCTATAAAAAGCTGCATGTATCCGCAAGCAGGTCCTAGCGATGCGACCGCGTGCCGCTCAAAGCGCACAAGCCCAAGTTCTGGTGTCAGGTAGGACACTAAACAGACCTGAAACGACGGTCCATCGACGAGACAGGAGATTTGCACAGGCCTAATAAGCCGGCTGTGGTGCTAAGGGGCCCTCCTTAGCCGTGCGGGGCTACAAAGCAAGACCATGCTGAGGGTGGCTGGGTTCGATTCCCGGTGCAGGTCTAGGCAATTTTCGGATTGGAAATTGTCTCGACTTCCCTGGGCATTAGGTATCATCGTGTTAGCCTCATGATATACGAATGCAAAATGGTAACTTGGCTAAGAAACCTCGCAGTTAATAACTGTGGAAGTGTTTAATATAACATAACGGGTCAACGTTTCTTCTATTGGCATAGCAATTTCTATTATCAGCAATGAGTTTGCTCCCTTTAGCAACTAGACATGGAAGTAGAAAACTGGTAATGTATTGGTGCCAAATGCTGGTTGTTTATATCCTCCAGTAGTAAAATTCATTCATATTGATCGGCCGCACGCTCATCTCGCTTCACTCAATTTTGGAACAAACTTTATTGTTTATCAAAACTGGCTTAAAACAAAACATTAATTTTTAGCCTTGGCATAAATTTTATGTCATGTAGACAGATAGGCAAAACATTTAAACACATTGTAAAACAAATTTAACCCTTATGCGGCCAACAAAAAACAGACGTGAATGGCAAATAGGGTACCCGTGTACCCAGATATTGACATTTTCATACCTTTAACAATTCCATCCTATTTGACATTAGTTGGCCATTTTGGAGAAGGGAATCTAGATATGCTTTTTGTCCACTGCCAAGATTTACATCTTTTGTCACATAAGAATGAATATTTGTCTGCCTGCCCTTATAGACTAGGAAACGGCATGAACATTTGTATGTAGAGGTTTTTGGGAACGAAGAAGATTCTTATAATGGTATTAGACCCCTCCTCTTCTGGAAGGGGAACTCCCATACAAATAAAGTACAAATTTCTGCTTTAATCGAAAATTAATCTAAAAAATGGAATCCAAATTTGCAAATTCCGAATACTTAAACGTCTTTTAAATAATGTAAAAATATATAATTTATAATTAATCAATTTAAGGTGAAACGAAGCTCGTCGGTTCTGGTAGTATAGTATATTAACAATATATTCCACCTCGTGAGTCTTCATATGTTGAATAATGGGCAGCACTGTCCTATTCAGCCGCTGGAGCCACCCCAGTCTTACACTACGTTTCACAGTTGAATAATAGATAATACCCTAAAAGTAGGCAATTATTTATAGTTGAAATGCGCTATGTAGGAACGGGAATGGTTATGATTTTGTTGATGTGCTTGGAAAGTATTGAAGATGCAAAAGGAAAACGGTCCTGTCAGCCACATAAGGGTTAAAGTACTACGGTGTTGCTATCACTTTTGATATAATTCATGGTCTGCGTAAAAATCTGCATAGAAGCATTTATATTTATATTAACACTTTTTTTAAAATAAATGCCATCGCCGGATATTTTGTTCGTATTTTTGCTAAAATCAAATCACATAGAATTGTGCGTGGCTTCTTTTAAGCGTGTGTTTGATATGCTCACAAACACATGCTTTCGCTCTATTCTGAAGTGTGCTGCTGTCAAAGAAAACGAACAGTTCCAATTATATTTAGTGAAACATAGAGCAAATATTGCATAAATTTGCTCTTTGTGGTGATAATCAAGTGGTGATAAAGTGTAAAAAGTAGTGTATGTACTTAAATTGTCGTGTCATACCCAATAAAGAGGAGAAACAGGCGATCCAAAAAAGTAAGTAAGAGTTTGCTTTTCGTGCGCTGTTTTCTTTGGCGATGCAATAATGGCAAGGATTTCGTAGGTGCAAATTTGTTTCGGTGATTAACTTATCAAATCTTGCTACACAAACAACTTGTTCAAATGAAAGCTTAGACTTGAAATTGTGTGATTGAATAAAAATTATGTTCGTAAATAGTGTAAGTTTGCCGGAAAACGCAAATATTGTTGAGGGTGCCAACAACTGTCGCACCCTGCAAATGCCGTATTCTACCCTACGTGTTAAATGTTTAAACTTTGAATGTTTAGCCATGATTCGGTAATAGTATGCAGTATGTAATGTAATTTACAGAAGTGGAGGAGAATCGTCCCGAATTCACGAAACAACAGAACGATGCGTTTCAATATCCAATGCTTTTCAGTTGAAGGAGTTGCTGAACAGTACTACCAGAAGCTAGATGAGCGATACTTGCGAGGATTTAATTTTCTGCACCCAGTAGGATACTGAAAATATAGACTTGGAAAGTATATCTCGACATCCGCTTCATCCACGCATCTCTTACTACAAACATAGTAGAAATACGTTGAAAAGGACGTCAAGTGTGGAAAACTCAACTGGAGCTTATTCCTTCATATCACTACGAGCAACGATTTTTTGGAAACCGTAGTTTACCAAGAAATTTTGCCTTTTCAGAAGATCAAGAGAATCGTCACTTATGCTACTAAAAAACAAGCGGCGACTTTTATCTATTGGTTTAACATTGTTAACCTTCCAATAGTTCGTCAGATTTGCAGGATTCTGAAAAACAATTCTGTTTAAAACGTCGTTTTGACTCAAGCTTTCGTTTGCATTCCAAGGAATAGCCAGGCAAATGCTATTCTGGTGAAGATTAAAACGCTCAATTACGAACCTAAAATCATCGATCGCTTTCTCATTAATCAACAACAATTTTTGTTTCAGCCAGTCATGGCTCTCTTGGTTTTCTGGTGAAAACCAAACTCTGCCAAATCTAAGACCTGAGCCAAAAAATGTTGGGATTAATGAGTCTGACGATGACTGATATAGAAAAGTATTCAGATCTCTCAACAACTCGTCCTTCAGTGCATTCGTAAAAAAGCCTTTTTGAAGTCTGATTTGAAAATGCAATGAATAACGAGATTCACCTTTTTCATTTTCAGAAGAAAGGTTTTTACCAGACAAAATTGATTTGCGGTTCAACTTCTTTCGCTGATTTTTTAGGTAATTTCTGCCTTTACTTGCAGAACTAGTGTTCTCAGTAGATGAGATAGACGGCGTTACGCTGTTTAATTCAGTTTCAATATCCCGGGATGCTTCGATGGTCTTCGAAGAACTCCCAGTTTGCAGTTCTGAATCAACAATTGTGTTACCTTGTTGCTCAGCCATGTTCACAGTGGAAAAGTAAGGTCATTTGGAATCAGGCTTGTCTCTAGACCCAATGCTAATAGGAAACACACTAATACACCTGATAGCGTTGAGAGCTGAGAGTTAGATGTCTCCCAAAATCTCATGAACAAAACACAATAATAGTAGCATTGACGAATATATTCGAATACATAATATTCGTCAATGATAGTAGTGTCACAAAGGTAACAATATCAAGCGTATCGAACAAAATCGGGCGAATACAGCATTATTAGGCATCCTCTGTCATTCTACATCACACTAGAAAAAGATACATGAAGTACACTGAAATGCAATCAAAAGCTCTAGAACGCAGTTACTGCATTATTTGACGATTAGATGCATCCGTTAACTCGATATCACTCTCCTTGAAAAACGACGAAGATTGATCTATAATACTACACTCGCAACAATCGTAAAAAACGGCCATAATTTAATACGTCCGTGAAACAGACCATATCACTGTGTCTATCGCGAATCAATTAATTGGTATGTTTTTTTTTTTGTTGAGGCGAGAAACCACTGCGTCCACTAATTGAACTTTTGTGGTGATTTGATTGGTATGGTATGGTAATTGGTATGTTATTACGACAGAGTTGTTCCGTAAACGTGGGTGATCCATGATTCAGGGTTCACTGTATCACTGTTACTACTGAATAATACAGCCGATAAACAGTTTGTAGTATTTGTATAAAATCTATCCAAACCACACCGTGCAGACACTACAGATAATCGCACGCAGTTGTGACTCAGTACTACTGAGGAAACTGCTAAACACATTTACGACTTAAGCTAGTACCTCAATTCTTTACCTAATTGGTGTGTAATAATCAAAATTATTTCTCTCACGATCGTTTTCTCTGTGGAAGCTATAGATGTGGAGAATTAAATTTTATGTATGTTTAACACAAAGTATATTCTGCAGAGCAGTAAGTATTCACTAATATACGAGTAATTTAAATTCTCCCTTAAATATCTCATTAAAGTAAATTGCAAGAGAAAGATAGTTACACTCGCACACATCATAATTCACAATACTTATATGCAATCCGAAGCTGACAACAACTAAAAGATTTGTCACATGACGTTGAATTTATTACAAACTTAGTGCTTGATGGGGATGTGTTTGAAGTTGTAGTTTACCTGGAACACTTGTGACTTGTGACAATTACGTTTCCCGTGAAGTGAAAAGACGTATTGCTGCTGCCAATAGGGCCTTTTACGGATTACACAACCAGCTTAGGTCCCGCAACATGCAGACGGAAACGAAATTTGCTCTATACAAAACTCTGATTCTATCAGTGGCCCTTTATGGACATGAAGCATGGACGTTAAAAGAGGCGGACCGGAGAGCTTTCGGGGTTTTCGAGCGGAAAGTCCTGCGAACAATACTCAGAGGGAAACTAGAAAATGGTGTGTGGCGCAGGCGCATGAATCATGAGCTGCATCAAGTATACAAGGAAGAAAATATTGTGAATCGTATAAAATACGGCAGACTTCATTGGGCTGGTCATTTAGTGCGAATGTCGGAAGAAAAAATAGCGAAAACAATATTCAACAGAGAACCAGATAGGGGGCGGCGACTTCGTGGAAGGCCACGAACACGCTGGCTGCACGCGGTGGAATCGGACCAGGGGACCCTAAACGTTCGGGGAAATTGGAGGAACATCGCCCAAGACCGACAATTATGGAGCTCTACAATGTGCCAGGTAGTGGCGTAGCCACAGGGGTGGTTTTGGACATAAACCCCGCCCAAAGACAAAATTTTCAGAACAAATTTTTTTTTCGAAAAAAAAATGTTCGGAACCCCCCCCCTCCAGACCAATTTTCTGGCTACGCCACTGGTGCCAGGCATAGGTGTATCGACGCTGTAGCCAACCAGGTATCCAGGTAGGTAGTTGAACGGATCATATGACCGTAAATTTCGATGATAAAACGGGTCAAATGGCAAAATATGTCGTCTTACCAAACAAAAGTGAATGTAGAAAGTGTGAAGTGATTAATGATAACTCAGAAGTGAGAAATAAATAACGAGAAGTGAGGAATAAGAAATGTGTAATGATGAGTGAAAAATGAGAAACCTCACTGCGAAAGTAAGCAGTGAGAAATAAGAAGTGAGAAATCTTTTCCATTTCTCACTTGGAACGTTTAACTTTTCACATTGATGAGAAATAAACAGTGAGAAGTGAGAAATAAGTTCTTGCCACACATGTCATACTTCTCTCTTTGCGCTTCTCCTATTTCACAGTTGGAACGGAGGAGTGAGATGTAAGAATTGTGAAGTGTGATATAAGGAGTGAAGGGTGAGAAGTGAGACGTCGAACTTCTAACTTTGCACTTCACTTTGATCACTCATTTTTCACCTCGCCCTTCTCACTTTTCACAGTGAGAAATGAGAAACTCAAGGTGCATAGTAAGAAGTGAGATGTGGAATGGAGGAAGTGAGAAATTAGGAGGAAGAAAGAGAAGGAAGGAAGAGGAAGGGAGAAGAAAGGAGAAAGAGAAGGAGAAGAAAAAAGGAAAAAGACGAAAAAGGAAGAAGAAACAAGGGATAAGAAAGCATAAATAAGAAGGAAGGAAATAGGAAGATAGAAGAAAGAAGAAGGAAGAAGAGGGAAAAAATGAAGGAAAAAAGCAACGGAAGATGGATGCAAAAAGATGGATAAAATAAGGAGGATGAAAGAAAACGGAAATAGGAAGAAAGAAGAAGGATAATACAAGAAAAGAAGAAGAAGAAAGAAGGCAGAGATAAAAATAAAGAAGCACTTACCACCTTTCACAGTGAGAAATGAGAAGCCGAAGTGCGTAGTGAGAAGTTAGAAGTGGAATTGGGGAACTGAGAAATGATAACGAAAGAAGAAGAAAGAATAGTAAGAAGAAAGCAGGAAAAAGCAAATAGAACGGAAGAAAAAGGAAGAAGAGAGATGAAAGAAGTGTAAAAGAAGAAGGAAGAAGGGAGAAGGAAGAAGACAGGACGTTAAAAGAAGAACAAATAAGGAGGAAAGGAGAAAAAACAGAAGAAAGAAGGCAGAAGGAAGAAGCATAAACTGACAACTCACTCCTCACTTCTAATTTGGCCCATTGATTATTTCGCCCTATGATTATTCGGCCTGATGACCTTTGGGCTTGATGACGTTTGGCCTTATGACGTTAAATTAAAAAACAGCGCTTAAAACTTGAGAAGCGGATTTTTCTGAGTACAGTCTGATAAATTCCGACTGATGCGAAAATTTGTTAACATCTTTCGTATGTTTCGCAAAAATCAAATGCTGTACAGATTGGTTTTCAAGACTGATTGTATCTGACGATGCGACCACCACGATAAGTACGATACGATACGAGATACGAACAGAGAATTGTATCCTATAATGGCCTTTCTCAATGGAAATAAATGAATTATACTTAGCGTGATAATAATTTTATTAAAAACTTTTATCTATTCACAATTGTGCTTCGTAAAAATGCTTTGTAAAAATTGTTTTTGGATAAAATATATTTTCATTAAGACAAATACTGCTTTTAATCGTATTTCTTGTTTAATTACACATTACAGGGTTTTTTACACCTATTAGTGGTACTTTAAAAATAATGTAACATGGTTGCAAATAAATGAAACTATTCCGTAAAAATTATACACATCTCTGTTAAATTAACTTAACGTAAACTGATTCATAACTAAAATAACTAATATTTGGATCGAAAACAGGAACTTCCTGGATGCCGCAGAGCACTGTCCATCTACTTCGATCATGTGATCAGCGCAGCGACATCGCTCTTTGATGCAGATGGTGTCCGGGTTGATGGCGCAATTTTCGTCAACTTCGCAAACACCGTTTAGATAGACTGAGGGATAACATTTCTAAAAATGAAAAAAAAAAATCTATCAGCTATTAATTTAATTTGAAAAATAGTCCAAGGACATGATTGTTCCTACTTCTATTAACGTCCAACCCTTTCCATACCAGAATAGAGGTTCACTTCGGAACAATGTAAACCACCATAAAAGTGATTGAAAAGAACAATATTGAATTGAATCAATAAACTTACGTAACCGATCTCGTGGTAACCGTTGGCGCAAGTACATCTGCCAACGCGATCGCCATTGAGCTGTGTTCCGATGTGGCACCGCGAGTACGGTACCCTGTGAAGGCATTGCAGATCTTCCTCGCACAGATCGTTCAGCATGCCGGCGACTGAAACGAGGGGAATCAAATGTACATCAGTGTGGGCGTCACGCATCATTACCCCAAAAGAATCGACCCATTATTGGCAGTGGGTGTCATCTGCCGCCCTGGTGGGATTGGGATTGACCCAGTTACTTACTTGGAAGACATTGGTTTCTAGCTTGATTCAAGATATGACTGACTCGGCAGCGACACTCGTCGCCATCGCAGCGCGAGTACTCGGTTATGCATTCTTCGTCTCGGAAGCACTTCTCACCCAGGTGTACATCCGGTAGGCACAGATTTCTTCCGGCGTTCGGGTGCTTACCTAGGGCGCACACACAAATGCCATCGCGGCAGTAGGTATCATCACCGATGCAATTGTTGGACAGTCGGCAGTACTGGCCAAGGTAGCTGGTCTTGTAACACCTGCGCTCCCGCTCGACGTAATGAGTTTCCTCGCGACATTGGCACGAATTTGCGCGACATTCCGAGTCGGTGCTCAGCAGATATTGACATTGATCGTCGTATTGGCAGAAATCGCCTATGGCAGTGGCAACTGTGGAGGGAATTTGATATCAGGGTATTTTAATGATTTTTTTCTTTAATCGAAAATGAGTCTTATTCTTACATCGGATGCACTCTCGGGTGTTATTCTGAGTTAGCATAAAGTGGCCGTGAAGACAGGAACAGACACCGAATCCAGTCGGCGGACTGTAATGTTCGCAGTATGCGTTCAGAGGGCAGTCGGAGTTTGTTCGACAAACACTTGCAGTACCTGATTGGTTTGAAATATTTTATTTGTCAGTATGGGTGATGACAAGCTACACAATAATAACATGTCCGTAGACTGAATTTAGTAAGTAATCAGAGTTCCTACTCATCAAAAGATATAACATTTATTTAGTGGATGGCAGAAATGGTTCCAATCAATCATTAAAAAAACCCAGATTAATCCACCTAGCGTTGGTGGTGCCTTTCTCGCATTTAGTTAAGACACCAACCTTATATGGGGTTTCTATGGTCCGATGTACCATTTTCTTTATAACTTTTAAACGCAATGACCGATCGTTATAAAATTCAATAGTGATCAACAAGGCTCCCCTGTCGAATAAAACTTGTTGCGAGAAAATCGGTTAAGGATTACTATACGAAAAGTTGTCTAATGTTTTTTATAGCTTTTGTGCACACACATACACACACATACACACACACATACACACATACATACACACGGACAGACAGACATGTGCTTAGCTCGTCGAGCTGAGTCGATTGGTATATAATACGATGGGTCTCAGAGGCTTCTATAAAAAGTTCGTTTTCGGAGTGAAATGATAGCCTTTTGGTACAACTTAGTTGTACGAGAAAGGCAAAAACACTAAAAGAATTCTGTAGAATTTCCCGAGAAAATTTGAAAGCATTTCCTGATAAAATTCCCCGAGGAAAATCTGAAGAGTTCCACAAACAAATATCATTTCGAGGATTTTTTAAATTTTTGTATTGGTAGGAAAGTTATGAGTTCTTATGATTTTTTTTACTTGGAAAACATCTCCGATGTTCATTGTTCATGCAAAATTAGCAAAATTAAAGAAATTTTATATGTACTGTATTGGATAAGCAACTAATCCTCTATGGTCGTTGATCTGCGATATTATCGAACAAATGTCTGTGGAAAATGCGAAAAAACTTAAACACTTTATTTATTAAAGTTTATCTAAATAAAAATATAAACAAAAGTTTATCGAGGAGTTAAGGTCAAGTGATTGAGATATGAGATAACCATTCCAACGATTATTGTCGAGGTGTATTTTGGGTCGTTAGTTTGCTGAAATATTGCTTTCAAAGCCAACAACCATTCAGTTTAAGGCATTATAACATCTTCAAGTATGTTGCTGTGCGTAAATCGAGCCCTAATATCCACAATTTGACGAATCGAACCAAGGCTGTTAGTGAAGAAATATCATCCGACCATGCCTCCTACGGACTATTATTTGACAGTATCGTAGATCCAAACGTTTTCCAACCGGTCTTTGCACATGAGGTGTTCCGTCGCTTCCAATGACGTTAAACATCGATTCATCACTAAACTGAAACCTTCAACGATATCATGGAGCTTCTTTGCTGAGCATCGGACGAACAACCCCACTGCAACAGTTTGTCTTCTAGTTGTTCAATTCGAAACAATCTTTTCCGGATACATACAATTTGGCAAAAATCGCGATTATGTCGATTTTTGCACACGATGTTTGTCATAAATCTGTTTATGTGGAAGTTCTTTTGAAAATCTGAATATAACTCTCTTTCGAATTTCAAGTGCAAGAATGGATGGAAAGGGAGGGGTGTTGTTTTGTTATCCATCAACTTAGTGTAACTTCTGAATCCCTTGGCCGATTTTTACCAAACATGCAACACATATGGAACACAATTATAGTGATGGTGGAAAACTGATTGATTTGATGATTGATTTTGGAAAATTGATATAACGCTATTTGGTATAAAGTAATGATAATTGTGCTCCCTCCATCGAAATCACAATTTGTCCAATAAGAAGCAATGATTAATGTGTTTCCTTCTGGATGGTAGATGTAATTTCTTCTTCAGATGTAGATATTTGCTCGGAATAAGGCAACAATGGATGTAGGCATAGGATTTAGAATAGATTTAGAAATAGGCATTTGCCTGATATAACCCGATGATGGTGGGATTGATCCCTTTTACAAAAGTATGCGTTTGTCCGGAAAAGGCAATGGTGCGTTTGATTTCTTTAAAAACTAGGCGTTAGCTTGGAATAAGGCATCGGTGCATGTGATTCCATCTTTAGAAATAAACGTTTTCTCAGAATAATGCGATGGTGAGCTTGATCCATTCTTAGAAAACCAGCCAATGCTTTCAAATGTGAAGTCTGTCTTCTTTAATTAAATGATGTAATATCAATAACAAAACACATTTACCCTGTTGACCCCATAAGTTTTTATCATTTGCCGATTGTAACTGCTAGTCAAACTGGAAATTCCGAGCAAAACCGGGTACATATAACTAGTTCAAAATAAAACTTCAATTTTGTATCTTTTAATGTCTGGAGATGGTGGAAATACAATACTGTTGGAAAATGACAAACATTTCTGAGAATTGTAATTTGACAAATGACTGCTCAAGTATGTATGCTGCATGATACTAAACATGTAATCGCGCGTCTGGAGAATATGATTGTTACTAGTTTTTAGAAATCTAATGTTTATTACTTTATGTTGATATCAGTTGCATATTTGTTGTATGCATTTTACTGCACATAAACAAATCTACTCCTCCTCTTATTTTTGGTCGCTACGAAAAATAAGCGCCAGATAGTCTCCTAAGCAAAGCATACCTCCAGAAAAAAGCTACTTTGATATTTTTGAAAATTTGGCGCATCGAGCATGAAACAAAACATAAAACATAAAACATAAAACATAAAACATAAAACATAAAACATAAAACATAAAACATAAAACATAAAACATAAAACATAAAACATAAAACATAAAACATAAAACATAAAACATAAAACATAAAACATAAAACATAAAACATAAAACATAAAACATAAAACATAAAACATAAAACATAAAACATAAAACATAAAACATAAAACATAAAACATAAAAGATAAAACATAAAACATAAAACATAAAACATAAAACATAAAACATAACACATAAAACATAAAACATAAAACATAAAACATAAAACATTTAAAAAAACATGAGAATTGTGTCCTAAACTAAACTAGGATAGAATGTGATAATTGAATTGGGGCTGCCTTGTTGTTTCCTCAGTCGGTTGCTTCGACGAGGAGGTGGCCAGTGCTTCTGAATATTTAACCATACCCAAGCCAAGCCATATAGGGGAACGGTTCGGCACTTCATCTCATAGCTCCTATTTTCATCCCATAAAAAACAAAGCAATGAAAAGGATTTTGGAATTTTTGTGATTTTTTCACCAGTGAGCACGCGTGTTAGCAAAAAGAAGCGACGAGATTGGTGCTGTATTTTTGTTTTGCGATGAGATGAATATATGCTCAGTGAGATGGAAAACGGAACAGTTCCCCTATGTAAAAATTTATGTTTTCTCATTCATTTGTCCCATTATTCGAAGGACGTAATAAAAGATGTTACGTAATATCAGAAAAAAGTTTTTACATGAAATTAGATGAGTCTGAAAATGTAAGCGGGCTTGGTAGTCATATGGCTACTGCTTCTGCCTCATACGCAGGAGATCGTGGGTTCAATCCCAGGTCCGTTCCATTATCCTACTTTGTATCTTTCTCTATATTTCTCATGTTCTAGCAATCGCTAGAACTGGAAATGGACTTCCATACCGTTTCCATTACTATTCCTATACCTTCAACTTGAGTATTCTAACAGTAATCTGCTAGAATGGGAAATGAACTATAGATAGGTAGAGCTCGTTTCCTACATCCAATTAGAAATTCCATCAGTTGCTTTCTCCTATCTATCACATTGGCAGCTCGTTAACCAAGACGGACCTCTGCCTCTCGAACCTAACCCAAAAATTCCAACAAATTCCGCATGAACTCGTGGCAAGTGCAGAGGTATATTCGGCTTACAGTGGGCGAGTGATTGCATCATCATTTCCTCCCCCTTCCCTACATTGACTTGCATTCTAACGTGGCAGGCGCCAGTATGACCTAACAAATGAGATCACCAGTACTTGTACATTGAAGATGTGTGCTAGTCCCAAGTATCATCTGTTTATTCCCTGTGCAAGAACAGCTGATCTGGTCATAATGGAGTAGCAACTACGAGCAGTCAATTAAGCTCAAGCTCAGCTCAAGCAAGAAATTAGATGAATCTGAAAATGATGAGTGAAATGGGTAAAAAGTTGGTTAATAATGCTTTAGATAGTGTGTTTTTAATTAGCATAACCCTTGAGAATCATGTATACATCATTTGCAGTCTAGCATAAATTTCATTTTACCCAAGAAATCGAAAAACAAACTTATGAATTTTGTCCAAGGTAACAGCAAGCTTTTGAAAATTTTATACCTACGATCGAAGTAATCATTTTCACCCAATCAGCAACCGGTATGATTTCGACAGAGAATCGGTACGATTTTCAATGACTGATTGGCACATCCTATCCTAGGTCCTAAAGCCCCAGACGTCTGGCCCATATATTAACTTTCAAAGGTTGAGTCAAAAGCCCTGCGGTGTTTTGTTAGTGGTTTCGAACCATACCATTCCGTACGTCAAACAAGACCAAAAATGTCGAGGGAGCATTTTACTTCCATCTATTTTTAAATTTCAAACAATTTTCCTTTCGACTTTTGAGTCGGAAGAAAAACTGATGTGTTCAGGATGATTCCCTGAAAGAAAATGGAATACTGATTTTTCATTTTAGAATTTCTTTAGAAATTTTCAAATGTAGTTTCCTGGAATTCTATAAGAAAATCTCTTGAAAATTCCTCCAGGCATTTTCGGTGGAGTTCCTATAAAAAATCTTGGACTCCTTATAAATTGCTTTGTGAACTGTACAGAAATTACCACGAGAACTTTCTTATTTGATTCGACTGAGATGGTGAAGTTTGAGGTTATGACTCTGGATTTTGTATAGACCCTAGCTTCTAGGCACGTCCCACAGTTTTTCGCGATTCAGATATTTGAAGGCTTTTCTGCCGTCAATCAGTACCAAATGGAGGCGCTCTTGAATTCCATTCACTTGCTCAAGGATACAAAGCATGGCAGTATGGTTCTCATTTGATGATCCGAGCGGAATCCTGACTGCTGCCGTCGGAGAATTGTCAACCTTTCCCTATATCCGAATTAGGAAAAGTCATCAAAACTTGAAGAAGTTGTTCGAAGTGGTCGAGCAACGTTTCAGCTGATCAGTTGGATCGGTGAGTGACTTACAATAGTTACAATAGTTATACTGTCATTTCAAGCACAAAGTTCACATATATGCATGAGTTTGCGCCTATAGGAGCAGATCAGCCTTATAGACAGTTTATGTGATCTAAGAACTAAGAATAGATCTAAGGATCTACCAGCGTAGGGGTCTCCAATCCGAAGATGGCGAGTTCGATTCTTGGTCCGGTCTAGGGTGTTTTCCGGTTGGAAACATTCTCGACTCCCTGGGCATACCACACAAGATACATACTCACGCAATGGCGGGCATAGAAAAGCTTTCAATAACTGAGGAAGTGTTAATAGAATACTGAGTTGAAAAGCAGGCCAAGTTCAAGTTGGAATGTAGAGCCATTGAAGAAGAAGCAGAAGATCAACCAGCGTATCGATGGACTTTTCGTGTGTGACTTCTAGCGGAATAGCTTCACTCCGGTTCATAGAAGCACGCTGGCTGTTTTATCATCTCTTTCAAGGTTCGTAGGTCATCCAAGAACTCATCGGAGAATAGCGTAGAGCGTAGTAATTAATTTCCACTCTGGGTGGTTTAAACCCGGAATAAAGGCATTCAGAAATTGACAACTCAAGGTTTTTTTTTCGAAAATTAGAACGCTGAACCATTTTCATCCATTGAAAAACTACCAAAAAGGTTTTAAAACGTCGGATCCAATTAATACATATAGCGTTTTATCTGGTCATTAAACTGCATACCCGATAAATCGTAAAGCATAAAGCATAATCATTCACTGACTTATCATAAAACGTTAAATATTACACCCATTAACTATTCAAATATAATCGACTCGATGACCTTATTAAATGCCTAAACAAGAATACAATTGTTGCTGCGAAGCGATCAGAAATTTGTAAGCAACGTTATAAAGAAAACAAAAATGCTCATTATTGGTATTAGTTTTATTCTTTTACGCGTTAACTTGAATTTACTGTTATTCAGTATTTCCTTAATAACATTTCTCACAAACATAAAAACGTTTCGCAACAAAGGCGATTAGTTCCGTTGCTAAATTGACTATGTTGCCAAAGTATTCATATAGGGTAACGGTACCAATAGTTGAGGTATTAGTAGATCCTCAAAAGAAAATATATTTTTAAAATTGATAATTATGGGGAATTTACTGCTTTATTATTATAGTCAATAGATAGACTAATAAATTTGCTAACAAAAATGAGATAGATGTCATTTAACATCAACAATTACCAAATATTGCTTGCACCACTATGGGTACACTGTTCCTTTAGTGGCGGTAAAAATTAATTTTGGATCCTATAGTGGTGCTATCCATTGGTTTCTTATGAGACTCGCCACTATTGGTACAGTTGCACCACTACACTATGGGGCGGCTCCATACAAGTAGGTGGCCGAAAATATTTTCATTTCATTTCTGCAATATTTCACACTTATATCGTAGATTATTGTCTAAAAGATGTGAAATACTTGTTTTGCAGGTCGTTATTACTTCTAAGGTCTCCAAACTCCCTAGAATACAGACCTTTGATTTCTATGGAATATATCCCTTTTATCTACGAATGTCTCATGTACACAGCAGTCTATGGATGTGTATTTTATTGCAGCGCAGACCTGTAGAGTTCAAACTAGAAAATTGTATACTGTTTTTATGTGAATTGAGTTGTACAGATGTTCTAAGTTGCACAAGGACTCCGTCAAATACAGGCCATTGCATCTACATACGTAACAGGTTGTCTTTGTAGGATTTTTCAGATTGGTTCAGGCTCTTAACCCGTAAAACAAGTAAAGGGAATACAATATAAAGCTCTATTAAAGCTAAACGAACTCCATGCAATAAAAGCTTCAAGAGATATAAGTATACTGCAACAACATTTATTTATTCATTATGTACATGAACATCCTCAACAAAATCATCATTTATTTCTTCAGGATCGATTAAAATATCTGCTATGGTATATTTTTCTGTACTCGAACCTGTTGTATTGCAAGAAGTTTCAGTCACTAAAAAACTTTGAACATCTTCTGGATATTCCAGATTAGATTTATTTTGAAGTCGCTTACCTAAGTGGAGGGAGCTTATCAAAGGATCCGACGAGTCCATAGCACGAATGAAAACGTCATGTAAATTTTCTTCTCTTGAGGCTTTCCTGGCATGATGAGTCCGACTTTTTTTTAAGTGCTTGTGTTGACACTCAGCTGCTTCTTCAGCCAACATTCCAAGTGGTGCTGGTGAATGAATAATTATATCCATTCCTCATTATATGAGTCAAAGTAAGTTTTGGACCGGGATGCGGCCTGCCATTTTTTTTTCAAATTTCAAATGCAGATTTTTCAATTTTGTATGGAGTTGACTCTTTTTTTGTTTATCCACAGCGAAGCTTTGGCAGATATATTCCAAAGCTTTTTCAACGCGATCTACCTGACGTCCCTCGTGAGCTTTAAATACTTCAATGAGTTGCCTATAATTCATGATTCACCAAATAATAAGTACAAACACTTCACACGATTTACCTTCGCAATCACAGCTCACTATGCACTCAGATAGACATTCATAAATGTTCTGTTTATTTATTTCACCTAGGTACATACCAATAATTATCGAAAGATGTCCTTAGGTACAGACATTTTTGCTTCTTGTATTCACATATTGGATTTTAATTAATATCAAAATTTTACTTTTTATGAAATAATTTCAAATGAAGCCTAGAGTATTTTCGTAACCCTCAAGAGTATATTGTTATTATGAAAATAATTACATTTAATGTTTCAAAATTAATGACTTTTTTTCGAAAAAGTGATCGGAATCCCAGATTTGCAGCCATAAGCAGCTGGAATTTGTTTTAATGCCTTCTGGGAGGTCCAAAGAAAGTCGTAGTGGTAGTCGCTAAGCGAAACTTTGAGAAACTTTTTTTGTATGGAACTTTTTGTATGAAATTTTTTTTTTCTTCGGGTCATTTTCGGATGTTTCACTACCTAACCCGTTCTTCGCAAGTCCATGAAACAAGCTTTCAGAAACTTTTTAAAGAGTTGGAAAAGAGCTACTGTAGCCGAAGATATTGACAGTTGAATAATGCATTGATTTTTCAAGAACTAAAAACTGTCTGGCTCTAATGCCTATATCTTGATAACCATATGGCTTAGAGTGCTGATATGCTGGGGTTTAATGCTCCAAAGCATTAGCATTTAGTAGGTCAACTTGAATTACGAATCAGAGAAAGTCGAATTTTTTAATTTCCGCCACCTGATTCCCCATAGTGCACTATAGGTGCAAGGGAGTCAATTTTGTTAAGGAAAATCATTGTTTTCAATAGTTTTTCAAGCGAAATCTTAAAGTAGGTTGCATTTAACAGGATATTTAAAGCACGACGCATCAACTGAAACCATCGCAAAGCCTATAAATATGATAAATCTCATTTAAACTCCACTACTTCCACTATTGGTGCTACCTCCACTAAGGGTACGGTTACCCTATTTTAAGAGCCTAATATTTTTTTAAATTTAACATATATATTGAATGAGCCAGTTTCAAAATTTTTTGATTGTAGCTTGTAAATTACATTTTTAGTGTCTTGTTGAAGTTCATACCGTAAAGTGTCTCCCAAACAAATATGTATGGCTATACTTTTTTGGGAAAGATTCGAAAATATCTGGTATTATGTATTAAAATCTATTTGTTTGACTACTTTCCGGTGGTTAGAGTGGTGAATTGCGCATAGCTGCGTCAAAGCGGGAAATTGGTTGGTGCAATGTTAGAATGAGGACGCTGTCTTTATTCCAGATCCTAGGGCCTGGGCTCTCGGAAGCCCTTGGATAACATAAAGTATGTCGGACAACCATTTTAACCTCAAAATAAATTCAACGTTTCAAAATCACACTGTGGTGAAGTTTTGAACGCAATCTCAGGTTTTGTCCGGGATGTGTATGAGGGCCCGCCACTGTGCACCGTGCCGCGTCAACGCAGCCTGCTACTTAGGGTCACATGAAATTATGAACGAAAGTGTATTATAATTTCATCAACGTCTCAAAACTTATGAACGATTAAAATCAATCGTAAGTTGAAACCAACCCAGTTCAACGCCTGAAAAATCCTGCCTTGTGTTATCCATTGTTAGGAACAGTAAATTGACAATCTTCGCATAGAGTCAGACCTGCCCAACCTTTTCAAACCACGGGCCAATTTTCAGAATTAACACCTGCTGTCGGGCCTGATAATATTCGGTACATATTTTCAAAATAACAGGATTATTTTCCAGAATGGCCGAAAATTCTTTAGCGAAAAACTGAACACGATTTTGTTGAGTTTGAACTTTTTTTTTGCTAATTTTCACTTTTGTTTCGAAAATTTTGTTAGAAACCTGGAATTCTAGGCATTTTTAATACAGCCGTAAATGATTTTGTTGATCAAAATATTCTGAATAGAGAGAGCATTAGTTTTTTTTCTTCAAATTCCAAGGTCAAATACAATTACGCCTATTTGAAAAAAAGTTCCTAGAATTGATGGCAACTTTGTAACAATCTGTTACCGAATTTCGCAAGCAGTATTCCTAGTTTTCGTCAGATAATGAATATTGATGTTTCTTCTGAAACATTTCTGCTTCATTATTCACATCAGTAAACGTTGTTGACATCGGCGTAAATAAGGGGGGGGGGGCTTGGCCATCCCTAGAAAATATTCAGGCCCCCTAGGATTTGAAAAGTTAGCTAGCTGTGATATCAATTTTCAACATATAGCATAATGAATCACTGAAAAAGTCAAAAAGACAAAAGAGTTATCTATCCCTCCTAGAATCGGGGCTAGTTTCGCCAATTGGTGTTGAGAAAATGATAATTCCATTACTGTGTTCAGGAAAATCAGCGGATAGGTTTGAAAGTTTCTATTCAAGTGTTCGATTTTACCAGCATATTTAACAGATTTGGATGAACTGTTTTCAACATACCGCAAATCTCCGTATTCTGCTTCCATTTCCGACAACTTTAATACTTTCGAGACGGTGGAAAATAAATAAATAAAAATCACTTGGAATTGGATGGTTGGTTGGGTTCCCCATCAGAAGCATAAGTACTAGAATGCTAGTGGCGCTGTAGTCATTTAATAATTTTGCCATATTAGGCTTCAACAAGCTTCAATTGGCCATAACTGACGCATCATGTTGTACTGCCGTAATCTGGAAAAGTGACGTTGGGCAGCCCTGGCCCTGGATACTCCGTGAACTATAAATTGTGCCCCATCTTATTTTAAACGCTCTTTGGAGTCAAATGATTTTTGGGCAAATGAGTGGAAAGATAAGATAGAATAAAATAAAAACTCCCCCTAAAAAATAGAAATTTCCCATAAAAAAATGGAAATTGCCAATAAAGAAATCAGTGTATGAGCAATGAATAAATACAAAATTTCCACAAATAATGCAAAATCCACAAAGAAGTTTAAAAATTTCGACAAAACAAAAATAATCAGAACTTTAAAAGCAAAAACTGCAATTACAAAAGCAGATTTTTCCATAACGAAATCAAAATTTTTCATGGAAAAAATACAAAATTTCCATAATAAATCAATATTAGCAATAAACAATTATAAAATTTCCACAAAATATTTTTTTTCCACAAAAAACTAAAAATTTTCCACGAACAAATCAATAAACAGCATTTTTTCACAAAGAAATATAAAAAGCAATAATACTGAGCATTTTTCCATAGATGACTTCTCTTTTAAAAGCGTTTAGAGTTCATGGAAAATTTTATCAATTATTGCTTTTTTGATATTTTATGGAAATTTTATTATTTTTTATTGCTTTTCAATAATTATTTTGTGGAAAACTTAAAAAAAAAAATTGTGGAAAATTTTGCAATTGTCTATTCTTGTTATTACTTTATGTATGGAAATATTGTATTTTTTTTGTTTGTTTAAATTTGTACCGAAAGACTATAGGATTACTCCGAAAAACAATTTTTGATAGAAGGCCCGGAGACCCCTAGTTCTACCCGTAACGCTGGGTAGATACCTCTTCGTGGTGTGTTACGGGGTAAGTTCTACCATGGTCAAATTGCCAGCTACAGGCACATCCTGACCCAACGAATACCTTCCCAATATCCAACTCCGTGGTACTTATTCCTTCTCTCCCTAGTGACGGTACAGATAAGCGTGGCCAGGAATAGTTATTCTAATGCTTTTGTCACTTTTCTCATAGATTGAAATTAAGGACTACACCCACCTTGATTTCTGATAACAATCTGGACAGAGATTTCAAAGGAAACATGAGTATCACTAGTTTCCAGTCCACGAAATAATTTATAGTAGTTTATTTATTTTTCATATTTCATTATACTTATTTTTCATATTTCACTCTATTTATTTTCCATATTTTTACATTTTATTTTTTTAAGTTTCCATATTTTTATAATTTGCATATTTTTGTAGTTACGTATTTTATACCTTCCAAATCTTACACTTTTATGTATATTATTTTTCTGTATTAAAAGTTTTATTTTATTATGTTTTTATATTATCATATTTTCATATTTCTTTAAATTCAACATTTTTATTTATCATCAGACTAAGGCCGGAGTGGCCTGTGCCGCACATAAAAGACTTCTCCATTCAGCTCGGACCATGGCTGCACTTCGCCAACCACGCAGTCTGCGGAGGGTCCGCAAGTCGTCCTCCACCTGATCGATCCACCTTGCCCGCTGTGCACCTCGCCTTCTTGTTCCCGTTGGATCGTTGTCGAGAACCATTTTTACCGGATTACTGTCCGACATTCTGGCTACGTGCCCGGCCCACCGCAGTCTTCCGATTTTCGCGTTGTGAACGATGGATGGTTCTCCCAACAGCTGATGCAACTCGTGGTTCATTCGCCTCCTCCATGTGTCGTCCGCCAACTGCACCCTACCATAGCACTTTCCTTTTTAAAACTCCCAGTGTTCATTGATCCTTCATGAGCATCGTCCAAGTCTCGTGTCCGTAGAGAACTACCGGTCTAATAAGCGTTTTGTAGATAGCCAGTTTGGTACGGCGGCGAACTCTATTCGATCGGAGCGTCTTGCGGAGTGCAAAGTACGTAAATTCAACATTACACCTTCTTATTTGATATTTTATGTTTTAATATTTTTAAACTTTTATATTTTGTATTTTTGTATTGTCATATTTTTATAATTTTATCATATTATATTATTTTTATGTTTTCCATATTCTTATTGTTGCAGCGCCTGGCAACACTGGGAAAGTGGGTAGTAAGGACGTCGCCGGTCCGGCCCTTTGAAGAACAAACCTTAAACGTCAGTCTAAGTTGTCATCGTGACGAATCACATTTCCTAAAATCGATTGTGAGTAGCAGATTTATTTAAAGTAATTTTAGTCCTAAATCCCATGATTACGTTGAAATACTACGAATTAAGGTAATATTGTGTTGAATTTTCAGTATGATTAGCTAGCAGAAGTGAATTTGAACTGTATAGTTAGAGTGGCACTGGGAACAATAAATATGTAACCTCAATCGTTTATCTTCAGGACCCCACTCTGAATTTAACTGTGTGCAGTAAATTGGCATTGTCTAGTTGCTCAGGATAATTGTAAGGTGAATATGTGTAGAAGACGAGAATAATGATAAAATAATTTACCTACTTGACTAGAGAATACTTACCGATTCAACACCTACCTGTAGATACTGTGTATTGCATAACTGACACGTCGCTGAAGATAGTTCAGGTAGATCGTTACGAGGAAAACTAAATGTAAGATGAATGATTGCTATAATGCCATTGAAACTAATATTTTTTTCAGCTTTGAGCTGCGTACACTGAAGAGGTGACCGCTGCAGAGAATTTTCAAATCGTATCCGAACAAATCTCAAAGATTTACCTCAGCGCCTGGAGTTGGTTACACAGGACTTAATTTTCCGAGAAACATGCCAGAATCAGATCGGCACGATTGTAAGGTTTGCCGCAGGTCAAACAACGTAGACGACATGGTGTTCTGCGCCGCTTGCGAGGAGTGGTTTCATTACCAATGCGTGGGAGTGACTTCGGCTGTGGCCAACGAAAGTTGGATGTGCGCGTTATGTTCTGCACTACCGTCATCAACAAGGATCGGCGAAGTGAATGCACACGATGTTCCAGCAGTCGTAACATCCAACAACGAAGTCGTTACATCAACCGTAGGCGTATCAAATCCAGCACAGGCTACAGCTTCCACATCTACAATGAAGTCATTCTCGATGGGCACTGGTTTACCACTGTCTACAGCAGAAGTACGTCCAGCCACGACATCGACGGTATTCCCGAGACTGTTGCCGACGGTAACTACAACCAATCAAGGTCAGTCAATCCTAACAGAGCAAGCGCGAGCAAGTCTCATGTGGGTTCAAGAGCAACGTGTAATGTTAGAACAACAGATAGAAGACGTGAATAGAAGGGAAATGGAAAAGAAGAAGGCTATGCTAGGGCACATAACAGACAAAGCCATCCATGAGATCGTTTATGGTTCATCGTCAAGTAGTTTTAACGAGCATTCCTCTGTGGTTGGGGTCGATAAGGGAGGAGACTGGTTAGGGAAGATGGTCGAGCAGATGAGTAGCATTTCTCTGACCCCTGCATTCTCGGGAGCAAACACAATATCGTCAGTCCTTCCTGTGCCTAACAGTATTTCCCCTCCGACGTCCGCGGGATTTGTAAATCATAATGTATCTGATCCGCCTTTGTCCTCAATGATTCATGGAGGATTGGCTACTTCGACAAATAGTTTTTCAAGTCCGATTCAACCACCACAGGCGATGTCGTCCCCTCTTACGTCAGTGAACACGCAGTTTCGAGGGGTTTTTCCACAACCATTTTCGACATCTTCATTCGGCATTCCAGTTCCTTCGATGGTGGGTAATGTGACTAACGTTGTTACCGCGTGTTCCACAATCCCAACAGCGTCGGTCCCGCAGGCATCATTCTACACCGGGTTGCCAATGATCCCGAATGCTCCAAGAATGGAATCAGCTCCGAACTTTTTCCAACTACATTCGCCAGCAAATCTCGCTTCGGTGGCGCAATTACCGTATGTTATGAGTCCGACGCAACATCAGCTGATGGCGAGACAGGTCATGCCAAGAGACCTTCCAATATTCCGTGGAGATCCAGAGGATTGGCCGCTATTTTACAGTGCTTATGTAAACTCATCAAATGCATGCGGTTACTCTGATGTAGAGAACTTGGCTCGGTTGCAGCGGTCATTGCAAGGGAAAGCGTTTGAAGCTGTAAAGAGCCGCTTACTTCTACCGGCATGCGTTCCCCAAGTCATATCTACTCTCTATATGCTATACGGAAGACCGGAGCTGATTATTCAAACGCTATTAGACAAAGTTCGCGACACACCAGCTCCAAAGGCAGATAGGTTGGAGACGCTTATCACTTTCGGGATGGTGGTGCAGAATTTGTGTGACCACATTGAAGCAACGGGACAATTGGCGCACCTATGCAATCCAGTTCTATTGCGGGAGCTGGTTGAGAAGATTCCGACTCAGCAGCGTCTAAATTGGGCGCTGTATAAACAACAGTTTGCGGCAGTTGATTTGCGAACATTTGCGGGGTATATGTCTATGTTGGTAGCAGCAGCCTCGGAAGTTACCATCAGTACAGACAATAAGCAGTCACGGTCCGGCCAAGGAGAGCGGAGTAAAGATAGAAACTTTCTCAACGCTCACGTTGTGTGTGAATCACACAAGGAGGGCAAGCAAGAAGAAGACACAAAAAAGAATCGAAGGAGATGGTGTGCTTGGCACGCAATGGGCTTAACCACAAAAAGAAGGATTGTGCATCATTTAAGAAGTGGGATTCCGACAGACGCTGGAAGACAGTTCAGGATCATCATCTCTGCCGTACGTGTCTAGGAAAGCATGGCCGGCGACCATGCAAGTCGCAAACGCATTGCGGCATACAAGGCTGTCAGCAACGACACCATCAGTTGCTGCATTCCGGTGTGCAAAAATATGTGCAACAACCCAAGGAGGCATACTTCAACAAAGCAGGGCGACAACTCGCGAGAAGGGTTGAACGCACATCATGCTACCAAGAAATCTACGCTGTTCAGGATTCTACCCGTAAATCTTTTTTGGAAAGGGAATTCAGTGAAGACTTTTGCGTTTTTGGACGATGGCTCGGACATGACTTTAGTCGATCAATCGGTTGCAGAGCGTTTAGGCATTGATGATGGCGAACCCCTCCCCCTTTGTCTAACTTGGACTAGCAACGTGACTCGGCAGGAACCAAAATCACAGCGGATCTGTCTGGAGATTTCTGGGGCAGGCAAAAACAAATTGTTCACCTTGAACGACGCGAGGACGGTTGCCAATCTCAATCTTCCGAAGCAATCCTTGGGGTACGAAGATTTGTCACGACGATATGCTTACCTTCGTGGTTTACCGATCAGCAGCTATGAAGCAGCCACACCCGGGATATTAATCGGATCAAATAATGCCAGCTTGATAGCAACACTGAATCTACGGGAAGGTCACCTAGGTGACCCTTTAGCCAGCAAAACTCGGCTTGGATGGTCTATCTATGGATACACCACTGACGGTAAACAAACAGCGAACTTCACTTTGCACGCTTGCGAATGCCAAGGTGACTGCCAAGCTGATCAAGCGCTTCACGAGCTCGTCCAAAAACATTTTACGATGGAAAACGTAGGAGTCTCGGCGGACAAGGGACCAGAGTCAGAGGAGGACAAGCGCGCCCGTCGAATATTGGAAGAGACAACGAGGCGTGTAGCAAATAGATTTGAGACGGGACTTCTGTGGCGACACGATCAAGTGAAACTTCCCAACAGTTTACCTATGGCAATGCGTCGTCTAGAATGTTTTGAACGAAGAATGAACAGGGATCCCGAATTACAGGCCAGCGTGCGTCAACAGATTAATGAATATCTTGAAAATAGCTATATACACGAAGCAACACTTCAAGAAATGCAATCAGTAGATCCTCACAGAGTGTGGCATCTACCCTTAGGAGCCGTGAGAAACCCGAAGAAGCCGGGTAAAATTAGGCTAGTCTGGGATGCAGCGGCGAGAGTGGGAGGTATATCGTTGAACGCTATGCTGCTCAAGGGACCCGATCTGTTGTCTCCTCTTGCTTTGGTATTGTGCAGATTCCGTGAGCGGCCAGTGGCGATTTGTGGAGACCTGAAGCAAATGTTCCACCAATTCAAAATTCGCAAAGAAGACGTACACAGTCAGCGTTTTCTGTATCGAGAACACCCGTCACAGCCGGTGAAGACATTTGTCATTGATGTTGGTAGTTTCGGAGCCACCTGCTCCCCGTGCCAAGCCCAATACATAAAGAATATGAACGCGAGAGAACACGAAGCGGAGTTTCCAGAGGCAGCGAAAGCAATTCTGGAGAAGCATTATGTGGACGATTACCTCGACAGTTTCGATACGGAAGCAGAAGCAGTCAAAGTAGCGTTGGAGGTTAAGAAGATACATTCTTGCGGGGGATTCGAGATCAGAAACTGGCATTCTAACTCCAATACAGTTCTACAGCGAGTCGGGGAGGTACAGAAAGTCCAGTCGAAGGTCATCAACATTGGTGCAGAGAGTGAAGCAGAACGAGTTCTGGGACTATTTTGGTTGCCGAGTGAAGACGCACTGGCTTTCGCTGCCGAGTTGCAACTGGATGGGATTACACCGACGAAGCGCAACATTCTTCGGTGTGTGATGAGTTTGTTCGACTCTCAAGGTGTTCTTTCGCACATCACAATCCAAGGAAGAATGATTGTTCAAGACACCTGGCGCAGTCGAATGGAATGGGATGATGAAATCTCGGACATTATCCGTACCCGCTGGTCCAGGTGGACGAAGTTGTTTAAGGAAGTCGGTCAGATGAGGCTTAACAGAGTCTATTTCCCAGGCGTTTCTGCCTCTGAGATCGGTTCAGTGGATTTACACATTTTTACTGACGCGAGCGAAGAAGCTTATGCTTGTACGGCCTATTTCCGAATTATGGTCAATGGTAAGGTGTATATCACACTCGTAATGGCGAAAGCAAAGGTTGCACCATTGAAAGCTCTATCTGTGCCTCGGTTGGAGCTGATGGGTGCAATTCTTGGTGCTAGACTTGCGAAAGCGGTGGTGGAGTACCACACCCTTCCAATTAATCGGCGAATATTCTGGACCGATTCAAGAACAACGCTGGCCTGGATTCAATCAAACCATCGGCGTTACCGCCAGTTCGTAGCATTTAGGGTTGGGAAGATTTTGAGTAAGACAGATGCTAATGCGTGGAGATATGTACCTACACAACACAACCCTGCTGACGAAGCAACCAAGTGGGGGAAAGGTCCCAGTACTGACGGTACGTCATGTTGGTTCCGGGGACCAGATTTCCTTTACCTCTGAGTCACAATGGCCAGAACAGAAAGAGACTGCTTCACTAGACACGGATGAAGAAATACGACCCTGTTTGGTACATCATGAATTACGAATCGAAAGTTTGTACCAGTTTGACAATTTTTCCAAGTGGGAACGTCTATTGCGAACGGCTGCCTATGTTTGTCGCTATATTGGTAACTGTTACCGGAAGAGTAAGAAGCAAACACCCACGAAGGGTCACCTGAAGCAGGAGGAATTAAGGAAGGCAGAGAACGATCTGTTTCGCACAGCACAAGCGTTGGCGTATCCAGAAGAAGTAGCAGTATTGAAATCACGAAAGAATGTGAAGAAATATGTAGAGAAAACTAGCCCTATCTACAAACTGTCACCGTTCTTGGACGAGAGCGGAGTGTTGCGAGTTGACAGTCGTATCGGTGCTATCCCATACGTCACGTACGACTTCAAGTATCCAATTATCTTGCCACGTCATTACCCCCTCACTAAGCTGATCGTTGATTGGTATCACCGGCGATATTTGCACGCCAACAATGCGACGGTACACAACGAGGTGCGTCAACGGTTCCATATTTCAAACCTGCGCACAGTAATCCGCCAAGTAATGAAAGAATGCCAAACATGCAGGGTCCGCAAGGCAAAGCCAGCAACCCCAAGAATGGCTCCCCTACCAATGTCGCGCATGGCTGCTATGACGCGGCCATTTTCGTACGTAGGCTTGGATTATTTCGGGCCTATTCAGGTTCGAGTCGGACGCAGCTGTGTTAAACGTTGGGTCGCTTTGTTTACGTGCCTCACTGTTAGGGCAATACATCTAGAGGTAGTGCATTCTTTGTCTACTGAGTCATGCAAGATGGCTGTTCGTCGATTCGTGGCACGTCGTGGTTCGCCCATTGAAGTTTATTCGGACAACGGAACGAATTTTCAGGGGGCCAGTCGAGAACTACAAGACGAAATTAAAGCAATCGGACTTGATCTAGCGGAGACCTTCACCAACTCGATTACCAAATGGGTTTTCAATCCACCGTCGGCACCACACTTCGGTGGCTCATGGGAGCGTCTCGTAAGGTCCGTTAAAGTAGCACTTGGATCACTGTGCAGCAGTCGTAACCCGGATGATGAAACCCTGTTGACAGTCATCGCGGAAGCCGAATCCATAGTGAACTCTAGGCCGTTAACAACCATCCCGATAGATCACATCGATCAAGAAGCGCTCACTCCAAACCACTTCATTCTTCTGAGCTCCAGTGGTGTCAACCAACCTCCCGTGAAGCTATCAGAGTCAATGCAAGTCACTCGAACGAACTGGAAAATGGCCAGACAACTGGTAGATCAATTCTGGCGGCGTTGGATAAGGGAATACCTCCCCATAATCGCTAACAGGACTAAGTGGTTCGAGGAGGCGGAGAACATGAAGGAGAACGATTTAGTACTAATTGTAAATGAAGGGCAACGCAACGGTTGGACAAGAGGACGGATATTGTCAGTGATTCCGGGAAGAGACGGTCGGGTTCGTCAAGCAATGGTACAAACTAAGGGCGGATTAATGCGACGACCGGTATCCAAGTTGGCAGTACTGCAAGTACAGGAAAATGGTAACGCAGAGCTACCTGCAGAGACGGAAATGCGTTACGGGTCGGAGAATGTTGCAGCGCCTGGCAACACTGGGAAAGTGGGTAGTAAGGACGTCGCCGGTCCGGCCCTTTGAAGAACAAACCTTAAACGTCAGTCTAAGTTGTCATCGTGACGAATCACATTTCCTAAAATCGATTGTGAGTAGCAGATTTATTTAAAGTAATTTTAGTCCTAAATCCCATGATTACGTTGAAATACTACGAATTAAGGTAATATTGTGTTGAATTTTCAGTATGATTAGCTAGCAGAAGTGAATTTGAACTGTATAGTTAGAGTGGCACTGGGAACAATAAATATGTAACCTCAATCGTTTATCTTCAGGACCCCACTCTGAATTTAACTGTGTGCAGTAAATTGGCATTGTCTAGTTGCTCAGGATAATTGTAAGGTAAATATGTGTAGAAGACGAGATAAATGATAAAATAATTTACCTACTTGTCTGGGGAATACTTACCGATTCAACACCTACCTGTAGATACTGTGTATTGCATAACTGACACGTCGCTGAAGATAGTTCGGGTAGATCGTTACGAGGAAAACTAAATGTAAGATGAATGATTTCTATAATGCCATTGAAACTAATAAAATAATTTTTTCAGCTTTGAGCTGCGTACACTGAAGAGGTGACCGCTGCAGAGAATTTTCAAATCGTATCCGAACACTTATGTTTTTCCTATTTTTATACTTTTATATGCTCACATTATGATGCTTTTATATTTTTATATTTTCATGTTTCAAATTTGTTATTCTTGTATATGATCATATTTTTATACTTTTGTATTTTTTAATTTCAAATTCCATATTTTAGTCTTTTGCATTTTCATATATTAAATTTTTTCCATATATTTTGTATTTTCATATATAATTTGCATATTTACATATTTCCATATTTTCAAATTTCCGTTTCATATGTTTTTATACTTTCATATTTCCATGTTATATATTTTTAATATTTTTATATTATCTTATTTTCAGATCTTCATATCGTCATATTTTCAAAATTTTATTCTTTATTATCACTTTTTATATTTAAAATTTTCAATATTTTAATATTCTCATGTTTTTATGTTTTTTTTGTATTCATATTTTTGTATCTTCATTTTTCAATTTCATGTTTTCATATTTTTATATTTACATATAACAATTTTTATTCTCCTATTACATTATATTTGTATGTTTCTTATTTTCATTTTATAAAATTAGCATGTTTTCATGCTTTTATATATTTATATATTTATTACTTTTATATATTTATTACTGAATTATGTACCTTCATATTTTCAAGATTTAACATTTTCCTAGTACACTACAAAACATCCCAGGAATAAAAGCTTCACATCCTGCCATGTAACATTTATTTCACTTCATATTTATATTCAACTACCAAAATAAGAACTTAAAAAGAACACGGTGCGTATGGTACGGTATGTCCACGCATCCTTCAACCCCTGTAGATTCGTGATATGTATCAGGTTGAAGTGACTACTTGAACACGATACATCTCGAAGAATCATCTCTGCGGCAAACACAACGCAGTGGGCCTGGCCGCTTTGAAGTTTATGTCATATCACTGGTATGCTGTGAGCCTCAATATTGACAAGAAAAATTATTGGGCGTCATCTAACTCAATATTTTCCAGGATGCTTTCTTTGTACTGGCTGCGTTTGTGTTCGATTAGATTAGATTAGAAGGCCCGGAGACCCCTAGTTCATATACAGACGAACTGACTGAGGAGATGCCTGCATGAGTGTATTAGACCTGTTCACCATTTTGAAAAGTATTCCAGATTTAAATTTCAATGAGTATCTTAAATGGAGTCTACTGACCAATTTTCAGGCAAACCCATGGATATTTAAAGGTGCGTCAAACGAGATGAATGCATCAATTTTACTCCACATAATAGAAGCATTAGTCGGTAATAGCTTCTTTAGGCTATTATATACCGCTTTGTCATTGATACTAGGATGTTTAGAGTGCTTATTCTATGACTTTTTAGTAGATTTAGTTGGAAAAATTGGCCTAGTGTGTATGTATGTGTGTGTGTGAATTAATCTGGGTTTTTTTCGTGGAACATTTTGATTTCTTTATAGAAAATTCTTCTTTTATAATTGCAATTTTTGCTTTTAAATGTGCTATTTTTGTTTTGTTGAAAGTTCTTAATTGTTTATGGAAATTTAACATTATTTGTGGAAATTTTATATTTGTACCCTGATTTCTTTTTTGGCAATTTCCTAATTTTTTTTTTGAAAAATTTTTAATCCTTCACAGAAATTTTATTTTGCTGCCAATGAGACATAAAGAATCAGATGGGATAAATTCTTTTAAATTCGCAAATCAGTTTGCTAGCGCTGGAGGGCTCAATGATTGAGAATTAAGAATTATTTGATCACACTGGTAGTATGATGAACAATAAGCAATCGGAGTGACATGCATTTTAGGTTGAAATTTCGGCAAACTAACACTTGCATTTTCTTGAAACATGAATGTTCACTATAAAGTAAAATACATAAGAAACAATATTTCAATAAACATTTTTAATAATTTAGTTTTAATTTTTTGAGAAGATTGATAAAAAAAAACTTGATAAGGGTTATATTATTAAAATCTCTTAATAAATTTTGTGCATAATTAGAAAATATTGGCAAAAAAGTGCCACGCGTAGGCTTCAGTTTCATTTGAAAATTTGCTCAAAACGACGAATATCAATGTTTCAACAATTATTTCAAACTAGTCGACCCGGCAGACGTTGTCCTGCATAGCTTAAATACCATACATAAAAATTAAATCACTACGGTATTTCAGCCATAGCTTGCATGAAATCATTAATAAATAGAATAGTTTTCATAATTTGGATGTAGTAAAACATGTCGTATTCATAATTTGAAACAAGCAATAAGATTCACTTGATAGGGTGCCAAATTTGTAATGATTTAGCTCAAACGCCTGTCAATTTTACCCACCCTGTCCGTTTTACCCCACCTACCCTAAATATTATTGAAATCAAACGTGTCAATATTACAAATAGAGAAATTATAAATATATCACCTCATATCAACAATATATCAACGCTGTCCACTTTATAATTGAATAAACAGTGCGTACGAATTTCTAGCATGTTACTCGCATCATCGACAAGAAAAGTGCAATCAGGATAATAAGGTAACGTAACAAATTTGCCATTTGAACGTAGAATAAACTACTGATGAAAAGTCAACATGACAAATATGATGTGGCTAGCTATGTGGCTGATGATAGGAGAATGAACGTGCCACAAACACAATTTGTCATGAAATGAAATACGCTACTTCCGATCATTCTTCGCACAAATTACGTAAAGCACACGCTGAAATATGCGGTGCTCGTAAATCAGCAGTGAACCGTACCCATTCTAAAAAAAATGCTAATTTGACTGCACTGTGCCATATCGAAGCAGTTCCATTTGCTCTACTATGGGAGAAGTTGACGGTCATTGTCACATTCTCACGCCTTGTTTGGATTTATACGCACCCCTTTGGATCGAACAATGCCGTTTGGCTGTCTATCAAACACCTAATTTGATTCCTGTGCTGTAAATTTCCGAGCTAAACAACGAACCTGGTTTTCGTTCGAAGTGAGACGATTTCCGCTAAGTATTGATTTTTTGAATGCTTCACTTTCAATTTCGTTTTTCATTGTTACTCGCTCTCTCTGGGAATCCTTTGCGTTTTTATATTGCTTACCCCACGTACCCAATAATGTTCCTAAAATGCCAAAGCAGTTACACGCAAACGAACAAAACGAAGTAGGCCAGCCACAAGATCAGTTATATTTAATCCACTTCAAATCATCCATACCGAGAGAACAGAATCACTACCGCAGACGGTGAAGCCCTCTGTAATGCGCCGCAAGTGCCTATGGGTTTCATTTAGCAACAGCGTCATCGTAAAAAATGACCACATCTTCTGACTAACGGTGAAGGCCGACGCGCCAAAAATCAGCACATTGCACTCGAACTATTCATCAATCATGTTTACAGTGCACTATTTTGCTTCTATGTGTATGGATCCCTGTGATTACTATGCCGTTCTTCTTGTAGCATCGTGATTCGCCCCAAATTGTAGAACGGTTCAGCAATTGTTCTCTATGTCGGCAATGCGGATGATCGTTTAATCGTGAATTTTAGATTGGTCATTAATGGAGCAACGAGCGAGCCGTGCATGGGACCGTGAGTCGTTTCCGTTGTCACGCTTGGACACTTACGTCTGACGAAAGTTTGTCCCAACGCAGTAGGCCGGACCGCGCTGGTGACCAAGAAGGCCACTGTTGTGAACCGCACTAGCAATAGACCGTTGTCATAGATGCGCATGTACGGTTTGCTACCACTCAACATATTTTATTCGATTGTGGGAAGATACGCGATGCGCGCCGCGGTGAATCAACAACATTACCGGTCGAAATCTAATAGCGTACTGAAAAGCGTTACTCCCCTTGTGCTCAAGTTGGGTGGTACATGCCGCCCATTGAGCGAGAGTGAGAATGCTCTTCAATCATGCAGGCAGAAGCGCGCGGACACCTTGTGGAGAGGCTATTGGACAGTGACTGCAATGCAATTGTACTGAAAATTGAATTATTTTACAAACGAAAACTCTTGTTTGTTTAATTCTCATAATATTAAAAACTCATCCTAATCAAATAATATTTCATGTTTAATCAATCAATTGTTTCAATTTATTCTATCTAAATCCAATCCAATCCAATCCAATCCAATCCAATCCAATCCAATCCAATCCAATCCAATCCAATCCAATCCAATCCAATCCAATCCAATCCAATCCAATCCAATCCAATCCAATCCAATCCAATCCAATCCAATCCAATCCAATCCAATCCAACCCATCCAACCAATCCAACCAATCCAATCCAATCCAATCCAATCCAACCAATCCAATCCAACCAATCCAACCAATCCAATCCAACCAATCCAATCCAATCCAACCAATCCAACCAACCAATCCAATCCAATCCAATCCAACCAACCAATCCAACCAATCCAACCAACCAATCCAACCAACCAATCCAACCAACCAATCCAACCAACCAATCCAATCCAATCCAACCAATCCAATCCAATCCAATCCAATCCAATCCAATCCAACCAATCCAATCCAACCAATCCAATCCAATCCAATCCAACCAATCCAATCCAACCAATCCAATCCAATCCAACCAACCAATCCAATCCAACCAACCAATCCAATCCAATCCAATCCAACCAACCAATCCAATCCAACCAATCCAACCAATCCAATCCAATCCAACCAACCAATCCAACCAATCCAATCCAATCCAACCAACCAATCCAACCAATCCAATCCAACCAACCAATCCAACCAATCCAATCCAATCCAATCCAATCCAACCAACCAATCCAACCAACCAACCAATCCAACCAACCAACCAATCCAACCAACCAATCCAACCAATCCAATCCAACCAACCAACCAATCCAACCAACCAACCAACCAATCCAACCAACCAATCCAATCCAACCAACCAACCAACCAATCCAACCAACCAATCCAATCCAACCAATCCAACCAATCCAACCAACCAACCAACCAACCAATCCAATCCAACCAATCCAATCCAACCAACCAACCAATCCAACCAACCAATCCAATCCAATCCAACCAACCAATCCAACCAACCAACCAACCAATCCAATCCAATCCAATCCAACCAACCAATCCAACCAATCCAATCCAATCCAATCCAATCCAATCCAATCCAATCCAATCCAATCCAATCCAATCCAATCCAATCCAATCCAATCCAATCCAATCCAATCCAATCCAATCCAATCCAATCCAATCCAATCCAATCCAATCCAATCCAATCCAATCCAATCCAATCCAATCCAATCCAATCCAATCCAATCTATAATACAATAAAACTCAATCCAACTCCATAAGTCCAATATCTAATCCAAAATTCAATCCTGGTTGCTGCCCAATCAATTCTCGAGTAATCATAACTGGAGTTTTGCAAAATAATATTGCTCCCGGGAATAACAAACTGTTCAAATCTTAATAAAAAGCAAATGATGAACCGTTCACATTTAAGTCCTATTATAGACCACCATAAAGATCTCCAAATGCGTTTAGGGTGAGTTTGTTTGTATTTTTTTTACTCCGGTTCATGATCCCATTCCGCCGTTTGAAATAGCGGATAAAGGGTCAGAATGCATTGATAGAGCAAGATGGTATAAATTACAGAAATACAAAATAACGTTAAATGGTACTTCGCCCTGCACGTTCTGTGTATGCGTAAAATTTCCATCATTTTGGCGATTTTCCTAACCGGTACGAAACAACTCGAAAAGTGTTCGGTACAAGGTGTGCAACTTTATGATAGACAATGCATCCGCACATGATAAAACAGTAGCATTGTTAAGCATCTGGCTGCTAATATACTCATCGCTGGAAACTGGCGGCCTCGGTTAAATTATATTTGGGTTTTCGAATCAAGAGCTAACTTTTTCTCTTTCTTTTTATTTGCTATGATTTATGTATGTTGCGTGGGAACTAGTGAAATTGATATTAAGTACGCACTCGTCGTGAGTTATGAAGATAACTTGTGGTCTGAGCAGCCGTCGGGTATGCTGCAAACGAGGTAAGCTTTAGTGCTACTTCTGCGGAGGTCTTACTCCATTCAGCCGCGGTCTTGTCAAATGGTCAAGATGAAACTCTGTTGAAATTTTTACAGCTAGGTGCGAGACCCAATTAGGCTTGAAAAGCGTTAACAACGTAGATAGCTCGAACAAGTTGAATCGTTTATATGCACTTCTAAATATTAATTCTTGGCTGTACGAGATGATAAACAGGTGCGATATGATGATGCCGATGATTGGGGGAGTGAGTCATTTAAATTCAAATAATGTATGTTGTTTTGTACGAACTGGAGTAAATATGTGTTCGCTAGTCAGCTATCTTTTGAACTAAAATATTTATTGAACCGTTCATGAGAAGTAGAAGACCTGCTGCTGCTCATCGGTAAGATAAAAGGTGCCTGGGTTTGAATCTTGGTCCGGTGGAGGACATTTTCACATGAACATGGCACAAGCAGTTCAAGCACGAAGTATGCCGCCAACAGCTACTTTGTCGCTATTAATCGCCGCTTCAATGAAAGAACCATTCATTTCGATTTTGACATCAACGCATCTGGATTTCGGCATTATTTGATTAGACATTTTAATGATTGTCAACGCTTAAAATAGTTATAAAGTTTGATTTACATCTATATACATAAAAACGAATTTCTGTCTGTCTGAACCTTATAGCCTCGGAAACTATTGAACCGATCGGCGTGAAAATTTGTATGCAGAGGTTTTTGGGGCCGGGGAAGGTTCTTAAGATGGTTCGAGACACCTCCCCGCTTTGGAAAGGAGGGCTTCCATACAATTTTAGGCGAAACGAAGTTCGTCGGGTCTGCTAGTAAATGAATAAATATACGGATATACAAATGGTAACTTAGTTTAAATACTTCATAGTTAATAATTGTGGAAGGAGCTTGAGCTTGAGCTTGATTGACTGCTCGTAGTTGCTACTCCATTATGACCAGATCAGCTGTTCTTGCACAGGGAACCAACAGATGTTTGCTTGGGACTAGCACACATCTCCAATGTACAAGTACTGGTGATCTCATTTGTTAGGTCATACTGGCGCCTGCCACGTCAGAATACAAGTCAATGTAGGGAAGGGGGAGGAAATGATGATGCAATCACTCGCCCACTGCAAGCCGAATATACCTCTGCACTTACCACGAGTTCATGCGGAATTTGTTGGAATTTCTGGGTTAGGTTGGAGAGGCAGAGGTCCGTCTTGGTTAACGAGCTACCAATGTGATAGATAGGAGAAGGTAACTGATGGAATTTCTAATTGGATGTAGGAAACGAGCCCAGTCCTGGACTGGAAGTCCATTTCCAGTTCTAGCGATTGCTAGAACATGTGGAATAAAGAAAAAGATATATATATAAAGATATATATATATATAAAGATACTTTGTATACAAAGTAGGAGAATGGAACGGACCTGAGATTGAACCCACGACCTCCTGCGTATGAGGCAGAAGCAGTAGCCATATGACTACCAAGCCCGCTACATAGTTAATAATTGTGGAAGGACTTGATAAACAAAAGGGCTGCGAGGCGGCAATGCTATATGTGAGTGATGTGGCGTTGGTGAAGAAAAAAGATATAGATATACGAGGAATCGAATTATCCATTAAATATACCAGTCTTATGACTTGGTTCAATCTATAAAATGAGAAACTATAAGTTCGTTTAGTTTACAAATGCTTCATCCCCGATCACAGCAATCCTCCACGCTATTCACAGTGATGCCAAGGTGGCCAAACTGAAAAAAAAAATCATTTGAGAGCTTTAAAGGAGAAGAAAATTAAATGCAATAAAACATCTACTTTTTTCTTCTTTATTAAAGAGGCTTTCAGCTCTTGTCTGGTTCACCTCTGAAACATCTACTACCCACCGGTAGGAATCGATCCCATACCTTCCAGTACGGTGGACGAGGGCTCTACTACTACGCTACCCAGCAAAAATCCCACCTTTGCGGTGCAACCAAGACATTCTTTTCCGGAAGTGGCGCTCATGTTGTTAACGTTGATGAAACCAAACCACCCATTTGGCGCCCAAGTTGGGGTCAGAACTTTTTTGGGGGGATTGATACTTTTTATTATTATATATTCAGCATTCACTAAAATTTTAACGTGATTTCCGATAAAATGGCGAACACCCGATCGAATTTGGATGATTTCTTGTCTCAAAATTATACTAAAAGTTCTCAAAAAACATTAGTTCCACTTTCGGATCCCATACCTGACGATTATCTCGACATAGATGCGGGCGCGGTATTTGATCCTGTCGGACATCGCATTCCCCAAGCAGCACAAGTCAAGCGAAATTGGTTATAGCAACCTAATTGTGACTGAATCTGGTCACATATGAGTTACTGTAATCTATGTGCAACATGTGTGCTGCTCGGGTCAACGCTTAACGTCTTCCTAAATACCCCCTATCAAAGAATTCCCAATACTTCTTTGGAGATGTCAGCCACTAGAGCGTGATATTCGCTAGAATGGCGCTTACCGGCACCTAACCGTTTCCAAGCTGAACTGAAATCTGACTCCACTGCTTATGGTCTCATAATGTGGTTTCGGAAACATGACAGAACGCCGTCAGGCTACCGCTTCTCCTGCATTTAAAAGTGGCCAAAGTATGCAGGGGATTCCAGCTCCGTGCTCGTCGCAGATTTTCTCAGCTTAAATTCGTTTGTAATATTGATCATCAGTGCGAAAACTAATGAAAGTTTTAGTTTTAGGGCGCCAGTGTTCGGAATATGAGTCATGTTCGGGATTCGAGCCAAAACGGTACCAAAGTCCACGCTTCTAGAGGACTTGGCTTTCCGCTGGAAGAAAGTAATATAACAGCCGGAGCGAATGAGTGTCATTACGTAAGTTCATAACATCGCTCACCACGGTACTCTAAAAACCCTGAAGAAGATCCGATAGCGCTATTACTGGCCAAGAATGTCATTGTCCATTAATCTTATTTAATTAAATGATTTTTCACTGGTCCCATTTGCAAAGAATCGACGGACTCGGTAACAATTTTCGCCTCCCCACCTCCCCTGTGAACTTAACTTAACTTTACTGTTAACTTAAGTTTTAGCCGACCTTTGGAGGTATTTCAATCGACTTCTTTAGGCCCTATCCAAGGTCGCGACGAAAGGGAACGGGATTCTCGTAATGTGTGATTTTTTATCATTTCTATGGTACAGTGTACAATGGGGAAAATGTTGCATGTTTCGGGCAAAATTCATTAACTCAAAAGGCCGCTGAACGAAAATTGTGACCATAAACTTTTCTTAAACAAAATTTTCTCAGAAATCGAATGGGGGTAAATTCGGATTCGGCACGCCATTCCTAATAGGACTTTCTGGACGTTTTCCCCCAACTTCCCCCAGAACTTTGGTATTATGAACGGTATAAAAAAATTACGGCATATTTCTGATTGAATCTGAATGATTAGAATATTGTTGGGTAAGCGCAGTGTTATTCTATCTGGAGAGTATGTTAGTTTTAGGGGAATATGGGGTAAAATAGTCTCATATATTACATACATACAAATGGATTTCTGTCTGTCTGATCGTTATAGACTCGGAAACTACTGAACCATTCGGCGTGAAAGCTAGTATGCAGGGGTTTCTGGAGTCGAGAAGGTTCTTATGATACTTGGGGACCCCTCCCCCTCCTGAATAGGAGGCTTCCACATAAATAAAAAAAAATTACAGCATAACTCGATGACTAATCAAGCAAATGCAACCAAAGTTGGCATGTTAAGAGTTTTGAAGTCAAGCAATGTTTCTGTTGTGATTCGTGACCCCTCCTCCTTCTGGAAGAGGGGGCTCTCATACAAAGGAAAAATATATGTCTGCATAATTCGGAAACTGATCAAGCAAATGGAACCAAATTTGGCATGTAGTGGATATAATAGGCAAAACATGTTTCCGTAGTAGTTCGTAAGTAGTAGCTCTGTAAGGAGGGGGAGGGTCTCCCATACTAATGGAATCGAAATTTCCACATAACTCATAAATTAATCAAGCAAATGGAATCAAATTTGGTATGCTAAGATTTTTGAAGTTTGTAAATATTTCTATGCTGGTTCGTGACCCCTCCCCCTTATGGACGGGAAAGCTCTCATACAAATCAAACATAAATTTCTGCATAATTCGGAAACTAATCCAGCAAATGGAACCAAATTTGACATGTGGTGGATATAATAAGCAAGAAATGCTTCCATGGTAGTTCGTGATCCCTCCCCTCCATGGAAGGAAGGGGGAGGCTCCCAAAGTAATCAAGTAAATGGAACCAAATTTGGTATGTTAAGGTTTTTGAAGTCAAATATTTCTGTGGTGGTTTGTGACCCCTCCCCTGTTGGAAGGGGAGGCTCTCATACAAATGAATCATTTGTTTGAGAAACTGCATAAGTCCATTTTACACAATTTCGAGAAAACAACAAAAAACTGTTTTTGAACAAATTTGCACCGAATCTTTCGATTTCTTCGATACAGATCAATAGTTTTTGGCAAAACTCAACACCCTGGGGCACTTCTGGTGCAAAAACTGTAAGCAGTACTCCACAATTGCTCTTCAAAGTGCGTGGACATATGTAGTTTCTCAAACAAACGAAAAAAAAATCATACATTCCTGAACAAAAATTTTTTTTTCGTATTTTTTGCCAGAAAACGTATTTTTGGACGAGGATTCAGAATATATAAAAATCTCATTTTGGCCAAAAATGTTACATATGCAGTTTCTCAAACAAACGGTTCAAATGTTCTTCATTGCAGCTAAAGACATTGAAGATGCGATTGAATACTTGAATGCAGATTTGCATATTAGCATATTATTTAATATTAGTAAATCAAAATATATGATTATTTCTCGAAATCATTCAATTGATAATGTCTCGATGAAAAGTGATGACGAGACACTGCGTACGAGAAATTAAATATCTTGGCATGATTATTGATGATAAATTGAAATTTGACCAACATATTGACAGTGATGAACTTAATTTTAAAATTAAAAAATCACTTAAATAAAGAAAAAAAAAACAACATATTGACAATGTCATCAAGATACAATTATCGAGATTGCAGCGTTTGCAGAATAAGATAATGCGTTTCATTTTGAGATGTAGCAGATTCACAGATACCAGATTCAGATTGGGTGAATACGATGAAAACATTGCAAAAGCCTTGAATGATCTCATAGATACCGTGGGCTGAACTGCAGATCGTTTTGGAGTACCTTGAGCATCCCGTGTTCAAGAAAATTGGGTTTGCATGATGCATATATGCTTATAAAACCAGATTGTATGAATATCGACGATGAGGACATTGGCTAAAGCCTTGATTGATCTGATAGATACCTTGGGCTGAACTTCAGAACGTTTTGGAGTACTTTAAGCATCTCGTATTCAAGAAAATAAATCACAGGCATAACGAACTATCAAACAATGTGATTTAGGATTCTCACACAGATTCATTTGCATGCTCTCAGAAGCGAAATCCGGTTTCGGATATCAGGGTCTTCAGGGTATAGTCAAACATTACCTCTGATAGTTTTTCTGCAAAGCCAACAGTTTTGTTGAAGAAAGTGGGGAACTATCGCTCTTCTGTGATTTTTCAAAGCCAATTCGTTTTTTCACAGACGTTTACATGCCGCAATTTATTCCATTTGCTTGATTAGTTCTCGAGTTATGCGGAAACTCCTGTTTCATTTGTATAACACCCCTTCTCCCCTTCTAAAGGTGGAAGGGGTCACGAACCACCACAGAAACATTTCCTGCCTTCAAAAACCTTTACATACCAAATTTGGTTCCATTTGCATGATTAGTTTTTGAGTTATGTGGAAATTTCGATTCCATTAAAAGCGGGCTTGGTAGTCATATGGCTACTGCTTCTGCCTCATACGCAGGAGGTCGTGGGTTCAATCCCAGGTCCGTTATATTCTCCTACTTTCTATCTTTCTCTTTATTTCTCATGTTCTAGCAATCGCTAGAACTGGAAATGGACTTCTATACCGTTTCCATTACTATTTCTATACCTTCAACTTGAGTATTCTAACAGTAATCTGCTAGAATTGGAAATGAACTATAGAGCTCGTTTCCTACATCCAATTAGAAATTCCATCAGTTACCTTCTCCTATCTATCACATTGGCAGCTCGTTAACCAAGACGGACCTCTGCCTCTCCAACCTAACCTAGAAATTCCAACAAATTCCGCATGAACTCGTGGTAAGTGCAGAGGTATATTCGGCTTGCAGTGGGCGAGTGATTGCATCATCATTTCCTCCCCCTTCCCTACATTGACTTGCATTCTGACGTGGCAGGCGCCAGTATGACCTAAACAAATGAGATCACCAGTACTTGTACATTGAAGATGTGTGCTAGTCCCAAGCAAACATCTGTTGGTTCCCTGTGCAAGAACAGCTGATCTGGTCATAATGGAGTAGCAACTACGAGCAGTCAATCAAGCTCAAGCTCAAGCTATGTGGAAATTTCGATTCCAATAATATGGGAGCCCTCCCACCTCCTTGCAGAGAGGGGAGGGCTCACGAACTACCACGGAAACATTTTTTGCCTATTATATCCACCACATGGCATTGCCTATCATATCCACCAATTTGGTTCAATTTGCTTGATCAGTTTCCGAATTATGCAGACATTTATGTTTCATTTGTATGAGAGCCCCCCTTCCAGAAGAGGGAGGGGTCAAGGATCACAACAGAAACATTTCTTGACTTCAAAAACCTTAACATGTCAACTTTGCTTGCATTTGCTTGATTAGTCCTCGAGTTATGCTGTAATTTTTTTTTATTTATAAGGAAGCCCCCCATTTAGGAGGGGGAGGGGTCTCCAAGTATCATAAGAACCTTCTCGACTCCAAAAACCTCTGCATACTAGTTTTCACGCCGAATGGTTCAGTAGTTTCCGAGTCTATAATGATCAGACAGACAGACAGAAATCCATTTGTATGTATGTAATATATGAGACTATTTTACCCCATATTCCCCTAAAACTAACATACTCTCCAGATAGAATAACACTGCGCTTACCCAACAATATTCTAATCATTCAGATTCAATCAGAAATATGCCGTAAACTGCTTATAACGGCTGCATTCCGTTCATAATACCAAAGTTCTGGGGGAAGTTGGGGGAAAACGTCCAGAAAGTCCTATTAGGAATGGCGTGCCGAATCCGAAATTACCCCCATTCGATTCCTGGGAAAATTTTGTTTAAGAAAAGTTCTTGGTCACAATTTTCGTTCAGCGGCCTTTTGAGTTATTGAATTTTGCCCGAAACATGCAACATTGTCCCCATTGTGCAGTGTATGGAAGGTCGAAACTGCACCAGGTGCCTTTTCTGCGTACAGTGATCTGGAGCGGGCTGCGAAATGGTGAGTTGACATCCGGGAAGGGGCGCCTAACATAGCTCTGGTCCTCACAAGTTCCAATACTCACGCTTCCACGGGTCTTCCGATGACAATTGACCGCCAGCTAAGGGTTGCGTACTTAGCTGGTAGTGCAGCCTGTTGTCCTTCTGACATCAGCTAGAGTGAGAGGGTGCGTACTGTGGGGTCTGCCTAGGATGTGGTGGGGTTCGACAGTGGGCTCTGTTGAACTTCTATAAAAAGCTGCATGTGTCCCCAAGCAGGCCCTATCAAAGCGACCGTGTGCCGCTCAAAGCGCACTAGCCTAGTCCTGGTGTTGGGTGGGACTTTAAACAAATATGACCCGACTGATCGAGCGTCTGTCCACCAAGGAGGTGCGGCTCCAACAGCGTCTGTTCTGGCATCCAGCGGCTGAGTATGAAATGCTATTCCCCGGAAGCTATACCTAAGATGGCAGCCCCATCCCGGTGGATAGGGAACCTTGGGCCAATAACCTACTGTTCCCGAAACATCAATTTGTTCGAGAATCCGATAATGAAAGAATACGGACTGATTTTACGGCGACGACTCTTAGCGCGAAACAACGGACACGAATAGGAACATGGAACGTTTTAACCCTAGCCCAGCAGGGTAAATTGGCACAACTTGGAGCGAAGGAGCGAAGAGAAGCCAAAGCCGCGATAGAGCGATCGAAAACCAGAGGAGCCAAAGTCTTAGCCCGTCAACGATACGCGGCTCTTGAGAAGGAAGTAAAACGCTCATGTCGACGGGACAAGCGAGCGTGGGCAGACTCTCTGGCCGACGAAGGAGAGAGAGCCGCCGCAACCGGGGACATTCGCCTCCTCTACGATATCTCACGACGCTTAAGCGGGGCGAAGATGAATGCAACGATGCCTGTGAAAGACGCGAATGATCAGTTATTGACCGACCCAACTGACCAGCTGAAACGCTGGTTGGAGCACTTCGAACAACTTTTTCAAGTGCCAGCCAGGCCATCACCACCTCGGCATGATCTGCCTAGGATCCGACGTATAACACGCGTCAATACCGAAGCTCCATCACTGCTAGAGATTCAAACAGCCATCCAAAGCATGAAATCGAATAAAGCCCCAGGGTCGACCGCATATCAGCCGAGATGCTCAAAGCTGACCCCATGACAGCCGTTCAACTACTGCATCGTTTATTTCGTAATATCTGGGGCACCGCAACTTTCCCGGTCGACTGGATGCAAGGTATCTTAGTGAAGGTGCCCAAAAGGGTGACCTGACTGTATGCGATAACTGGCGAGGCATTATGTTGCTGTGTACCGTTCTCAAAGTTCTGTGCAAAATTATCCTAGCCCGGATTCAGGAGAAGATCGATGCGACTCTCCGGCGGCAGCAAGCCGGATTCCGTGCCGGAAGATCCTGTGTGGACCATATTGTCACGCTCCGCATCATTTTGGAGCAGGTCAACGAATTCCAAGAGTCCCTTTACTTGGTATTCATTGACTACGAAAAAGCTTTCGACCGTCTCAATCACGAGAATATGTGGGGCGCCCTGAGACGCAGGAGGGGTCCCTGAGAAAATCATCGGCCTCATCGAAGCACAGTACGATGCATTTTCGTGTAGAGTGCTGCACAATGGGGTCCTGTCTGACCCTATCCGGGTCGTAGCTGGTGTGAGGCAAGGATGTATTCTATCACCGTTACTGTTCCTCATCGTAATCGATGAGATTCTGGTAGATGCGATTGACCGTGAACCAAACCGCGGGCTGTTATGGCAGCCTATAACCATGGAGCACCTAAACGACTTCGAATTGGCGGATGACGTTGCACTACTCGCGCAACGGCGCTCTGATATGCAGAGTAAGCTCAACGACCTTGCCGATCGCTCCTCCTCGGCAGGTTTAGTCATCAACGTCAACAAAACCAAATCGTTGGATGTAAACACGGTGACTCCTTCCAGTTTCACAGTAGCCGGGCAACCAGTGGAGAATGTTGAAAGCTTCCAATATCTTGGTAGCCAAATGGCGTCAGACGGCGGTACCAAGATCGACATAGGCGCACGGATCAAGAAAGCAAGGGCTGCCTTTGCGAGTTTAAGAAATATCTGGAAAAACAGGCAGATAAGTGAATGCACCAAAATACGAATTTTCAACTCTAACGTGAAATCTGTGCTGTTATACGCTAGCGAAACATGGTGTGTATCAGTGGAGAACACTCAACGGCTGCAGGTGTTCATTAACAGATGCCTGCGGTATATAATTCGGGCCTGGTGGCCTCACAACTGGATCTCAAACAACGAGCTCCATCGTCGTTGTCACCAGAGGCCGATAACAACAGAAATTCGGGATCGGAAGTGGGGCTGGGTCGGCCACACTCTACGTAGGGGCGGAAACGAAATCTGTAAGCAAGCATTAGACTGGAACCCAGCGGGACATCGCAGCAGAGGCAGACCCAGAGGCTCATGGCGGCGAAGCCTCAATAAAGAAATAAAAGAAGTCGACCGAAATCTAACCTGGTAACAGGTTAAAGCGATAGCCGGGCATCGCTCAGGATGGAGATCTTTCAAGTCGGCCCTTTGCACCACCGGAGGTGTACAGGATCCATAAGTAAGTAAGTAAGTAAGTGATCTGGAGCAGTGGGGTATTCTTGCGCAGACGTCGTTGAAAAATAGCGCAAACAGCGTGGGTCCACGATTGCTACCTTGGGGTGCGCCTGACGAATGGGGACAACATGAGCCAATTTTGACATTCAGTACGCGGTCCCGTAGGTATGAATTTCACCAATTCAGGAGTGCGCCACCTATGCCGAGCTTGTTCAGCTTTGATATCAGAATATCGTGATTAAGACAGTCAAATGCTGCTTTCAGGTCTGTATAAACTGCGTCTACTTATGTTTTTCGATCCATGCTACGAAGCACGAACGAGGTAAACTCAACCAGATTCGATGTTACGTAGTGCTTTGGGTTGAATCCATGTTGTTTAGTACTTATGTAGTTTCTAGAACTGTGCAGCAAAGACTCGTTAGCTAACACTTCTAAAAGTTGAGATGTTGAACAGAGTGAAGTACTTCCTCGATAGTTACAAATGTCACGACGATCCCCTTTTTGGAAATAGGAAACATGAATGGAGCTTTCCATTGCTCCGGGAATGTCCAGGACGATAATGACAGGTTGAAAATGTGGCGAAGAAGATCTAACAGCTGATCAATGCATCTTTTCAACACGCATGTTGGTATGCCATCCGGACCAGGTTTTAGTTTTTCGAAGCTTTTACGATATCTCCATCGCTAACTTGCAGATTATTGTGGCAGACAGTATCTGGGGTGACATCCATAGTTGCTAATTCTTTATCAGATTCTGATAGGGAATCATTGGCGAAACGGTAGAAACGAAACGAAACGAAACGGTGTACTGGTGGTAGTTTCGTTGAACATGGAGACTGGAAGGCCGTTATCCTTCTTCTTGCTGTTTACAAAGCTCCAGAACTTTTTGGAATGTCTGCGAAGCTCGGATTCCGCGTTACGAGTGCACCGTTGACATAGGCGACTATTTTCCCTCCTATAAATGTTACTAATGAAATGGAGCTGTTTACGTGTAACATAACATCTGTTTTTACGGAATTCCCTTAAAGCAGCTTTTCTGCGTGATTTTAGACGTAGTAGTTTTGAAGTACTCCATGGAAGGCTTCGTTTAGGTTGACATTTTGGAACAATGTCTTGGAGAACTCTAATATCTTGGATGTGTATATGCGAACCGCGTCATTAACGTAATGTAATGGTTTATTATAATTATCTTTATTAGTAAGGTTTTCGGCCCTTTGTCGGTTCACCTCGTTAATGTAATGGTCTCCGACCAGTCGATTTCAGCAAGACGAACATTAAATAGCTTGTAATTGATTTTGTCGAAGTTCAATGCAGCGGGGTCAAAAGGGTCTGATGCATACATAAAGTTTTCAGTGCGAATTACAATGTCCAAAGATGAATGGTGGCTATCTTCAGGAAGAAGGGGGTATACTGCGCGGTTAATAGAGATTACTTCTTTACCATTATTGTTCACGAAGACCAGGTCTAAAATCCTACCAACACTATTGCGTGACTCGTTGATCTGAAATAGATTCGCAGAATATAAGCTCAAAATAATTTTCTTAACAAGTGAATCAAAGTTGATTTTATCTTGATACCAGTTGATACATGAAAAGTTGTAATCACCACATACTTGATGGTCGTATCCGTTATCTTTAAGAGAAGAAGAAACATGTTCAACAGATTGTGGATGTGCATCAAGTACATTCAAGTTTTTCTTCATACCAGCTTTAAGCTGCAAAAGTAGAGGGAGTCTCGTTTTGACCGTCATCCAGTGCGGTTGGTTTTGCGCTCTACTTTTGTGCGGTGATTCGCACAAAAATAGAACAATAGAACCAGTGCAGTGACCGCGGTCGAAACAAATGTGTAGTGCAATAAAATTAGTTGAAAAAGTGCTGCAGCAGCAGGAGACGCGCGCATGTTCGTGCATGCCAGGGCTGATCAATTGTTATCAAGGGCAATGCCCTTGCTAATATTTCGATCAAGCCTATGTGTTGGGAATCTTCCCGTTTGCACCCGCGGAAACTTATTCGGAACGCGAATAATTACACTTTGTGATACGGTCACTAGTGAAATTTATTTCCACCGAAAAACACTTAATTGTGGACTGTAAATAACTTTATTGATCTACGAGGTCGTACGGTCGACCGATAGCAACACCGGCGGCGGTTGGGAGATAACTAACTATCGCTACCTATCAGTGATGCTGCGAGAGCGCATCACTGATCGCCTATCTCTCGATTCGCACATATCAGCTGGTTTTCGCATTTTTGCACATCGCACGGCCGTCGCTACGCAGCTGAGTGCTTCACAGTGGCGTACCGTGTTTGTGCCCTTACTTGCTTTAACATTCCGGCCGCCTTGAGTTTACTCGAAATAATTAAAACTAATTTACATTATAACTACTTCAATAGTTCAAAAACAACAAACAACAAGACCAACTCTCGACGACTTCAACCTCGATCACTTTCTTGTGCTCCCGTGAGGTGAGCTTGACCGTCCATCAAGTCAGGCTTCTGCTTCCTGTCCTTGTTCGCTGATCTCGATTGTTCCTGATGACTTCCGCCAGCACCGCTGTTTACGTACTTCCACTGCGCCGATGGAATCGCTCCTCCGTGTCCTGTCGAAGAAGAAAACGACTTGATTCCGGAACACAAACTGAAGATGGGAAACATAACTTGGCTGTCGCCCCCTGGCGATAACAGACGAAAACTCTCTGCGCTTGCCAAAGTGTGCCCCAATGGGGGCGTGAGATACTTAGTGGAAGTCGTGTTGCAGTGAACCAGCTTTCATCCAGGATTGCACTCGAGGTACTCCGAGGGGAACGTCGATCCGAGCTATCTGTGTCGAGTTGGTGATCCTGATGGAAGGGAAATCGATTGGCTTCCGAAATACTTCTTAATACTAACGAAACGTAACTTGGTATGCGGCCCCTGGCATATGCAACATGATATGTCGCTATCCGCCATTTTGCCCCACATGGGGCCATACTTAGCTGATTTGATCTTCAATGATCCGAATGATAACCGCATACCAGGAGGCCGATGTTGATCCGCATCTGTCAAAACAAAACAGCGATTTGGATCCGAATTCAAGAATGGAGAATTATAACACGTAACTTGCGCATCGCCCCCTCAGCAGATGTGGCTGGATTGCCACTATAATGCCAACGGTTGCCCCAAATGGGGGCGTACATAACTTTGTTGTAGATTGGTGATGAGGCGATGACGTATTCTGGAACAGATGTCGATTCCTCCCAGGCATGGTGAATTCTGTTCTGGAGAACACATCAGAATGTTCCCAGACTTGCAGTAGAAATATACATGAAATTGGGGTTGCCCCCTGGATGCCTTAAGATGCCCCGTACGGGGGCGAAAAATACTTATTGCTGGCGTGTTGGTTCATCGGTCTGGTTGTCCCTGATGGGCAGAATACAAATTTTGGAGATTGCCCGGCGATATTGACCCTCCTTTGTGCGAACGGTGACAACCCTCACGTTTTCATCTTGCCCTGGATGGATCTCGGTCACGCGTCCCAGTCGCCACTTGAGAGGTGGAATATTATCCTCTTTCAATAGAACCATAGTTCCAACGTTCAAGTTGTTCCGGTGCTTTGTCCACTTGTTGCGACTCTGAAGATTCGACAGATAGTCAGTTGACCATCGTCTCCAGATAATTTGGTTGAACCGCTGCATCATCTGCCACCTGGAGAGTCTGTTCTCCGGTAGCTCCAGAAGTCTAGGTTCCGGCATCGCAGTGAGCGGACGCTGCACCAGGAAATGACCTGGAGTTAATGCTTCCAAATCGTTCGGGTCGTTGCTAAGCGGAGTCAAAGGTCTCGAATTGAGGCATGCCTCTATTTGAGCTACGATGGTGTGCATCTCATCAGGTTTCAGCATCCTGTTACCAATGACCCTTTTCATATGGCCCTTCAGCGATTTCACCGCAGCTTCCCACAAGCCGCCAAAATTGGGTGACTTGGCCGGTATGAACTTGAAGGTTATCGAGTCTCTTGAGGTTTCTGCGCAAAGCTGCTCTTGAAGTTGCTGTCGCTGAAACATGCGGTCTAACTCACTCAGCTGCCTCCGTGCTCCAACGAAATTTGTCGCATTGTCGCAGTAGATTTCGATTGGCTTCCCACGTCTGGCGACGAATCTTCTCAGAGCGGCAAGGAATGCTTCTGTAGTTAGGTCCATAACTACCTCGATGTGTACGGCTTTGCACGCCATGCAAACGAACACGCAGAGGTAACATTTCACAGGAGCGCCTTTCCTCGTTGCAGGCTGCAGTTCGAAGGGTCCACAGTAGTCAATTCCCACCCGTTGGAAGGCAGGAGCAGGCGAAACTCTCTCAATCGGCAAATCTCTCATCAGCTGCTCGTGAACCGTTGGTTTCGCTCTAAAACATTTGACGCATTCATGCGTCACCCTTTTGGCCAAGTTTCTCACACTCAGTGGCCAAAATCTTTCCCGTATGCATGATATCATCAACTGAGGCCCTGCATGGAGCAGTCGGTGATGGTAGTCGATTACAATTAGCTTCGTTAAAGGATGGCGGCTATCCAGGATAATCGGGTGTCTGCGCCCTCGCGAAACTGGAGCATTTCCAAGCCGGCCGCCAACGCATAGTGTCCCATCAACCATTATCGGGTTAAGGTTTCGGAGCTTCGATGTTGTTCTGACTTCATTTTTTGACGCAAGATCAGACAATTCCAGCGGAAAGCATTCCGATTGGGCGAGTTGCACCAAAACTAGTAATGCTGCTTCGTGTTCGGCGGCTGTTATGATGCCGCACCTTCGCTGAAATTTGTTTCGTGGTTTGCAGTTGAACGAGAACCGACGGATCCAAGCAGTTATGCGTATAGTATTCAGCAGAGTCGATCGCAGCGTGAAGATTTCATTTGGAGGCAGAATCTGTAGAACGGCTGACAGTAGCGGTCTTTCTTCCAGGGTCACCGAATCGAATTGCTGTTCTGGAGCCAGCGTGCTTACTGGCCAATACTGTGTATCCATTTTCAACCAATCTGGTCCAGTCCACCACAGGGAACTGTCCGCTATTTGAGCTGGAGTTGCTCCTCTCGATATTATATCCGCAGGATTCTCGATCCCCGGAACATGGTTCCAAGAACCATCCTTTGTGGTGTGCTGTATCTCCGATACACGGTTGGCCACGAAAGCTTGCCATCTTGACGGGTGTGAGGAAATCCAGCATTTGACAATTGTAGAATCAGTCCAGAAAAATGACTTCGCTTCAATCGCCAAGCTGGTTGAGACAAATTCGTACAAGTGCGCCAACAGTAGCGCTGCAGATAGCTCCAGCCTGGGCGTGGACTGCCTTTTCTTTTTTCTGCTGAGATCCTCCAATGGCGCAATCCTAGATTTTGCCATCAGCAGGTTGACGGTAATATTTCCGTTTCGGTCCATACAGCGCAAATAAACCGCTGCACCGTACGCCTTATCGCTTGCATCGCTGAATCCATGGAACTCGCACGAGATAATGTCTTTACCTAAACCGATTCACCGAGGAACAGATACCGTGTCCAACTCTCGAAGATTGGTTCTGAACTCCAACCATCGTGACTGAAGTTCTTCGCTGAGTGGCTCATCCCACGAGTATTTTCCCTTCCACAACTCTTGAAGGAATATTTTCCCCTGGACAACCACCGGACCAACTAACCCATATGGATCAAACAAACGAGCTATCTCTGATAGCACCACACGGTGCGTGATTGGCCCACTTGGCCTCAGATCAGGAACTTTGATCCATAGCGTGTCGGTAGCTGGCTCCCAGGTAATGCCCAGAGTCTTGACAGTTGTCTTTTCGTCCAAGTCCAGAAGTTCACGATCGTCTCTCAGATGGGAAGGAATCGTTCTCAAAATCTGCGAATTGTTGGAATTCCACTTTCTCAGGTTGAATCCTGACCCCTTCAGAAGCTCCAGAACTTCCTTGCACAGTAGAATGCCTTCTTCGATGGTATGCGATCCTGCTAGCATGTCGTCCACATAGAAGCTCCGTTTGACCACCCTAGATCCAACGGGATAGCGATCCGCTCCTTCTTCGGCACACTGGTTTAGGCACCGAGTAGCCAGGTAGGGTGCTGATGACGTACCATACGTCACAGTGGTGAGCTTAAACGTCCGCAATGGCTCCTGGGACGTATCTCTCCAGAATATTTTGTGCAGCTGCTGATCCTGCTCGCTTTGCCATACCATCCGGTACATTTTCTCCGCGTCTCCAACAATAGCATATTTAAACATGCGAAACCGCAACAGGATACTTCGGAGATCATCTTGAACAACAGGTCCCACCATCAAGACGTCATTCAATGACACACCAGAATCAGTAGCGCAGGATGCATCGAAAACTACTCTTAGTTTTGTAGTCGTGCTGTCGGGCTTCAGCACTGCGTGGTGCGGGATATAATATTCCGGAGCAGAAACTTCATCTTCGCTGCCGTTTACGACTTCTTGCATATGCCCCATTTGCAAGTATTCGTGCATGAAAGCTGTGTATAGCGCCTTCATTTCTGTGTTGGCGTCCAACCGTTTCTCCATTGACAGGAAACGTTTCTTTGCTATCAGCTTCGATTTTCCCAACTTCTCGATCATGTTCTTTCTCTTCGGCAGCGTTACTCGAAATTTGCCATCTGAATCTCTGGTAGTTGTCTCCTTAAAAATAGCTTCGCATGCAGACTCCTCGATGGACAGACAGCTCTTCGTGCGACATGATTCCAGCTCCCAGAACCTCGCTAGTTCCTCACGGAGTTCTTCCGTAGTCACAGGCGCAGAGGCTACCGTGTTGTAGCTGACCACAGAGGCATCTGGAATACTTCCGGCAACAATCCATCCCAGCTGTGTGTTCCGAAGAATCAATCCCGAACCAGGGAGCTTTCGCTGTGAGTCCAAAAGGAGGTCGTAGAAGATAACCGCACCCAAAATCACGTCAACCGCCCCAGACTCGTTGAAGTTTGGATCCGCCAGAGAAATTCCCTCCGGTAAATGACACGAGGAAATATCGAAGCTTTGCTGCGGCAGGTTCGACGTAATCTTTGACAGCACATAGAACTTCAGTTCACACGACACGTACGACGAATTGCACGAAGAAATTGTAGCTAACACTGCTTGCTTGCTGACAGACGAACAACCACCCACACCTTTCACAGGCAAATTTTCTCGATCTCGCTGGAACTTCAACTTCTGAGACAACGACTCGGACATAATACAGATCTGTGAACCGTTGTCCAGCAAAGCGCGAGCAAATACGGTGTTTCCGTGACGATCACCAAGTTTCACGATAGCGGTAGACAGAAGCACAATGCTTGACTGATGGTGTGTTTCGGATGTTGTAGCAGTGTGGTGTATTGTAGGAGTATTGGTGGGAGGTATCAAGCGTGCATACTGCGAAGATGTACTTGGTGTTTGTGTAGGCTGTGGGTTGTTGTGTGAATTGTTCCGGGTTTGGGCCTGATGTGAGTGCTGTGACGGTGGGTTCGCGACTTGAGGTCTCTTCGTTTGAACTTGGGAGGAGGGTTGGCTTGAAGTTTGCTCCTGGCTTACCGGAGCGACGTATGGATGGAGCATATAATGATGATTTCCTCCGCATTTGCCACAAGCAGACCTCGAACAATCCATGACAAAGTGTCCAGATCGCAGACACTGCAGACACAATCCAAGCTTCCGCACGATCATCTTCCTATCGATGACCTTCATTTTCCCGAAGCGTCTACACTGCTCAATGGAATGCGATCCACCGTTGCAGACTTGGCAAATCGCATCAGATGACACTGCAGCATGAACCACTTGACTCTTAACCGGCCTCTTGAACTCGATGCTCCTTCGCGCTGACGTGGACTGAAGAATAGCGCAGTGTTTCTCCAGGAACTCCACCATGGGCTTGTACGATGGAATGTCCTTTGAACTGTGATGCGTTTCCCAGTGTCGCATCGTATCGTCATCAAGCTTCTGGGAAAGCATGAACGCGAGTAGCGTACCCCAGTTGTCGGTAATCTCTCCTAGCTTCTCCAGCTGCTGCAAATTGACCCTAAATGTCGTTAGGAGATGATTCAATCCCTGGTAGCCTTCCACCTTCATCGGAGCAACCGCGAAAATGGCTCTCAAGTGTTCTTGAGCAATCAGCTTGTGATTCTCGTATTTGGCCTCCAGAGTGGCCCAAGCAAGGGCGTAGTTTGCAGAGCTGACCTGGATTTGGTTGATCTGGAGTTGAGCTTCATCCTTCAATGACGTTCGAAGATAGTTGAACTTGTCAATGCAATTCAACTGATTGTTGTCATGGATCAATGACTTGAAATTGTCCCGGAAGTTGATCCATTCAGAAAGCTTGCCAGAGAAAGTGGGCAGCCTCAGCTCTGGATACTTTATCCGTGACGGCTGACACGCTTCGCCTACCGTTTGCCGTCCCGACACATCTCCAGCGTTTCCGACCGTCTTCGAAAATAACTGCTGCTTCAGTCTGAAGTATTTATTCTCAAACTCCTTAAAGATTTCTTCGTTCTCCCTCTTCCGAGCCTCAGCCATGTCCTGCGGTCTTCTTTCACCGGATTCATCCTTAGCTGCATCCTGTATATCCAGATCGTCGGTTTGAACCTCAATTTGTACTCGCACTTCACAATACTTGTCGTACACTTCGTCAAGTTTCTGCATGCGAAACTGCACTACGCACTTATCACGCACTTCGTCATACGCTTCCAAGAACTCCTCAATGTTCTCCATAGTAATCCACGCATGACGCTCCTGCTTCACAAGAGCTCGTAAATCGGACACTGGCATTTTGCTTGAATCACTTCACTTCAAAATTCACAACTCACTCCCGAGACCTCAAGCGACCGAGCGAATTGACAGACAGGCAAAAATTGTCAAAAGTGAATCAATCACTTCTTAGCAATCTCAGGTGACTTCAAAAGGAAATAGATCATAAAAACTGGAGAATCACAACTTATTCCCCACTGTGCTCTACTGGGTATGTACAACTTGCATGCAATTTTATGCTCCACACGAGCATGAAACAATCTACCTCAGTAGAGTTTCTATGTCTGGTGACAAAATAAATCAATCCAGACACCTCAACCACACAATCTCTCACACAGGCTACTTATCTCGTATCGGCGATCTCCAGATGTCCACCCCAGGCCCTGGGTTCGGTTACGTTGGTCCACAAAAGGCGAGCAATCCTTCCGATCCTCTGATTGTCTGCAGCAACCAAACACAACACTCCAAAAGGCCACACAGGCGACGGCAAAGAATCACCTAAGCAGTTTCCTTTTCAACACACGGGTCTCTACCCGGTCAATTAAACCACTTTTACGATGGCGTTCCGCGCCAAAAAAACAAAGTACCGAACAATTAGCAATCGGTATATTGTCCGCAGTAGCTCGATGGCCGATATCACACACAATTCACGCACTGAAATTGCTCAACGGGCCCGACAAATCCGGTTCGAAGGACCAAAATGTTGGGAATCTTCCCGTTTGCACCCGCGGAAACTTATTCGGAACGCGAATAATTACACTTTGTGATACGGTCACTAGCGAAATTTATTTCCACCGAAAAACACTTAATTGTGGACTGTAAATAACTTTATTGATCTACGAGGTCGTACGGTCGACCGATAGCAACACCGGCGGCGGTTGGGAGATAACTAACTATCGCTACCTATCAGTGATGCTGCGAGAGCGCATCACTGATCGCCTATCTCTCGATTCGCACATATCAGCTGGTTTTCGCATTTTTGCACATCGCACGGCCGTCGCTACGCAGCTGAGTGCTTCACAGTGGCGTACCGTGTTTGTGCCCTTACTTGCTTTAACACTATGTAAATGCTCAAACATGTTCAGCGTCAAAATAATTGAGGAGAAGAGGTAAGACTTTGATAAACTGTAAATATATTTAAACACGCACCCACACAAACGCACACACATTCACTTATACACATACACAAATACACATATACATACATACACTGATGGCCATAGGTATTCGTCATATTTTTATTGTAATCTACATGACAAATACTTTTGTCTATCAGTGTACTCACATACACACATATATACATATATCACTCATATACATACTCATATACATGCATACATAAACACGTACATTATTTTTATTATATATATTAGGTATCTATATTATTGAAAGCGTTTGGTACGGGAGGTCCATGCTTTCTTCCTTTCCTCTCGATTCCAAGCTATTGAGTGACTTCAGGCATTCCTTAAGCCACTCAATATCTAGGAGTCATCTTTGCGGTACATACTGTGTAGTTGGCCTGGCCATATGAAAAGAAAAATGACGGAATTCAAAAACCGTCATTTTCCAGGATGCTTTGAAGTATTGGCTACGCAAGTATGAGATTAGATTAGATTAGATTAGATACCAGCTTTAAGCTGCAAAAGTAGAGGGTCTTTTTTGTAACGAAATTTTAACCCAAACTTGTTCGATGTGCATGTATTTGTTGAGAAAAAATTGAGATGCATTAAGCTTACGGTAAACAGCAATTAATACTTCTCCTCCGAAACATCTAGAGCTATTGCGATTGGATCGATACTTGCGAAATACTGTATAATCCGGATCAAAGAGTTGTCGAAATGCTATCTAACCATGTCTCAGTTGATACGATGATATCATATGGTAAATTTTACGTTCGCGGATGGTAGTGACCGAGTACATTTCTCGTATGACGATTAAAACACGAGTAGTTGCAACTAGGAAAGTATCTATTTTAGTACGAAGCCCTCTGACGTTCTGGTAAAAAATGCATATTCCTTTAAAACACGGGGATGAGTTTAAACTAGTGTTTGGCGTGGTCGAGTTGATTGCAATCGGTACGTTCTGTTCGACGGAGACGTTTCGGAGCAAAAACGGTGCTGTACTTGACGAGTCGATGGAGATATTAACGGCCCTCGGTTTGTCATTTTTATGATTGAACTGCGTGGGGCATAGGCTGGTTGGTATTGTGTAGTTATTCGTCTGGCCGGAGGTTTCGTGTCTAAAAAAAGGCTTGATCACTATTCCTTGAGGTCAGAAATCTGGGGATATTAAAGTGTCAACTAGATAGTGTCTGACATAGAACTTGATTTGCATTACAATTAGATTTCTGAGATGCAAAGGTAGCGATATTTGCAGCTGTTTCGTGGGGTTGAAAAGGTGAAACATATAATACTATTTTCTAGGTTCTGTTCGAATTGTTCTGCCTATTATTAAGCTTAGGTGCTAACGTAATACTACTGTGTTAATACTGTTAATATTTTGTAGTTGATTTACACGAGCAGGAAGTGGAGGTGGCTGGTTAAGATAAGTTGAGGCAGTGGCGAGTGCAAGATTTTTTTATGTACAGGTTATATGACTTCGTCAGTAGATGGGAATAACCAGCGCGGGAGGGAAACATAAATTTTCAGTGCAAAGCGTAAACAAACGAGCATAAATTCCATACAAAAATCCAAGATGGCTGAGTTGGGGATATTTACAAGTCGGATAACCTGTACATAAAAAAATCTTGGGCGAGTGGTGCATATTGGTGGTTCGATGCGCACATTGCTGAATTCGTTGCATTCGTTGAGGTATCAATACGATGGAGTGATGAGACGGAAGGGGAAGTTTTGTGTAGCGATGGAGTTCATGTTCACGTTCGCGCTGGGCGCATAAGATACGTGCTGGATTTGATGTGTTTGCTCGAAATAGTCGAAGGGGGCTTGATTCTAGCTTGTGGTTTTGCTGGCGCAGTTGAGGATGGCATATTGATCATTCCTTACATATTTAGAGATCATTCCAAAGATTAATTATATTTTTTATTCACTGAAAAGATTACTTCGAGAATCATAGTTCAGGCCGAGGTTCAGACGAAATACCTGCAGCTGAACTCATCGATGATCCACTCAGGAATGTTACTTGATTGCAGAACACCCAGAGCTGTTTGATTCCTGGTTAATCTTCTGGGCAAAGACACTGATGAAATGATGGGATATTGATCTCAATTATCCATTCGCTCAGTAAACAAAGTGTAATGTTCGTCATGGAGAATCATTTTTCCACAGCGTTTGTTGTAGCAACACCTGCACAACGCGAACAAACCCCGAACTGCGCTGGTTATCAGGATCATCATCAAATGTCCAAATGATATCTTTTCAGAGTGCTCTTTGATTAGGGATAATATCAAGATAATATACTGTGCTCAGATGATATTGCAATGCCTGATCGGCCAATCTAGCTTGTTCATAATCGCTTGATTTGAAACATCACATTAATCACCAACGGCTCCATCAATTTCGTGCTGGATTTTTAAAAGTTTCGTCGGATCTTGAAGCATTCAAAAACGGTTTCTTCAGCTATCTCATTGCAAACTATTATAGCCTGTTTAGATGCCCGCCAAATAGTTATCAAATCTTATGCAAACGTATCCATTTTGCGTGGCCCTTCTCGCGTGTGCATCCGACAGCATGCTTTTGCAAACGAATGAAAAAATGCACTGAAACAAAAATAAAAAGTGGTGAAAAAGGGTGGTGAATTTACTCGAGTCACGCTGTCATCGTTTAGTTTGTTTACATTCCGCGTCTTTCATCAGTGTATTGGATTTGTCGTGATAAATACGTCGTCTTCGATTTGTTGAAGGTGCATTTCTTCGGTTATATGCTCTACCAAAAGAGGATTCATCACATTGTTTTATGGTAATTAATCACGTCCTCCGCAATCTTCATTTGCTGTCTCGTTGTAGGTGCTAATTGATTATATTAGATCATCCTGTTAGTAAAGTGAGTTCTCACAAACAAGACGAACTTTAATGGCTTTCCCGGCGTCAAATTCACAAGGTAAGTCGCATGATTAACAATCTACTTATCAAAAGCACTACAATTTCCTTCTACACAGCCGACGTCACCAAAAAGATTCTGGAGGATATTCAAATTAAGAAGCAGCTTCTTCAGAAAGGTGTAAGTCCGGTCACTTCCAATATCGGAGCTACACCGGCTGGTCTAACAATTCCTCAGGTAAGCTACGGTGGTTGTCCACTCTTGAGTGGGCGGCCCATCTTCAAACTGAGATACAGGAAATAAAATGTTCAATTTGTCGTGTTACAGAAAATACTTTTCAAATGATCTTACGACTCTTGCTGTTCTAATATTTTTCATTTTTAGGCATGAAATTGAAGCTATTTCAGATTTCAGGGAAGCTTGAAACAAGTAAAAGTTCACAAATCACAAAAAATAGAAACAAAACAAATTCTTTTTCATTGCTTTGTTTTTTTATGGGATGAATATCGGAGCTATGAGATGCAGTCCAGGAGCAGTAACCCTATGTAGATCGAGACATATATTCTTTCTTGTAATGTTGTTCTGGTAATAATTTATAGTGCATTGGGAACTTCTGTTCAGAATATACATACGCATTCATCTTCCCACCGTTGATGATGTCATTGTTTCCTGTGTATATTTCAGTACGTTCAGGCAACAACCCAATCTCAAGCCAATCAACCTGCTGAAAGCACTATTAACGCTACAACTAAGGCGGTTTACAATCAGGCCCTCAGCCAATCTTACGGGTTCTTCATTCCGCAAGACTCGCTGTTTGGAAATAGCATCATACCGGTGCTGCCGCGATTCGAGAACACTCCCACAACCGGAACTGGCTCGGCTGCACCAAGTGGTGGTAAATAATGGCCTGTCTGAAGTTGAAAAAGTTTGAGGAGTTTCTGCAAACGGTCGATGGCTTCGAAAATCCCAAGGTGACGCTGGAACAGTACGTCACGCCGTCGCACATTGCCAGTCACATGTTGTATACGATCCAGACCAACTATGACGATCTCGAGAATAAACTGGTGCTGGATCTTGGATGCGGTGCCGGTATGCTAAGTGTGGGAGCAGCATTGCTAGGCGCATCGCACGTGATCGGAGTTGAAATTGACCCAGATGCAATTGAGGTGAGTTGCAGATCATGAGTGAAATTGTTCATTTCGTAAAAATGTTGGTTACGGCAAAATATAGGCAGTTTTCAGAATAGCACAGGAAAAAACCGATGCATGCTATTGATTTCTGATTCATACCATTTAATATATATTGTGCGAATGGAGGAGACGTTGATTTGCTGCGGAATACGGAATACAAATCGTAGTACTTTCTGGGGAACCGTGGAAAGGTGGTTAAGTTCACTGCAAGAAACTGCAAGACCTCGTTTAACCCTAATGCCCCTTATTTGTTATGTAATTCATCAAGTTCTGAGTTACAAATAATCAACAAACCATAACACATTTCACCTAAAATTTTGCCCAAAATGTCATATGAGCTCTGTTTACTGCACGATGTTGGGAATAGAGATCTTGTTCTCATAATTTTGAAATTGCTTTCTAAGGCCGGTCGCAATGCTGTTGGGTTTTGTATGGCGTGTTTGGAAATCAAACTGAAACTGAAACTACCAGTTTGCAACGCAGAGTTGTAATTTTATTTTTCGAGCACTTTTTGAAACTGATTTACAACTGCTCGACTGGTTTGTTGTAAATATGAGCAGATTTGAAACTGGAATGAAACTGAGTTTCAAATTCATTTAATAGTGTTTGTGTGTGTTAAATGATAGACAAACTCCTTATTGTTCGTATACGAGGTAAAAACTACCGCGAAAAATGTTAGTTTGTTTTGTTTTAGCTTTTTGGAAAAATAAAACCAAGTTTTATTTTATTTACAACTGTGCGTTGCGGGCACTAAGTTGTAGCTTTATTTTGACAGCTATAAATTTTATAACATCAAGCAGTACCAAACTGAAACTGCAACTTTAGTATTGGGACCGGCCTAATAACCTCACATTTCACATTACTAGTCTGATCTAGAATTCTCCAGGGAATCAAGTGGAGTTTTTTTTTGTCCATCGCACGATCAAAGGAGCTAAAATATTGCTCATTTTACCCCACATTGTATTATTTTCAAACTATTACCCACTAGGCCAAGATCTCCCGGAAAGCGTAACGAATAAGGGGAATTAGGGTAAAACGAGTTATAGTAGCTCCGTGCAGTGAAATTAACCACCTTTGCACGATTCCTCAGAAAGTTTTACGATTTGTGTCCAAATTTTAGGGCAACCCGCCTGTACTAAACCGAGATATTGAACTTATTTACGTTATGGTGAATTTTTCCCTTTTATGCGTTGGCAAAGCATGAATATATTTTCACATGTATTGATCACATCTATCGTTTGAAATTCCACGATCCTAAGTGGGTCGCTTGACGATTGTTTCGCATGATTTGATTCACTATTTCAGATCTTCAAGAGCAACGTCGAAGGATTCGAACTGGACAACGTGGACTGCCTGCAGTGGGATGTGCTAGAATTGAAGGGCATCGAATTCAATCTGAAATTTGATACGGTAGTCATGAACCCACCATTCGGCACCAAGCAAAACAGCGGCATTGATATGGAATTCCTGCGCATAGGATTGGCTCTTGCTGACCATAGCGTTTATTCGCTGCACAAAACTAGTACCAGGTGAGGTGTTGCGCGGAGTAGAGAACATTTGCAGTAGTGAGTGTTATTTTATTTATATTATTTGTTTGTGTTTTCAGGGATCACATTAAAAAGAAAGCAATTGAGTGGAAAGTGAAAGCCTACGTCGTTGCAGAACTAAAATACAATCTTCCTCAGACTTACAAATTTCACAAAAAGAATACTGTCGATATCGCTGTTGATTTATGGCGCTTTGAAGTTCGTTAATTATTTCACTGAGCATTTATTAACAACTATGTTTGATGAGCTTATAACCAAAATAACAGATTAATTTTTGTTTTCTAAAAATTAATACCGGACATGTCATCCTTTATCGGTTTATCGTAATAATAATCATCCTCCACGTTTTTATCCAATATTTTATTTACTCGAAAACAAGTCCCTGTGCCAGCGGAAGATCGGGCGAATGATTGACGGTAATCGTCGATCGTCTAACGTATTGCTTCCATGCATCGGATCCCGATTCGCGGCCACCTCCAGTATGTTTTTCTCCGCCAAATGCACCGCCAATTTCCGCACCCGATGGTGAAGTATTGATGTTGACGATACCGCAGTCCGAACCGCCCTCGCCGATCCACTGGAAATGTGAAAAAAGAATTTGTTAGCAAGTATAGACGTAAATCGTCGTCGGTCTGCAAGCCATCAAAATAAAGGCCAGAAAATTGTTTAGCAAGTAGGTTTTACTAGAGATGTCGTAAAATCTCAATTAATCGATTAGTAACTAATCGATTACTCTCGATGCTTGACGATTATTGAATCGATTCATCGTTGGAAGGTAATCGATTCAAAATTAATCGATTATCACAACGATAAATCGATTAATCGAAGTAATCGACATCTTATAGCTGTCGTAAAATCCCGAGTAATCGATTAGTAACTAATCGATTACTCCCGATTCTTGTCGATTAATGAATCGATTAATCGTTGGGAGGTAATCGATTCAAAATTAATCGATTATCGCAACGATTAATCGATTTATCAAAGTAATCGATTAATTTACGACATCTCTAGGTTTTACGTGCTGCAATTGAAAATAAACGATGGTTTGTTTTTAAAATCTAGGAGTTTAAAAAAAAGTTCACTAATTCTTTCAGAAAATTATACGGGATTTCTTCAAAGACTTCCTTTGATAGTTCTTTCAAAATTTCCTTCGGTAATTCTGCCAGAAAGTCCTTCAGTAATTCTTTCAGAAATTCTTGTATGTATTCCTTAACGAATCCTTCCAGAATTTCCCGGAAATTATTCATTGAGTTCCTTTGGTTATTCTTCTAAAGGAATATCTTTAGGCAGTCTTCCACGGAGTGGAATAGTAGGCCTTGTGCAGGAAAGACGTGTTTTAAGCAGATGATCAGAAGCATCTATCGGAAATGGTGACCGTCCAGCGGTCATGTGATACCAGCAAGATTAAGCTACGCCGCATGACGAACCACGGACCATATGCTATTAATCAGCAATCTAAGTTTGAAGACTAAGGTCAACTATTTATTTGTTTTATAAAGATTTACTGGCGGGACTCTGAATAGGGTAGAAGCCTCTGCACCAGGCCTTTGATGATACCGTTGCATAATTCCTTTCGAAGCAGTTTTCCAGCCGTACATGGAACAGACGTCTATTGTCATTGTACGCGCTAAAAATCCACCGAAGCAGTTTTTTCGACTCACGTGGAACATGTTGCCCAATGCTTCATCGTAGAAACTGAGTCGAGTTTTTTTTATCAAATATAAGCAGGTGCTCAATCCCCGACTTATAAAAATGACAAGTTAAGCAGTTTTCCAGCCGTACCAAAATTATGTCGTCCATCAAGCCACTAATTAACTGGCTCAAAAGACATTATATTTACAACTAATTTACTAATATAATTTACAACTAAATAAAAGGGAGAAAAAAAGAAAACCAGTTGTGTTTTGCAGAAATAACGGCACAATGATCGTCAAATTAAGATTTAGGTGATTTTTCATATAACGGAAATTGCAACTTGTAACTATTATGCAGTGTACCTCTAAAAAGTATTAAAAAGTTGTTAAAAGTAAGCACTTTCTTCACCACGTTACTTATAACTGTGTAAATTTAGTGCGCGTATAATCTTGTAACCTCTAGCAATCGCGCGAACATCGAAATTTTGTTTTTTTAGCAGGCAGAACAATCGCGCGATTATCGGAACATTTTGTTCTGCTTTGTGCTGCCGATAAGTCAATTAATGTCGAAACGGATGTCGAAACTGCATCGCGAGTAGTGCGCATCTATGTCATAGCCGTGCGCCATCATGCGCACCACTCGCAATCTCGAAAAAATCGCTTGGTTATAGAATACAACTGGGTACATATACCCGGGCAGAAGCCATGAGCAAAATAACAAAACATGATATGGACTTGATTGATATAAGAGATAAAAGAACAGGTTACAATATCAAAAATTTGCACCGAAATATCAAGATATGTTATGGGTAAAAATAAATCAATGGCACATGATATTGATCACTTATTACAAATAGCATAACTTGATCTCCTCATGATATATTGGTGCAAAATATTAATATTGTCGTCTGATCTTTTATCTCTTATACCAATCATGTACATATCTCATTTTTCTATCTTATCAATATTTGATATTTGAGCTATTTTCGTCTACTCGGGTAAGTATCCGTCTTAAAGTAAATTTCGCAATGCGCGTTTTTATCATGATTTGACGATTTGACACAATGCACTGCCAGTGCACTGGAGAAGTCCGATTAGGTGATTTCGAATCATAACAATCATGATGCAACGCGCACCAATATATCCAATGACAAATGGAACTGGAAACGTTTTATTATTCAGGATTCGGGTTGACACCCCGAGAAGCACAAGGCAGACAACAATAGTTGCAGCAACTTGATTGGGACTGATTCTGGTCACATATGAGTTGCAGTAACTTATTGGAACAAGTGTGCTGCTAGAGTCTGACCTAGGTTTAAAAACAAATTCGACATTACTCTCAACGACTTCTCGGAGTAGTTGGGGATCTCAGCTGACGATTTTATAGACAGAAACATGAGATTTCAGGATTCGGCAACATACTAAACATCGAACTCAAACACATGAGTACCCGAAAAGCTGCGTCATTTAAACAAAGAGAACAGCAAGGGTCCAAAGTTGCTATCCTGGGGAACGTCAGGCATGTTTTTAAATTACGCCGATTCATGAGAGCCAATTTCAACACGAAGTGATCGGTTTGTCAGATAAGACTAGAACCACTCAACAGAGGCCGATGAAGCACCGTTTCATTCAAGTTCCCTGAGATGCATTCGATGATCCATGCTGTCGAATACAGCCTTCAAGTCTAGATAAACTGCGTCAATAGCCCGAATACAATGAGGAGAAAACTGAACAAGATTGGAAGCAACCAATCTTTTGGGGAAAACTCATGCTGGCCACTAGATATGTACTGCTTGCAACTATTAAGCAATTAGGCAATGATAATAATTAAAAAAAAATCGAACAAGCGCTCAGCGAAGTAATACTACAATCCAATGCTAATATTTCGCTCATCACCTTTCTTGTATATCGGGAAAAAATACGAACTATTTTAGCTTATAGGGAATACACATTGATGAAGTGAATGATTGAAATATTTCGTGAGAGGAGCTAGCAGTGTGGATTGACATCTTTTCAGTAGTGCTGGTGGAATACCATCCGGGCCAGAACTACACAAAAACTTTAGCTTTTCGATGGCTTTGACTACTTCCTGTTCTGATATATCTGTCATTTCAAAGTTGAAGACGTCTTGAGAGGTGTCCTCTACAATTGGCTCGAGTGTTATTTAATAAGATGTTACCGATGAATGAGATCGTGTGTAGCAGTCCTAGGATTCGAGAAACTATCAGAAACATAAAGGTGCATTGGACGAGAGTACTTGCCAGTGGATAGAGTTCGGAAGCCCCTATCCCCAGACTAATACGCAGGACCGGAGTGGCTGGTGGTCGTTGGCAGAATGGGCCCAACTGCAATAGGCGGAATAGGAGCTTTCTCAGTGCAGCTGGCAAAAGTGCGACCCGGTGTACAGTAATTGGACATCAGAAGCAAACAAGGGTATCGACTGAAAATGACGAATGGATAAGGATACGATGTGCTTGGAAAAGAAGAATACTTGTTCGTGGCGGGAGTTCGTGAGATCCCCTTTCTCAACGCACATGCAGGACCGAGATGGCTGCAAGTCGCTAACTGGGACGGCTCGACTACGGACAAAAGGATAGAGACTTGCTCACGTCATTTGGGAAGTATGCGTCCGGGATTAGAGCTGGGATGTTGTGGTAGACAATCTACTCCATGAGCATAACTTGAGCTGTCGAAATTTCCAGAGAAACGATAAGCACTCCAGCGGGTGTTAATAGCCAAAAATGTCCTTTCGATCTGTTGTCACTTTGAAGAGTAATCTTTTGGGTCATGTAGACTTAGATAGCGTTTTTTCTTCCAACTCAATATCCATGCCAATTTAGAAAGGGGTCGTACACTAATTACGTAAGCACTTATGAAGTGGGAGTCTGCCATTTTCTTACGCGTGGGGGAGGGGGGTTGAAAAACACAGAACAATTGAGATGGTCAAACGCAAAGGGCACTTACACCCCTTTGCGTTTGACCATCTCAATTGTTCTGTGTTTTTCAACCCCCCTCCCCCATGCGTAAGAAAATGGCAGACCCCCACTTCATAAGTGCTTACGTAATTAAAACTTAGTTTTAAGAAAAATGGGTGCAAAGTTTTTCAATATTTTTTCGTTACATACAATTTGTATGGAGGTTCAAAAATTACTAATTTTCTGTGAATTTTCACATTTATTATGAACATTGTACAAACTATATCGTCATATTGCCGCAAAGTTCTAGAACCAAAGAATTTTTTGCTATAGTCAACTCAATTTAGACAAAAATGTCACTTACATACACTCCTCTACTTCTAACCCCCTCAATTGCTTACGTAATAAGTGCACGGCCCCAAAGAGACGAACGACAAAATGTCAATATCTTTTCCTTTGGCAACCAGTCAATCAACTTTAATAGCGTTCCTAACAATAGCCTTTAATGTCGTTTAGAAATATTATCGCAAGATTTACTGAAAAGTCTGTGACTTCTGGCGACTGGCGGATTGATTTCAAAAAGCTTGCAAGGCTTAGAAGTAAATGAGCTAGATTTGATCAATTTGTTGATCAATTTGTTGATTATTTCGAATTTGTTTTTATTTTAGCCTTTATCTTATATAATCTTTCATGTTTAAAGCTTCGCATAATGTCGCTGTGAGAAATCAAGATATCCACTTGTCCGGCTTCATAAGGTACGAGTTGTGTTTCGAACACGTGCATCATTGTTTTTGTGCACGAATAACACATCTAAAACAGTTGTTTACTTTTGATTAATACTTCGAAAGCATCCAACGCAATGCCGCAGTATCGTGGATGAAAAATAGCTTCACAAAAGCCTTGGTACTCAACCTGAATTTCGCCGATATCATTTGCATATGAACTACTAACGAAAGACGTTATAATGATATGGCAATGACAATATCATCTTCCAAGCAATTTTTGTGATGATATAAATCTCACGACCTTCCTTCTACCAAGCTTCCGTATGAAGAGAATGGGAAGAAAAAACACACAAACTACGAGTTACTTGAGCTTGAGCCTGATCGACTGCCCGTAGTTGCTACTCCAACAGATGTTTGCTTGAGACTAGCACCCACCTTCAATGTACAAGTACTGGTGATATCATTTGTTAGGTCACACTGACGTCTTCTATCACTTCAGCTTGCAAGTCAATGTAGGGACGCGGGAGGAAATGAGGATGCAATCACTCGCCCACTGCAAGCCGAATATACCTCTGCACTTGCCACAAGTTCTGATGGAATTTGTTAGAGTTTTTTGGTTAGGTTCGAGGGGCAGAGTTTCGTCTTGGCTAACGAATGTGATAGGAGACAGTAATTGATGGAATTTCTTATTGGATGTAGGAAACCAGCTTATTTGTGTTTTCGTGAAATTTCGTATGCTATTATCGGCTTTTTAGTCTTATAAAGCAGCTAAAACGATATTGCATCTATTTTTCGACGTTTCGGTGTATATTTCACCTTTCTCAGGGATTTAGAGGCTATGTTTTGTTGTGTATGTGTGTGTCACAACAAAACGTAGCCTCTAAATCTCTGAAAAATGTGAAATATTCACCGAAATGTCGGAAAATATACGCAATATCGTTTAAGATGCTTTATAAGACTGGAGGAGCCGATAATACAGGGTGGCCAGTGAGTCGGGAAATCGGGAAATGCGGGAAATATGCGGGAAGTGAAATTCCATGCGGGAAATGCGGGAAAAAGTCGGGAATTTCTTTAAATTATACAAAAAATCGGGAAAAAGTCATCAGTTGTTCTTTTTATTAAATCATGTATAAATATCCTAGTGTAAAAAATGAAAAAAAAAAATACTGTTTTAAATGCATATGTTTCTCCACGTAACGTTTGAAACAATTTGAGGTATCCGGCTTTGTCAAATCTATTTACATAAAAACGAATTTCTTTCTGTCTGACCATTATAGACTCGGAAACTGAACCGATCAGCGTAAAAATTTGAATGCAGACTGCAGAGGTTTTTGGGGTCGGGAAAGATTCTTAAGATGGTTCGAGACTCTGCCCCCTTTGTAAAGGAAGGCTACCATACAAATGAAACACCAATTTCTTTATAACTCAAGAATTAATCAAGCAAATGGAAGCAAATCTGGCATGTGAAGGTTTTGGAAGGGAAGCTATGTTTCGGTGGTGGTTTAAAACAGAAACAGAAATTTCTGCATAACTCGAGAACTAATCAGAGAATAAATCAATTTTAGGCGAAATAATGTTCGTCGAGTCTGCTATTGTATAATGAAAATGATATTGAAACCAGAATTCTTCAATATCTAGAGCTGTTATCGGTAGTGATGATGGAAAGCAACATGCCACCTACGCTTCGGCAGGTTTCTAAGACCAAGGATATCTCAGAGAGTCCATGAAAAAGCTTATTAGGATTTCGTTGCAGCTTGTGAATTCATAAAGAGGATGCTTGATCAATATTCTCTTGGAAGCGACTCGAGTTTTGTCGGGAGACTTGTCGACAGTTTCGAGTATATCCAATTATGTTCAATTCCACACATCTCAAGAATCTCTAGTAATTCGTTGTTAATATCTTAATTTTGCCACATTTCGAATTATGCGTGACTCCAATCCCATCAGAATCATTGCCCAGTGGATCGCTCATGATTCGAATCGCGATTTGCATCATTGCATGATTTTTACGTGTTCTTCATTATTGAATGTATTGAATTATTTTTTTTCGCTTATAACAATGGCAAATAAATCCTTATGTAAACAAAACATACGCCTCGATTGCGTTTTGATGCTTTTTAGAGCGATGCGGTTCTGTCCGAGAAACTCAAGCGCACTGCGCTCCCTATAGAATCGCAAGCGAGTTCACTCGTGCGTGAAGCCTCGATGATTGAGATTTGAGTATGATTCTACCAACACTGACAGGAGAAGTGCTTTAGATCGATGAACAGTGTCAGATCGTACACCAGCTTAAGGATGATGGAAGTACTGGCATAAATAATAAATTCTGATGCCATAATGAGATCAGGATCTGTAGCAATAGTGGAAATAATCATATCAATAATACATCACTGGTCAAGGTAAAATAAGTCTCAAGAACTGAAAATAGATTGAGGTAAAAATTAGAGATTGGTAACAAGCAGTGAAGAACATGAAGGTTATTTTTATTGCAGCAGTTTAAGAGATGAATCTCTATACTAAAAAAAAGGATTTGCAGCCCTACACGTCTCTGAGTGATTTGAAACGGGCGTGTAGGCTGGCTCATCTCTGAAGTTTGAAAGTGTTGGAGAAGATGGATGTCAAAATATTGGCAGACCCAAAATTCTCTCAAAGAATGCTTCAATATATTTAAAGTTAACTATAGACCAACATTTGAAAGGGGCGTAACAGCCAAAATTTATTCTTCCCGGTTCCTCGTCTACATACATGGACAAAGAACTGTGAAGAATAAACTTTGGCTGTTACACCTTTTTCAAATGTTGGTTTAGAACTATCAATTTTAAATATAGTAAGAGGTTTTGAAAACTTACCTTAAATTAGCCAAAGAATCAAAATAAATTAAAAGCAATTTTAAAATAAAATATAATCACCCACGATTTTTTTTAAATTAGAATAGAAATTTCTATTTTAAATCTTCAAAATTATATCGGGAATTTTTCAAAAATATCGGGAAAAAGTCGGGAAATATGCGGGAATTTTAAAATGGAAGATAAGTGGTCACCCTGAATTGCAAACACAATTGAGGACAACAGTCAAAAGCATCTCCTCAAATATAGAGAAATATACAATGTAGGAGAATTGAACAAACCTGGGATTTAATCCACGGCCTTCTGCGTATGAGGCAGAAGCGGTGGCCACATAACTATTACGCCCGTTCTGCAAAACACAAACTGCAAGTTGTAAAACAAAACAATTTGCAATACAACCCAAACTTGAACCCCCCGGGGTCAAAAGAAGGTCAGCTTTGTTGAATATAATCCTGAATTTAAAAAAAAACACATTAATAAAGATTTGAAAAAAAAGGTCATCCAGGTTTGCCTTCAAAATCAATCATTTGCATTCCAGGTGATCCTAGCAGATCCAGGTGATGAACACTTTAAGTTGACCGGAAACCGGTTCTTCGAATGTGTTGTTTGGCCAAAACAAACATTTGGCCACCCATGGGCAATAAAACGCACAAGCGATTATTTTGCTTATTGATTGCTGAACTAACTATTTGAATGAAACGCCGTATGAGTATTGCGCAAATTTGTCAATAGCAGAATATACTCTTGCATCTCATGCAAGATCGTGTACATACATCTAGCAGAATGGTCAACATTACTGAAATCAATTACTCACCTGGAATGCTGATCCAATGTTTGTCGTAAACAGCGAAGACGACAGTCCATGGTCGACTTCATTGTTCCACTCGATGGCTTCGTTTAGGTTCTTCGCCTTCAGAATATACACAATAGGCGCAAACGTTTCCTTGTGCACCACCGGAGAATTATGCGGCAGGTTGGTAATGATAGTAGGTTCAACGAAAAATCCTGGTCTTTCAATCACTTTTCCACCGCATTCAACTTTGCCTCCCAGTTTAACAGCTTCTGCTAATGTTTTCTTATAATTGTCAACGGCTTGTTGGTTGTGCAGTGGACCATACAGAGTCGATTCCTCCAGCGGATGGCCAACACGTTTGAGCAGATTGTTGTAGCGTTTGACCAGCTTGGTTACAAATTCGTCATACAGTTTTTCGTGGATGATAAGACGGCGAGTGCTCGTGCAACGTTGACCTGCGGTTCCTATACAACCAAAGAAGGCAGCATCCAGAGCCATATCAGTTGGTGCGTCGTCATTGATAATGAGAGCATTGTTGCCGCCAAGCTCGAGCAAAAATTTTCCGAATCTGCGTTGTACTTCAACACCCACCTCACGACCGACTGCAGTGCTGCCAGTGAAGGACAGAAGCTTAACTCGTTCATCGGCTACCATCTTCTTGCCAACATCGGTACCTCCTTGACAGAGTGTTACCACCGGTGGCAAATTGTTTCGTTTTAATACATCTGTGACTATCTTAGTGGTGGCGATGGACACCAGCGGAGTACTTGGCGCTCCCTTCCAAAGAACAGAGTTGCCAACTGCCAGCGCAATAGCCGTATTCCATCCGAATACAGCGCATGGGAAATTAAAAGCAGAAATTACTCCCACCAGCCCTAATGGATTCCACTTCTCTATAATGGTATGCTTCGCTCTTTCAGATGGAAGAATCTGTCCAGCGAACATTCTTGACAGACCAACGGCATAATCACAGATATCTACGAATTCCTGAACCTCGCCAACACCTTCGGCCATAATTTTACCCATTTCAAGCGATACTAGCTTACCGAGCGGCTCGCGATATTTTCGCAGCTCATCGCCAATCTGGCGCACTATTTCCCCCCGATATGGGGCCGGTAGATTCTTCCATTGGTGATACGCGCTGGTGCCAACCTGTAGACACTTTTCCAGTTCGGCAACGGTGCCGGTCTTCACTTCTGCGATTACATCACCACTGGCTGGGTCAATGGATTTGATAACTTCGCCCGTTCCGGTCCACTCGCCATTGAATACGCCGCTGTTCACCTTGCCGAGACCGAGATCCTTGAGGAACGAATACTTGCTGTTCTCCACCAAATAAGTAGAAGCCATTCTTAACGTATTGATGCGAAGTCCTTTTGCGATCTGGTCTCCTCGGACCGCTCCTGTTCGTAGCACGGTGGAAATCATACTGCAAGGAAATAGATCGAAAGAGGCACTGTACTGGCTCGCACGTATTGAATACTGTACTGACGCAAGGAGAATATTTTTCTCCTACAACGTGTAGGATTGTATTGAAGTATGGAGGCAGAAATGGTTATCTCCGTTATCATTGCCACTCATTCAAGTGCCCATGTGCCATGCCTACCTCCAGCGAATGTGTCTTATCAGAACAAGTTGTTATTATTGTACAATGGGTTTTATTTGTTACCAGCTTCGCAAAATAGGCTTATCTGGGATGGATGCAAGTTTCATTGAAATTGTCGTTAGGAGATTATTACTCCTGTGTTTCTAGGCATAGCTCGAAGTGAGTACCTGGTTGTCTCGGTGTATAGAATTATCATCGGGATGAAATAAATCATCGCACTGTTTAAAACATTCTAAACATTCTGTTTGTAGGAGACAATGTTGCGGAGCATTTTAAATATGTTTCGACTCTTGCATCTATGGGTCAATCCACTATATGAATTTAGGAATTAATTTTGTGTGCACGGCTTAATGAATGCAAGTTCCAAGCTTAGTTTTATATTAGTGCGTAATTGCGTTGGTCGATTTCACTTTACAGTTTCTTAAGGATCTTAAACTTCATGCGGCATTGGCAAGTTGTGCCAATTTTTCCTGCTGGGCTAGGGTTAAAACGTTCCATGTTCCTATTATTGTTCGTTGTTTCGCGCTAAGAGTTGTTGCCGTAAAATCAGTTCAAGAACTGCTCATTTTTCCACCTCACTGTAACAAATCCATCCCATCGTGAAATGAAATAATAAAGCCCCATTTCCGCTTAATACTGAAGATCAAAAATTAGAAACATACCAATTTTCGTTTCCTTATTTTGTATTTCATAGGACGAACACCGGTTCGTCTCTAATCTACTTCTTAAACTCGACTAACAAACTATTTTCTAAAATTAAGACACATAGCATGAATTTAAAACAAATGTAAATGACCATTTATGCTTACTGGTGCTGAAATATTTATATATACGTTATAACAATAAGAACACTTATGGATCTCAGCAACAACACACTTATGGATAAGAAATGTTTCCAAGTGTAACATACTATCAGAAAACTTCATTTTCTTGGACTTTATTTTAAGAAAGAGCAAAAAATACGTCCTAATATTGGTTCAAAGGGTGTGTAGTTAGTAATGGCTATGGCTACTAGCATGCTACCTCACTGTATTAATGATAGTAATAACATTTTGTGCAGCTGTTTGAAATTCAGCTCAAAGGTAGCATTATCGTTTCAGAGGGTGTGCCGAAGCGCAAAAACTTGACTGGAGTACCAGTCCTTGTCCTACTACTGTGTAACATATGCCTTACATGTTTGAGAGATGAATTCATACAATCTTATCTAATTGCACTACATAAAATAAATTAGGAGAGATATGCTGCATCAAACGGACCGTGTCATAGGGTGCACAGGGTGGATTTGAAAATGAAGACACTTATTTTACATACCTGTTTCAATCAGCACCGGAATTGCGTTCTATTTAGTGTACTGCACTCTCACAACACATTCGACGTGCACTGTCCCTGAGATCACTGTAAAAACTAAATCCAACATAATATGCTACACTGGCAAAGCAGCATGTTCGCCGGGTACAGCAAGTACGGAATTTTTGTTCGACTTGAAATTAGTCATTAGTAATGATTTCAAATATGTTAAGTAAACGCAATATATTATTTACGAAATTCAACTGAATGGAATAGAAATCCAGATATTTGCGGAATAAATTAGGGGAACATCATTTTACTTTAGAATATGGGTATGCCGAAATTAAAACAGAAAACTACTGAGATCATTCACCACTACTTGAACTTAAAATTCAATTTAACAAAATTCAAGCTGCATAATATTCAGCGTGAACTGTTTTGACCAGCAACCAGAAAAATGCAATTTCTCGTGGACCCTGTTCATTGCCCACGAGAAGGCAAGGAAGAATCAGAAAAGAAATGATAAGCGAAATACCGGTCCTGTTGCTACAGTCTGCATGTAAACAGAGAGGACGATGATAACGCATATGAATAACTCTACGAGTATACTCGTTACGAGTATAGGTTCCCGAACTGAATTGGTTGTTGATTATTATCTTTGTTCAAAGAGACTTTCGTCTGTTTTCTGATACGGTTTGGAATCTGTTTTAAACTTCGCAAATCTGGCATAGGCGAATGCAAAGAATCATCTTTGTAGATTTGTAAAACAGATAGGTTTGAATGCTAATACTATTCTTTCAGGTTTTGTTTCTGTCCGGACTCAATCTTTCTTCACTAAAAAAGATGGTAGGATATTCTATTAATTTGATATACAGATATTGAAGGGACCATCGACTCATGGAAATATAGAGATGTGGAGTAGAAAATCTGTGGAAAGTTGTTCGAAAGGACCATCACAGTAACCCAGAAAATATTTTTTAATATGGCATCATTTGCTTCCATGTGTCGATATCGAGTCATAGAACATCGAGTCATGGAGGTTTGACTGTATTATGATAATTTTGAGAGATTTTAATTTGTTTTTCACTGATCTTCTGATGTATGTTACGAATTTGAGATTATGTCGATATAAATGTTGGAGTTTTTTTCTCGGAGTGCAGAAGAAATGGAATAAAAATCGTCCACATCCAGAACGCAACGTTATTGAACTTCCTCTCACACACTACTCCAAAGCAGCATCATAAGGAAAACATCGACTGAGATAGATACAATGCTCATTGTTGACCGAACAAAACTCGGAAGCGGTGGCTTTCAGAAAGCGAAAGCGGTGGCTCAGAACAAAAAATAAATAAAATAATTGGGTGCATGCAAGTGATTTAGTGTAAATCGATCGTTCCTAATTAACCATTTTCCAAAACCGGATTGCGGATAAGTTGGTGTCAGGCCATTTGGCCGAACAGGTCGTTTGGCCGAATGCCGTTTGGCCAAATAGTTGAAAAAAAATTGACCTCAGTTTACGAGTAGTCCTTCTTCCTACTTCCTTCTTCCTTCTTCCTTATTCTTTCTTCCTTTTTTCTTCTTTCTTTTTTTCCATCCTCTATCTTCCTTCTTCTTTCTTTCTCCTTCCTTCTTTCTTCTTCCTTCTCTCTTCTTACTTCTTCTTCCTTCTTTCTTCTGACTTCTTCTTCCCTCTTCTTTCTGCCTTCTTTCTTCTTTCTTCCTCCTTTTTCCCTATTACTTCCTCCTTCGCTTTTCTTCCTTTTTTTATTTCTTCTTTCTTTTTCAATCTTCCTTCTTCATTTTTCCTTTTTCTTTTTTACTTCTTCCTTCTCCTTTTTAGCTCTACCATCTTCCTTCTTCTTTATCCCTTTTTCTTTCTTCATTCTTCTTTTTTCGTTTTCGTTCCTTCTTTCTTCGTTTTTGTTCTTTCTACTTTCTTTCTTTTTCATTATTTCTTCTTTCTTTCTTTTTTATTCTTCCTTTTTACTTCTTCCTTCTTTATTCTTCCTTCTTCCTTCCTCTTTCTTCCTTCTTCCTTCTTCGTCCTTCCTTCTTCCTTCTTTCGTCTTCCTTCTTCCTTCTTCCTTCTTCCTTTTTCCTTCTTCCGTCTTCCTTCTTCCTTCTTCCTTCTTCTTTCTTCCATCTTCCTTCTACCTTCTTCCTTCTTCCTTCTTGCTTCATCCTTCTTCATCTTTCCTCCTACTTCCTTCTTCCTTCTTCTTTCTACCTTCTTCCTTTTTCCTTCTTTCTTCTTTCTTTCTTTCTTCCTTTTTTTCTTTTTCCTTCTTCCTTCTTCCGTCTTCCTTCTTCCGTCTTCCATCTTCTTCCTTCCTTCTTCCTTCATCCTTCTTCCTGCTTCCTTCTTCCTTCTTCCTACTTCCTTCTTCTTTCTTCTTTCTTCCTTCTTTCTTCTTTTCTCTTCCCTCTTCCTTCTCCCTTCTTACTTCTTCCTTCTGCCTTCTTCTGTCTTCCTTCTGCCTTCTTCTTTCTTCCTTCTTCCACATCCCCTCTTCTTCCTTCTGCTTTCTGCTTTCTGCTTTATTTTTTCTTCCTTCTTCCTTCTTCTTTCTTCTTTCTTCCTTCTGCCTTCTTTCTTTTTCCTTCTCCCTTCTGCCTTCTTCCATATCCCTTCTTGTTATTTCTTCTTTCTTCCTGATCCCTCCTTTCTGCCATCTTCCTTCACCCATCTTCCATCTTGCTCCGTACTTCTCACTTCCTAAGGAAACGTATTTCAACTATTCGGCAAAATGGCGTTCGGTCAAATAACCCTTTCGGCCAAACGACATTCGGCCAAATGACCCTAAACCGATAAGTTATACATCGCAAGCCAGAAGATTCCAGAAGGTCGATTGAGACACGTGTTAGCAGCAAACTCGGAAGTTCTAACATGTTCAGAGGAGTCCGTGCATGCATATGACCAGTAAAATCTACCGGACTGGATGACTTGGCTTCTCTTGCCTCGCGGTGAAACAATAGACGGTGCAATCATCGTAGAGGATAGTGGTCGGCCTGTTTCAATATCACACCCGGTGCAAGATACTCAAGCGCACAGAAGGCCTTTTGTTTCCAGTCCTGCACACAAGCCATTCGAGTATCGATCACGACCTACGCATGTCCAGTTCGTTTGGCAAACACCAACTCGAGTTCGCCGCATCCCGTAGTGGAGCTACCTGCACTAACGATCATACGAGTGACCTTCACAAGGTCGACACAACGAGGGCTCACGGTATATATGGTTGCATATTAGTGAGATATCTAACGCAAAAATCATTAAATTTGTAACTGCTATAACTTTCGATTCCCTAGATGAAAGATTTTGAAATTTTCATAGCAGACGCCTGGATATTATATCTTTCGAAAGGCGAGTTCAGAATGGATGGACATTTTTTTTCGTTAATAATGGTCACAGACACACCGTGCATCTATCATCTACGAGAGCAACGATCGGTACCCGCGTGACGCACGTGCAACGAGCAACGAAAGGCAACAACCGAGCCACGTTGGGCTACCAGCAAAGAAGTGCAAGGCTGACAATTGCTCTTCCCAGACGCGACCAGCAGCCATCAGTGCGACAAGCGGTAGTGTGGTGGTGTGAGTAGCCGGCGTGCAACTTTATGGTGCATACTTCCATGCAGCACAAGGGTGCTACACAGCAAGCAGCAGCGATGCAGTCAACGCAACATCATGGGGCCCCCACCGAAGAGTAGAAGAGATCAATGTATGTACTAGTTTGTAAGAAGATTCCGAGATGTCGTGAACATGCAGCAAATTTTGAATTATTGATTTTAGCGACTATGCGATTGTTCTTTAATCAGTGGTACACCTTATGATCAGAAAGTAGCTAGCCGGTTGTAACAGTTGAAAGTAATAGGTGTGCTGCCACCTGATGGAGACGCACGGTTGCGCATAAGAGGGTAATCATTTTGTTTATAAATAGTCTCGTTATATTGGCGCCCAGACAAAAAACCACTTTTACGTTTTGTTGCTTCGCGTGTCAACTTGTCAACTGAGTGATTAGTGAGTGATATTTCAACTATAAGTCTCTCCGGGTGACAGCTGCAAAAATGGATCTTAATCATCTGTCCCCGGAGGAGATCGAGTTTGAGCTACCGTCAACTGGGGGGAAGATGATCATTTTTAAGACAAAACATGCAATAACAATGTGTGTTTACATTTTAAATCGAAACAAATATTTTCAAAACATGTACTGCTATACGTTGCAATAATCAACAACTTTAGTTTTCTGAAATGCGTTCGCATTTATTAAAATAAATTAAATAATCACACATTTTTTGAGTAATCTGGTTTGGGGTGAAGTTGATCAAGACAGCTCTACTAAAATCATTATGACCTAGTAGTCAAAATACACTAGGTTATTTGTATGAATGTTAAATTTACTACGTAAAGAAGTTTACAAAGTCAATATTTGAAACGAAAATAGCGTCATTTATGACTATCTCTCTCTTTCCTCCACAAAATACATTTTCATGATTATAATCGAAAAACTCGGATTTCTACCTAGCGGTAACATTACTTGAACGGAGAATATTGTTGACTACCGTTTCATAAAAAAATTTGGCACTTTTGGCTGACACATCAAATGATCATCTTCACCTCAATGATCATCTTCCCCCCAGTTGACGGTACTGGTAAGGAAGATAACAGTTGGAAAAGGTAAACATCGCCTTGCAGAAAATTGAGGAATTCATTCAGCAACAGGCTTCTGAAACACCAATACGGAAGGGCCACAGTGAGGATACTCCAACGGATCCCGAAACGCTGAAGAGACTGAACACGACTCATCATCAATCGAGCCTTAAGGAGACGTCGAATCATCAACAACTTTTAGAAATGGAACTTCAACAAAAACTTGAGAATCAATTTCCACAAGGTCATACTCCGCTAGAACGCCCGCCGGTTATCCTCGTCAACCAACGTCAAGAGCATCAGTCGATAACTCAGAATCAACCAATGGGACAGGATCAACAGTTGCAGCAACATCAGATCCAGCAGACCCAACAACAGCACTCGAATTCGATGAGTGAGCAACAACAACCACAACAGCAACCCCCACCAAATCAGTTCACATCACAACCCATCACGACCATCGGTTCCTCACCATCAACAACAACATCTTCTTCAACATCAAGAACAGCAGAATAGAGGTTGCCAGCAAGAGCAAAGCCTTCGTTTGCTTCTAAACCAGATGCAAATACAGCAGCAACATCTAGAGCAACAGCTGCAACAAGTACAATACAGAAGACAACAGTTGGAATTGTAAGTGCAACAGCCGTACAGAACCGCAGCACCTTTACAGAGGGGAAACGAAGCTCCAAATTACACATTTGGAGCAAACTCAGGATACTGGGGTCCATACAACCAAAGAGATTCCGGTATAGCTGAACAACCTTTTGAATTCACATAACGAAACGTTCGAGAAATGCCGAATAGATGCAACACACCGAGAAGTAATAATCAACAGCCAAATAGCTACACATTCCTGCAACCAGTGCACAAACGGCCGTTTCAATATTCAGGAGAAGGAAATATCGTAAAATTAGGTGAATTTTTGAACCAGGTAACACCTACGCGGTCACGGAAGGTATGGATGATCAAACGCTGCTTCGATCAACCAAACACATGCTTGTAGAGAATAAGGCTTGATCAATAAATTCAACATTATTGAAATTGATACATCATTTCGTTCAACAATAAAAAATGTGTAAATCCGCCACTCTATGATATTTTCGGTGTTTGCATCACAATTTCAACTAACTGCATCATGGTAGGCGTGGTTGAGTAAAACAAACAACACATCGCCGTTGCCAACGTCAAACTGTATAAAAGGCGGGTGTCAACGGGGCAAGAGGTCATTCTTACAACGGATGGCATGACGAACGCATCAAATTGGAAGAACAGAGGAGCAAGACTTATCAAGAGACACAAAACCTCTTCAAATATGATGGACTCATCGTTTGGATTGGAAACCCCTAAGAAGCATTTGGCGAATTAAGAACCAGAAATCACGACAATGGCGTGGACGGCAGCAGAACTATAGCTCCCATTCGGTAGGTATCAGAAGAACTCTAAATGTAGAAAATAGCTGTACTGTAGACGAGGCAGTATTCAGCATCTAGATTTGATCTCTGATAGTTAAGGCAGAGTATCAGGAGTACTGAAGAGTACATAACTCGGAGCTGTAGTCGAGGCAGCATCCGATTAATCAATTGACCTCTGGTAGATGAATCAGAGTAATAAGAAATTTCAATTTGGACCTGCAGTCAAGGCAGTGTTCTTTAGAAAAGTGATATGTGATATTTGCGAGTAAAGCCAATTATGAAATATACCTTTTGCTGTAGTACCCTCAAAGATCGCGAGGTGCAACAGCAAGCAACCATTTTTGATTATGAAATCCCAAAAACAATGTATCCAAATGGGCAAATGGTGCTCTCACCATGATTTCGCAGTAAGTGGTACAAGAAATAATAAAAAAAATAAAAATAAAAATAAATCGTCAAAAATTATTTTTTGTAGTTCATTTAGGACGAACACCTGGTTTTGCAGAACATAAAGAATGAGTTTAAGTTTTATTTCATGAAATTTCGTGAACCCTGCTAGCTCAATATTCTAGAAATTGAAATTATGCACAGATCTACGGTATTAAATATCATCAGAAAGTGTGCTATGAAAGGCAAAACAAAATGTTTTCTAACTACGTCTTATTTGAATTAAATTAAGTTGAAATTCTATTGAACATTGGAAATGTTTGAATTAGACTCGACTTCATTAGTGATTGTAATGATTTTTTTTGAGATTAAATTGTAATTAATTTGATAATATTTGAAGTTGGGTTGAAGTACAATTTTATTCTATTTAAGATTAATTAAATTTCATACTGAGCAAAAGCGTAGGTTTGCAGTTTCAATGATGGTGAGTTCGATTCCATGACCGACCTAAAAAGCTTTTGGGTGGGAATTTGTTTTGATTTCCTGGACATAGTATATTAATGGTGTTTGGCACATTAAATGCATATTCAAACAATGGCAGGCATAAAACAGCTATCAAATATTAACTGTGGAAATGCATATAGTACAGTTAGTTGAAAACCAGCTCAATGAACATAGAATAGAGCCATTAAACAGGAAATCAGATTGTATTATACTAGGGTTTGACTAGAATTGGATTAATGTAAAAAAGTGATGGATTTATCTTAAGTTTAGTAATGAAGAAGTTCGATTAGATTTTAATGAATTTGACTTCGAGTTTTATTTCGACTACAATAAAAATTGAAATAGATTATAAATTGTTTGAGATTGAATTTTGATTTTTTTTGTTTTTGGATGCAATTTAGAATTCAAATTGGAACAAATTTGTATTGCAGATTTGGATTGGATTTAGATTGGTTATGGATTAAAATTAAATTAGACTTGAACTTTAATACACAGAAAAAAAATCCATGGTAACAATTACTATTTTGTAGACTACACCATGTTTTCAAAACAACCACAAATTTTCAGTTAAATTAACCATGCATTCGGACAAATTCACCACTGATTCAGTTAATGTAACAACATTCCATCAGGACCACAGTTGATTTTTACTGTGCGCATGGTAAAATCAAACGGGTTTGTTGTCTGCTGAAAATCGTCGGTGCGTATTTTTAAATTAACCCTCGGAATGGTAGTTTCGACCGCAACATTTTTTTGCGTGTAGGCATGAATTAAAAAAAAAAAATAGAATAGATTAGTTTAACGATGGAAACGCTTGAATTACGATTTTATTCTCTTGAAAATGGATTTAATCTAGACTAGATTTGTATTGAATTTAATTGAGAACAATTTGAATTATTATTAAAAATAGAATGGTTCTGTGTTGGTTTAGTATTAGAATTCGAATGGAGTTATAATTGCAACCCAATAAGTAAAATTAAATTACAATTGCTTTGTATTATATTTTTATGGAAATGGATCGTAAAAAAAAATTACATTTAAATTTGAAAGAATTGTATTAGATTGGGTATTAAATTGATTTGGATTGAATGAAACATATTTTGAATTTGCACAACATTAAGATTTGGTATTTGATTGTATTGGATTTCCATTGGATTCGGATGGAACATGAACTAAGTTTGTAATCGTCCATTACATTTGCTTTAGAATTGAACAAGGAGTACAATTAAGTACAATTGGATTTATATTTGTTACAAATTGGATTTTTATGGTATAAGATTTATTTTTGATGGGATTTAGATTAGAATAATATTATTCTTGAGTTGAATTTGGGCTAATTTTGGATTGAGTTAAAAAAATGGAATAAATTCACACTAAATGCATTGTATTTGGATTGATTACGATTTGAATAGATTGGATTGGATAATAGAAATGTGAATTAAACTCTAATGAAATAAAGAATAAAATTGGTGTTTAACTGAATTTGTTTTTTTCGCAATCAGATAGGATTTGGATAGCACTCACAATTGTTATGTTTTCAACATTCTACGGCTAACTTTTAAACAGAAATGTCAAGGGTAGACATTTCTTTTTGACATTCATTCCACCAAGTAATTAAAGGAAACATAAACACGACAGTGGCAGGAGCAAGCTTAGAAAGGGCGAAGATAATCAGATTATTTTTCAAACCTTACAAATATTATTTTCAAACCAAAATTCGACCTTTTATGATCAATGTGCAGTTGATAGTACTTATTTTATAATTCCTCGCTCAATTAAAATATTGGGACTTATGAATCACTACCTTCAGTCGCCACACTCCCATGGCTTTGATTCATAGTTAATTAAACTCAACTCTATGCTATTTGCGATAATTATAGTTCGTCATTCACATGCACTAAGTTTTTAATATAGTACGATATCTATGTATATGTTTATAATACAATCAATATATAAGAAAATTAAATTCCAATTTTTCGCAGACTTTTTATTAAAGAGTAGAGGATGAGAGTATTGTAGAGAATAAGGCTTGATCAATAAATTCAACATTATTGAAATTGATACATCATTTCGTTCAACAATAAAAAATGTGTAAATCCGCCACTCTATGATATTTTCGGTGTTTGCATCACAATTTCAACTAACTGCATCATGGTAGGCGTGGTTGAGTAAAACAAACAACACATCGCCGTTGCCAACGTCAAACTGTATAAAAGGCGGGTGTCAACGGGGCAAGAGGTCATTCTTACAACGGATGGCATGACGAACGCATCAAATTGGAAGAACAGAGGAGCAAGACTTATCAAGAGACACAAAACCTCTTCAAATATGATGGACTCATCGTTTGGATTGGAAACCCCTAAGAAGCATTTGGCGAATTAAGAACCAGAAATCACGACAATGCTGAAAGGAAGGGCTCTTCAATGGTACACGCACTCGTACTTAGCCCTCTCTCTCTACATGAGGTGAACCGGTCTAGGGCCGAAAACCTCATTAATAAAGACAATAAAAAAATATACTTAGCCCTCACATCTTGGGACATCTTCAAGGCGGAAATCAAACAAGAGTTTTTGCCTCCAAATTATTCGGAGATTGTGAAGCAGGATCTCTACTTGAGATTCCAAGGCTCAAATGAAACATTCACGACATTCTACAGGGATATTGTGGCGACGTTTAAGATTATTGAACCAGCAATATCGGAATCAGAGAAACTATTTATTTTGAAATCACATCTCAACACGGACTTCGCTCCCATAGCGTCGGCGTCTCGATCTTCCAGCGTCCGTGAGCATGTTACGGTCTGCAAGGACTTCGAAGTATCTCGGTCGTATTCAATGAAAGGACGAAATCCAACAGCATCACGAACCTTAGGACCAAGACATGATGCATCAGCATTTCAGCGACCGCTAATCAGCAGATTGGATAATAATGCTCGGACTTTGTTGAACCGACAACCATTCGGATCAGCACAAGTCAACATGATGGAACACAACGAAGCCTACGAAGAAGAATGGGATGCGGCAGACATCAGGGAGAAAGAAGTACTTCAGCAGAATATAGCTTACCGGAATGAATTTTGGTCAACTACAGTTGAAAAGGTGAACGCTATGGACAGAATAACTGGAGTGGGAGAACGACTTCGGATCAACCGGAGGGAGCATCAAGAAGGATTGCTCCGTGGAAGTATCCAGTCTCCATAATATGCTGGCAATGTGAGAACCCTTGACATACGTATCCCAGATGTCCCAACCCGAAACGTTTCCTGTTTTGCTACAGCTGTGGGAAGAAGGGTTGCACCACAGGTAACTGCGAGGCTTGTATCTTACGTTGGACGCAGTTAGAAGTACAAAACGTGTCTACTCTTTCGGGAAACCTGAGTTGGGAGAATCCACAATGAAGGAGGTGGAATCTCCCGTAGAACCGAATGTTCCTTTGCTCACTAAAATTTCCGCTATCTGCAAGACGAACTCAATAATAATCAATACCGAAAATAAAAACAACCGACCATATGCATCAATATCAGTCCTAGATCGAGAAATACGGGGTCTCCTAGACAGTGGCGCTACTTGCAGTCTAATTGGAGGATCCCTTGTAAAGATAGCAGACGAATTAGGACTTCAAAAGTTTCTGGTTACAGGAGAAGTGAAGACGGCGGACAATTCGCCACATCAAGTGTCGTTTTACTCCCAAGTACCAATCGCTTATAACAGTAAAAATATCACACTTCCCACGCTCTTCATAGGAAGAATGCCACCTATTTTGATCCTAGGCATGGATCTCTGGATGATGATCGGATTAAAAACCCACGATCTGCGGAATAACAGATAATTGGAACACTGAGAATTCAGTCCTAGGAACATTAACTCATGAAGAGCAAGAACAGCTACAAACAGCAATCCAAGGATTTCCAACATCGCAGAACCAGAGGATTGGGCAGGACAAACCTGTACTGCCACAAAATAGACACAGGAAGCACACCACCATTCAAACAGAAATACTATTCAATGTCCAAATTCGTCTTGGAGGACTTGAACAAAAAGGTGGACAGAATGTTGGATCTCGGAGTAATAGAGGAAGCACTTTGCTGTCCCTGGAATAATACCACAGTGGCCGTGAAGAAAAAAGACGGCTCTATACGCTTATGTCTGAATGTCAGGAAGTTAAACTCGGTCCTAGTCCAGGAAGCATTTCCCATCCCACAAATAGCATCAATCGTTAACAACCTAAGTGGATCGAAGTTCCTTTCTTCGATTGATTTAGAATCAGCGTTTTGACAGATACCACATGAAGAGGATTCAAAACAGAAAACCGCTTTTACCATTCCACAGCGAGGGCTTCACCAATTCACCGTTGTGCCATTCGGACTCTCCACGGCCAGTCAGGCTCTGTCACGGGTAATGAATCACCTGTTTATCGATCTGGAACCAAAAGTATTTGTTTACTTGGATGACCTGGTATTAGCCACTGAAACTTTTCAAGAACACTTGGAACTGCTCGTTAAGATCGCTAAAAGGCTAAGGAACGCTGCCCTAACCATCAACGCCGAAAAATCGGTATTCTGCAGGAAAAGCTTACAATATTTGGGCTACGTATTGGACCAACAGGGCTAGAGACTCGACCAGGCAAAAGTGGACGCTATATCAAAGTTTCCTGCTCCAACGAACAAGAAAGAGGTCCAAAGTTTCATAGGAATGTGTGGTTGGTACCGGAGATTTATACAAGATTTTTCCAAGACAGCTGCTCCTTTGACGGATCTGACCAAGGAGAAAGCAAGTTTAAATGAACGGAAGAATGCGAGAAGGCCTTCCAGACGCTCAAATCGCACCTAATATCTGCTCCCATTTAGGCGACACCGGATTATTCAAAACCATTTGCTTTGGCCTGCGACGCTTCCGACATTGCAATAGGAGGAGTACTAACACATCGATCGAAGGAGAGGAGAAAGTTATGTGTTATTTTTCACAGAAGCTTTCATCTTCCGAAAGGAAGTACTCCGTAACACAACGCGAGTGTTTAGCGGTAATTCGCTCAATTGAAAAGTTTCGCGAATACCTCGAGGGAACACATTTTACGGTTTACTGCGATCATTCGAGTTTAACTTACCTAGAAACTACGAAAATTCTACACCACTAATGGCTAGGTGAAAGAGGCCTTTTGTTTCTCCTGCACACAAGCCATTAGAGCGTCGATCACGACCTACGCATGTCCAGTTCGTTTAGCAAACACCAACTCGAGTTCGCCGATTCCCGTAGTGGAGCTACCTGCACTAACGATCATACGAGTGACCTTCACAAGGTCGACACAACGAGGGCTCGTCTCTAGAAAGCACGGCCGGCAGAAAGATCATCTATCATATACGAGAGTAACGATCGGTACCCGTGTGACGCACGTGCAACGAGCAACGAAAGGCAACAATCGAGCCACGTTGAGCTACCAGCAAAGAAGCGCAAGACTGGCCATTGCTCTTCCCAGACGCGACCAGCAGCCATCAGTGCGACAAGCGGTAGTGTGGTGGTGCGAGTAGCCGGCGTGCAACTTTATAGTGCATACTTCCAAGCAGCACAAGGGTGCTACACAGCAAGCAGCAGCGATGCAGTCAACGCAACATCATGGGGCCCCCACCGAAGAGTAGAAGAGATCAATGAATGTACTAGTTTGTAAGAAGATTCCGAGATTTATTGAATAAGAGTCGTGAACATGCAGCTAATGTTGAATTATTGATTTTGAGCCACTATGCGATTGTTCTTTAATCAGTGACACACCTTATGATCAGAAAGTAGCTAGCCGGTTGTAACAGTTGAAAGTAATAGGTGTGCTGCCACCTGATGGAAACGCACGGTTGCGCCCAAGATGGTAATCATTTAGTTTATAAATAGTCTCGTTATATTGGCGCCCAGGCAAAAAAAAAACACTTTTACGTTTTGTTGCTTCGCGTGTCAACTTGTCAACTGAGTGATTAGTGAGTGATAGTTCAACTATAAGTCTCTCCGGGTGACAGCTGCAAAAATGGATCTTAATCATCTATCCCCGGAGGAGATCGAGTTTGAGCTACTGGTAAGGAAGACAACAGGAACGAGAGGGAAGAATCTAGAATGGAAGACTTCACGACTACAGCAATTGTTAGACGGTGAACACAACGGAACATCTGTACCCAATTGTTCATCGCACGTACTAACGGATATGGACAGCATCTGTCAGTGCCAAACAAAGCTGTCTCCAATACTACAGGCCGTGGAAGCAGCTTTCAGACAAAGGAACGACAACCAGGTAATAGTATTGAGATCGAGATTGTTGCACTACCAATTTCGGCTCTCGCTCATTTCGGATCCAATGGTCTTGACAAATGCGAAAAAATCGTTGGAAAAAGTAAACATCGCCTTGCAAAAAATTGAGGAATTCATTCAGCACCAGGCTTCTGAAACACCAATACGGAAGGGACACAGGTACCCTAGCAACACAATTTAAGTTGATTTGGTTGAAATTACTCATATATGACCAAATTTGGTCATATATGACTATCATAAGCTGATTTACAACATGTGTGTTGCTTGGGTAGGATACTCCAACGGATCCTGAAACGCTGAAGAGTCTGAACACGACTCATCATCAATCGAGCCTTAAGGAGACGAATCAAATTTTGGAAATGGAACTTCAACAAAAACTTGAGAATCAATTTCCACAAGGTCATACTCCGCTAGAACGCCCGCCGGTTATCGCCGAGGACCAACGTCAAGAGCACCAGTCGATAACTTAGAATCAACCAATGGGACAGGATCAACAGTTGCAGCAACATCAGATCCAGCAGACCTAACAACAGCACTCGAATTCGATGAGTGAGCAACAACAACCACAACAGCAACCACCATCAGATCAGTTCACATCACAACCCACACAACCATCAAGAACAGCAGAATAGAGATTTCCAGCAAGAGCAAAACCTTCGTTTGCTTCTAAACCAGATGCAAATACAGCAGCAACATCTAGAGCAACAGCTGCAACAAGAACAATATAGAAGGCACCAGTTGGAATTGAAAGTGCAACAGCCATACAGAACCGCAGCACCTTCACAGAGGGGAAACGAAGATTCAAACTACAAATTTGGAGCAATCTCAGGATACTGGGGTCCATACAACCAAAGAGATTCCGGTAGAGCTGAACAGCCTTTCGAATTCACACAACGAAACGTTCGAGAAAGGCCGAATAGATGCAACACACCGAGAAGTAATAATCAACAGCCAAATAGCTACAGATTCCTGAAACCAGTACACAAATGGCCTTTTGAATATTCAGGAGAAGGAAATATCCTAAAATTAGGTGAATTTCTGAACCAGGTAAATACCTACGCGGTCACCGAATGTATGGATGATCAAACGCTGCTTCGACTCACATCTTGGGACATCTTCAAGGCGGAAATCAAACAAGAGTTTTTGCCTCCAAATTATTCGGAGATTGTGAAGCAGGATCTCTACTTGAGATTCCAAGAGCATCGTTGGCGGCAAGTTGGCATGAATTTAGCCGATTTTTACTCATGATCGGATTTTTTCCAATGCCTGGTTTTGCATCTATGATGCAAAAAGATAGTAACAATCGATTTTCGAACATTTTTACAGGTGCAAATTCACCTACCAGTGATAAAATACCTTTCTTGATATGTTCAAAAATTAATTTATAAACTGATACAGAAGCGACAGCTCCATGAAAGTTCATTTGTTCACTCACTTTTGTCCTTAATTCGCGTGGGAAACGTGAAAAATGAAAAATCTAGCGTAGCATTTGATAAGGGCCTATTACAAAAAGGTAAACATTAATCGATTCAAAACAAAACACTAGATTTTCAGCTTCTGATACACAAGTTTATTATATTTTTAGCAGCGAAAGCTACCCAGAACGTACAATTAACACTGATTACTCACGTATAACATGAGTTGCATCGGAAACATTGAAATTGATTAAACAAAAGTCTGGCTATTGTTTTTGCATCCTTATGGGTCGTTCATAAACTTTTTGCTTAACTCATCTTCATCTTACAAAAACATAGGATCGATTATTTTCGGAAAAGAAATGTTTCTTTCTATTTCCTGGTTGGGTCCTATGTACAAGGTTGCTTCAAGTGGTTACTTCACTTAAGACCAAGTAGACTGTTTATTCGAATTGTTTCTATTTAGCATGAAGTGGCACTTGCCCGTTTTATCCCATACCCCATATTATTTCTTTGCTTCAACTTGTCTACATAATATCATCTATGATGTATTCAAGTTATACCGAGATTTACATGTCTGTTGTCAATGCAATCGCCAAATTCAAAACAATTGATATTTTGATTTTTCATACGATTAATTAGTGGGAAGGAGATGAAAGATAATGGAGCATGCGGCATGCTTTGTAGAGATTTAAATGAGCAGCAGATGCCCCAAACTAACATTGTTATTTGAACGTTAGGTTACAAAATTGTATTATTTTTTTTTTAATCGGCTCCGTAACGCCCTAAAGCATTTGAGCCTTCCAACAAAAACAGAGTATGTTCATAACAAAACAGAGTAGTTACATACTCCACGAGCATATTATAGTACATACCTGTTGGAAGCTTGAACTATTCCCTTTGACTACTTTTAGGTGACGTAGGTATATTGCACTCAAAATAACTTGAAATTTTATGAACGGTCTAATAACTGATCACCAAGAAAGAGTAAGGATGCTCATCTGCCAGTAACTGATGGCACTCACAGTATCACAAGTTCGCCTAGTTGAGAGCTTCGGTCAAGGGTGCCCTATATCTGGCGGCTGCGCCTAAATGCGCATGCTCCACGGCCGGAGGCTTTGGATAGAAGAAACCACGAGCACACTTTCCGAATTGTTTTTGTTTTTAGTCGTAGCAATGTTTGCGAAGGGATTGCACTTGAATTTGTTCCGCAAATAACTTATTTGCACGAGATCCTGTGCGTCTCAGCAGGCACGTCCATCACCCGTACCAATTTCTTTCAGTCACTCTTGTTTGAGATTTTGCCTTTTCACTCAAACGTATATGCACCTGAAAGAGGTCACGTTTCCGTATTCACTATTTGAAAGCAAAAAGTCTCAATCAATCTTTTATAGCCATAACAAATGTAAAATAATATGCATAAATTTCATTAGCTTTTTCCGAAAAATTAAATTGAAAAACATTAAGAGAAATTTAACTTTTCATGTGTACGTACAATAAATATATTTGTAATCCGAACAGTAGATTTCCACTCTATCATGTCGCATTTATTCAGCCGCCTCCCGCTCAATATTGCTGCCACTTTGAAGCAAAATCATTGCCGTGCCGAAATTCGCAACCGCATACCAACGGGCTTTATTGGATGAATTAAACGAGTTTTCGCCAGCCAACCATCCAGCATCCATAAAATCCAAACTGTTGCCCTTCGCCTGCTTTTATGCAATTTGTTGGATGGAGAGGAAAACGGTCGATTGAGCCATTGCTTTTGCAGCGTATCACCACGAACGATCTGTTAGTGGCCAGAAGAGATCCAATTAAAATGTGAACGTTTTGGATTGGTAAATCTTAATTTGCACGTCTAAGAAATTCACTTAATTGCTTCACATTTAGCTAGAATTAAATTTTGGCTGTTTATATTTGGTGTGTTTCGTGTATTACCCATGGGTAGTCTCGATAAAAATTAATCATCCAAAAAGCGAAAGAGATTTTTTCAGGATTTACATAATTCAATTGTTAAAATAACACTTTATTAAGTCGAAATTTTAGATAATGATTTTTACATATTAAATTATTTTATTAGAGAGATCATTTGCAGGGAAGTACCCATAAATTAAGTAACACTTAGAAGAAGGAGGGGGTTGCCCACAGTGTCATAATTCATACAAAGATTTTAAATGATGCATACAAAAAGGGGTGACATAGGGGAGAGGGGGTTGAAAATTGACACTTTTTGCGTTACATCATTACATCGTTACATCGTTACATTCCAAGGCACTTTTTTATGTCCCAGGATCTTGGAGAGAAACTGTCTCTTGCATCACACAAACCAAGGATCTCTGGTGTTTTTCGTAATGATAAAATACGCGTTGATTAATTTGTTTTCATGCAATTTCACTTGTCATAATCACTTGTAACTTATCATATATCAAGTACGAAACACTGATGAATGACTTACTGTTGACATTGAATTATCGAAAATCGTCCTGTAAAATCGACTTCAGTGGATTAAAATAGCAATATTCTACGTTTGCCGATTATCAAACAGCACATGACTATCAATTGCCAGCGACACTAATCAATACTTTATTTCAAAATTTTATTTAAATTAACACTATTTTGCTATTCTCTGATTTAGATAAATCAAATTCGAACAATAAATTCTGGTTCACTTTTCGTGACCCCTGAGCAGTGTTGAGCATGAGATTTCGGTGTCATAGAACTAATTTGTTAATAATTTTATTCAAAAGTTATTTCCAATTGAAGATTTTGTTACCCTCCAGTCGTTTTACTTCCTAACTGTTTCATATTCAGAGATCGACCAAACCTAATATATGACAGACCTTCGTAGGCTGGACACATAACCCGAATGTTGAAGAACATACATTTGTTTGGAAGATCTAGTATTGCTACTGGCATTTTCAAAATACTGAAATCAATTACTATTGAAAATGTAAACATTAAATATTTCTATTTTGCATCTAACATGTATTTATATGGAGAAAGTCTTACAAAATAGGGCGTATCTAAAATTTTACCGATAAAATATTTCATAGTACCTCGTATCCTTTTTCTGGAGCTCTGGGCTGAAATGAAAGTTCGATAATGTTCGCATCTGGGGGCACCGTGCGTCGGCGGCGGTGGTGCACAGGTCTAGAACTAACACGTTTTTTGACATGGGAAGACATTCCACTACCTACCGGGATACCTAGATGACTACAGCGTCGATATACCTATGTTACGCAATCTTCGTAACACACACACATGATATCCTGAACATGACATACATGCACTTTAGCTTTAAGAGATTGTAAGCCAGTATTTTCGTATACACTCCTTTCAATGATCTCTATTAAGCCTTGCCTTCATTGGTATGCGATATAAGGAACTGCTGAAACTGAAGCAAAACAAACTAGCACAAAGAAGAAGAGAGCTATTTATGATAACAAATCGCTGTTGATAACGTGTTTAGTTAGTCACATAATACAATAGAATTTGAAGCCTAATTTAAGTAAATATTGCGAACAGTCCAAAAGCTTAGAATATTACTTGTGGATTCATACGTAAATTATCAAAGGTAAATTGAATTTATAAAGATTTGCAAAGTGTACAATCTAGTATGTGCCTAGCTTCTTAAACCTAACTTACTTACTACAGATTGGACAAAGTCGACCGTAATTACTTCCCTGGGGAGCAGATTACCCCGAATCACTAGATCGAAGGTAATTCTCCTGTATAAATAGTACCTATCCTCTTGAATTAGTGTTTTATCAACATGCACATCCATGTATACAGGTATAGCATTGATAACCGTACGCGACTGTTTTCCGGACGTAACGGAATAGGAAGACACTAAACGTGAGTAAAATAATTGAACTAAAAATATTGTTAATGCTCAAACACATATATGAATTCCAACACATACTATACAATAGTTAAAATTATTATTTGTATCCCAACAGGGAAAATTTAACATACGAGAAATCAATATAATGTACAAAATCTACGTCGTCGAGTTTGTTTAACTTTTTTGGAAATTCGTCTTCGTATTGTTGTCGGTAACGGGAACAACCTACGTATTTATTATTTTTTACATCATTTATTCCAAGGTCAAAGTTCAAAGGTCATGGCCAAACGTCAAAGGTGAAGGTCAAGGTCAAAGTCTAAGGTCTAGATCGAAGGTTGAAGGTCAAAGGTCAGTCGAAAGTCAAAGGTCAAGGGTAAACGTCAAAGGTCAAGGTCAAGGTCAAAGGCCAAAAGTCAAGGTCAAAGAGCAAAGTTCAAGGTCAAGAATCAAGGTCAATGTCAAAGGTCAAAGGTCAAAAGTTAAAGGTCAAGGTTAAAAGTCAAGCTTAAAGGTCAAAGCCAAGGTTAATGTCAAGGTCAAGATCAAAGGTCAGGGTCAAGATCAAAAGTCAAGGTTAATGTTGCGACGCCGCATTGAACAGGTCTAGCGGTGAACAGGCCTAACGCGCAACATAGCTGCAACATGACAGCTTGCGCGCAATAGTAGTGGTAGATAGAGGGAGAGTGAGTGTAGGATGTAGAAGTAGTAGAGAGAAAAGACGCAAACAAGGGCAGAAAAGGTAAATAAAGATTTTGCGATCGAAAAGTAAAGTCGAGAGTGTTTAGTTCGGTGATAATAAAGTTTTATTCCAAAATAGAATTTGTGAGCTTGGTAGTGAAAAATACTACAAAATAATCCGGATAAATCGTCGGTTAGTGGTATCGAAAGAACCAAGTGAGTAGGACCTGTAAAAAAAAGAAGAAAATGATTAGAAAGAATGAATATTGATATTGTAAATACTTACCTGTAGATTCGGTGATTATTGGATAGTGCGACCTTACGAAGTTTTTGGAAAACCGCCGTAGAATCGCTGTAACGGTTGAGTAAATCCAACTGTCCGACCAAATTCGCGAGATCCAAGTAGGGTAGGTGAACCTATAGTTGACACCTGGAAGTATAGTCGAACCTAGTGGGTAGAAGGAAACCACTACTTGTAAGTCATTGATCAGATTAAGCTGTAAAATTGTATTGAGTAAAATAAATAATTACAGTTTTAAGCATCACCACAAAAAAAGTGTGCTGCTTCAGAAATTTTGGATTCCCTTCGGGAACATTCTCAAAAAAGTAGTGACAAAAACGTCGCTTGTGAGAAGTCCGTCCACAAAATGGGTTCCGATTCCGAATCCGTTGACAAAACCCTGTTGGACCTCACGGGAACTCCGTGCGGGATCTGTGGTCCATCAACATGCGACGAAAAGATGGTCGGTTGTGATGGATGTTCCGCGTGGTTCCACATACGCTGCGTGGGACTACCGGAAGAAAAACTACCGAGGATGTGGTACTGCCAAAATGAAGCCTGTAGGCAGAAGGCTCAGGAGTACCAGAAGCAGAAGGACGCCAAAAGTCGGTACGTCCCCAGAAGTAACTGGACGAGTCCGATAAATACAGCTCGACTTCCCGCGCCGGAACGTCTAGCGTAGATGCAAAAGTTCAATCGCTGAAATAACGTCAAAAGCGGAAAATGGGAGAGTTGGAGGCGAAATGGAGCTGAGGAAGAAGGAAAAGAAGATACAGCGCGCATTTAAAAGGAAGAAGATGGAGATGGAGGAGAAGATGCGTGCTGAAGAAGAAGAGGAGCGGATGGCCTGGCAAGCTGAGATGCTGCGAAAGAAGAAGGAGCAGATCCAGCGGATGGAGGCGAGGCAGAAGTCATTCGAGATGGAAATGGCGGCCATGGATGAAAGGTTGGCGGAGCTTTCGGGTAGTCCGGCGTCGAATGAGTTGAAGTCAAAGATCGTAGTTAGCGGATTACGGGCGGGTCCTTCCGGCAATACTAATAGGAAAGTGTTGGAGCTGACAAAGGAAAACGTCAAACGGCTAGAGGAGGACGACGACGACGATAGCGACGAGGATGATGAAGACGTCGACGAAAGTGAAAGCAGCGAAGAAGAAAAGGGTAAATACGATGAGTCCGATGGAGGAAAGCGGCTGAATAAACGAGCCACCGTCGCGACAAAAGAAAGCGCAAAGGCGGGCGCCTTGCAATCGAGCAGGAGGATGGTCGACAACGTGAGCCAAGACGGGCTGGGGCAACAGCAGGTCAGACCGACAAAGGCCCAGTTAGCAGCGAGAAAGGGGTTGACCTACAAACTTCCCAAATTCTCGGGCAAACCGGCACAGTGGCCATTGTTTTATGCAGCGTACAATGCCTCCAACGATGCCTGTGGTTACATGAACCACGAAAACCTGATGAGGTTACAGGAAGCACTCGAAGGGGATGCACTCGAGCTAGTGTCGGGGCAGCTACTTCTGCCGGCATCGATTCCGAGGGTCATCGAGAAGCTACAACGGCACTACGGCCGCCCAGAGCAGCTTCTACAAAGTCTGTTGGACAAGGTGGATCGTTTGGAGCCTCCGAAACCGGACAACCTCCGGAGTTTTGTTCCTTTCGGAAACACGGTGGAACAACTTTGCGGGCACCTGGAGGCTGCGGGTCTACAGCAACACCTCGTCAATCCGCTGCTCATTAAGTCGCTGGTCGCCAAGCTTCCGGATCGTGAGAAGCGTGAATGGGTTCATTACCGGAGAGGCCACGGCGAAACCACGCTGCGAACGCTGACGGATTTCCTCATGGACATAATGGTGGACGCCTGTGAAGCCAACGTAGACGTCGAGGTTCAGCCGTCGTATCAGTCGAGGAGAGTTTTCCCAACCGGGAAGAGCAAGCCGAAGGAGAAGGGTGCGCTGTACTGCCATGGCGAAGGCAGCAGTCCGGCGGCTAACTTGAACGAAGAAAGGAGGCTCAAACCGTGCCAACAATGCCGAGCCACCGATCATCGTCTGCGGCGCTGCACAGAGAAGCTGCGATATGCTGAGCGGCTGAAGTTGGTGAATCGGGAGAAGCTGTGCCACGTCTGTCTCAACGAGCACAAAGGGCAGTGCAAATTCAACATCCACTGCAACATTGGCGAATGTAGGGCATTCCACAATCCACTGATGCATCCGGTGGGAAATGTAGTCGGTATTGAGTACGCACATAAGGACAAATTGCACAGTCATGTTCAGGATTGTTCCAGTCCAGCTACACTGCGGAGGAAAGTCGGCAACGGTGTTGGCGTTCCTGGACGAAGGTGCTTCGATCACGTTGGTGGAGAAAAAGCTCGCTGATCGCTTGGGCGCAGTAGGAGTACCAGAGCGAATGACCATCAAATGGACTGGAAATGTCTCGCATGTGGAAGAATCCCAGAGAATGAGTTTGTGGGCGTCGTCTAGTACAAATCCAGCTACCGGCGACAAGTTTTTGCTGCACACGGTTACGGTATATAGTTGGAAAGCTGATGTTGCCGCATCAAAAGCTGGACCATGAGGAACTTGCTGCGCAGTACGGCCACATGAGAGGATTGCCGATCGAGTCCTACGATGGACAGCCGCAGCTGCTAATCGGGGCGAACAACATTCATTCGTTCGCGCCACTGGAGGCAAAAGTAGGGACACCAATGGAGCCGATTGCTGTTCGTACCAACCTCGGCTGGACGGTTTACGGACCCAGACAGTCCACTACGGTGGCGGCCGGCAACTACCTGATGACCTGCATGAGCTTCTCAAAAGCCACTACGCGCTGGAGGAGTCGGTGGTGATGATACCGCAAGAAACGGAAGAGGAAAGACGTGCCCGGGAAATACTGGAACGCACTACTAAACGTATCGGCGATCGCTACGAGACCGGGTTGCTGTGGAAGACAGACGACCCACGGTTCCCGGACAGCTATCCAATGGCCTTGCGGAGAATGAAGCAGCTGGAGAAGCGGCTCGACAAGAATCCGAAGCTGCGAGATAACGTCAGTAAACAGATCGAGGAATACCAGCAGAAAGGGTACACACATCTTGCTACCGCTGAGGAATTAGCGGGCACTGCCGCCGACCAAGTGTGGTATCTCCCGATCAACGTCGTCCAAAACCCGAAGAAGCCCGAAAAGATCCGTCTCGTCTGGGATGCCGCAGCGACGGTGCAAGGAGTCTCTAAACTCTCAGCTGCTAACAGGACCGGACATGCTCGTACCGCTGATTAAGGTTCTCCTCGGTTTCCGTGAACGGCGGATTGCGTTCGGTGGAGATTTGAAGGAGATGTTCCACCAGTTGAAGATACGCGCAGAGGACAAGCAGAAGCAGCGGTTCATCTTCCGGAAAACGCCGGATGATCCACCAAGCATTTACGTCATGGACGTGGCGACATTCGGATCGACAAGCTCTCCCTGTTCGGCCCAATTTGTGAAGAATCGGAATGCCGAAGAGTTCGCCGCACAATACCCCAAAGCGTCTGCGGCCATCATTCACAAACACTACGTGGATGACTACTTCGACAGTGTCGACACCGTAGAAGAGGCGGTTTCCCTAGCACAAGAGGTTAGATTAGTCCACCGAAAAGCAGGTTTTGAGATCCGGAATTGGGTGTCCAACTCGCCCGAAGTTCTACGAAGTCTTGGAGAGAAAAAACCGGCGGCGCCGGTGCATTTCGGCTGCGATAAACAGACGTTGAAGGAAAGAGTTCTGGGAGTGATCTGGGACTCGAGGATGGACGAATTCTCGTTCTCAACAAAGAGCCGGGAAGACATGATGCCGTACCTGTATGAGGAAAAACGTCCTACGAAACGACTCATCGCAAGCTGCGTGATGGGATTCTTCGATCCGCTCGGACTGTTGTCGCCGTTCACCATTCACGGCAAAATAATCATCCAGCATCTCTGGCGCTCCAAATGTGACTGGGACGAAGAAATCGACACAGATTCCTGGGATCTGTGGAAGCGGTGGACAAAACTGTTGCCGCAAGTAGAGGAGATCCGGATCCCCCGATGCTATCTCGGCGGTGCGAGGTACGCCGAAGTTGATTCGCTGGAAGTGCATATTTTCACCGATGCCAGCGAACACAGATACGGCTGCATCGCATATCTGCGAGCGGTAATCCAAGGAGAAGTCCATTGCAGTCTGGTAATGTCGCGGGCAAAAGTGGCACCGATAAAACGCCAGTCAATTCCCCGTCTGGAGCTCATGGGAGCTGTGCTAGGAGCCCGGATGAGCCAAACCGTGCTGGGCACTCACTCCTACGATATTAGCTGAACTGTTCTCTGGACCGATTCCAGCACCGTGTGCAGCTGGCTCAATTCCGACCAACACCGCTACAAGCAATTCGTTGCTTTCCGGGTCGGAGCTGACGAAGGTGCAAGATTGGCGATGTCGACAACGCATCTCAACATCGTAGACGTTGTGACAAAGTGGGGGAAAGGAGGTCCGCCGTTGCAAAGCGAAGGTGAATGGTTTAATGGACCGTCTTTCCTGTATCGGCCGAAAGAAGAGTGGCCAGAGCAAGAGCCGGAGACCAATGAGACGGAGGTAGAAGCGAGAGGGTTGTACTGTTCCACGAGGTGATCGATGCCGAACCGATTTCCCGCTGGACAAAACTGTTGCGGGTGACCGCTAGCGTATTACGGTTTATCGCTAACTGCCGACGAAAGGGGAGAGGAGAGCCGATAGTGACCATACGAGCTACGGTGAAGCAGCGGCAGCTGATTGAAGCGACTGCAGTGAACTACGTGTCAGTAAAGGTTCCACTCGGACCAAAAGAGCTCCAGCAAGCAGAAACGGTTCTCTGGCGACAGGCTCAATGGGATAGTTTCCCGGATGAGATGATTGCGCTCACGAACAACCTGAAGCGCAAACCGGGAGAACGGATGGAAACGTTGAAAAAGGGCAGCCCGGTATACAAAAGCTCGCCGGTATTGGACGACGAAGGCGTTCTGCGAATGGATGGTCGGTGTCGGTGAGGATCACCCTAAGCACCCATCTCTTAGGTGGTTCAACAGCAGCAGAGTTCAACAGCAGCAGTACGCTTTGCATTGTTCTTCCGATAGCTCGATGACCGGTCATCGCTGGATATAAACGGCAACGATGATGTCATCGATGCAGCCGACAGATCAGTTGAGTAGTTGGATGTGCGTTGAGAGGGAGAATTAGAAGTTCACCACATTGCATTCGGGTTAATTGGGGTACAATTTAGGAGTAAGAGTATTGAGAAGACAGTTGGATTTAGCACTCGGTCGAAGAACAAGCTACGTGACCCGTTAGTAGAATTAGGAATTATTGTTAATGTTAAGTCGTATAGAATAAATGTTACGTGTTAGAATCGTGTTTAATTAAATATTTAGTTGATTTAAACGTGTGTTATATGTGTTAATCGAAGAAATTGCCTGATACTATTGGTGCCTAACAATTCAATTACCTACCGTGGCCGCTCTGAGGATAAGGTTACCGGCCGCCTTGAGGATAGTTACGCCTTGCAACCCCATCGCCCATTGAACCAAGGCACCCACTGAGCTATCTACTAAATCCAGGTATCCTACATTATTGGTCCTTCATCCGGATTACCTGAGGATCGCACCAGGCAAGCATCTAGGCTTCTTCGATCAACGCCAGGATTTTGGAAACAGTCACACAATTCACTTCAACCAACTCTTTGTGCTCCACGGAAGAAGGATTGTCGCCATCTCGTCGATGAATAATAGTTGTGCATTATTGATTTCGCCATCATTGGAGCCACAAAGAGCATCAAAGGATCCTTTATGAAGGATATTCGCGCGTCGCTTTGGTAAGCGCTGCCATTGGGATTATAGTTACCGCCTACTGATGTTGTTGAACCTTGGAGCCGCTTTGGTCTGGACTGGACACTAATCGGAACGGATTCCTGTTTCTCCAGGTAAACTATATATTTAGTGTATGTCCTACCGAAGCATTACCAACACCGATTCTAACACCATTTTCGACCACTTCCCTGACTCGACACTCTTCCTCATCGAATACATTGGGACCATTGATGACTACCGACCAATCATCCGTCATCCGAGCATTGAGCTACATTGAATCATCCTGCTGTGAGTGAGAATCCAATGCGCAGCAATTTTGTGCAACTTCAGATGCTATATGCCACCAACGGAGCTGCAATCGCTACATCTAGGAAACCGTAGAAATCCACACGAAGAGGGAACGGCATCGCATGTTTGCCCAGGTTAGTTAATTAGAACTACTATATGTCTACCGAAGCATAGGCAACAGTGTTACACATTTTAATTGATTTTTCATCCTCTTCGATGTTGTGGACTCCTAATTTGTATATTGAGAATTTCGGATATATTCATTCATCCCATTGATGATTTGGTAGTGGTGCTGGATACTGCTGGGTTTACGACGCTGTTGATTTCTCTAGGTGAGTTGATCGCAGTATATGCCTAGCCGAAGCCAAACATTTTGATGCTACATTCGAATATTCTCCTCTTCTCCCGAATAAAAAATTGATTGTGATTGGAGCCCCAGTGACCGTTTATATCGCTACTCAAGATTTGTTGACATCGCTTATTGATTGAATTGTGAGATCTATCCAATTGATCGGACATCAGTAGAACTGTTGGTTTCTCCAGGTGAGCTGCCACAGTATATGTCTAGTCGAAGTTGAATATATTTGATTACTACATGCTGGTTTCCCCTCCTCTATATACAATCCTGTAAACGAGAATCGTCTTGCGTCGAAACTGTATTAGACAATTAAAGGGCAGACGAAGACATCGCTGAAGGCTGATTGGCGAAATTTTCTAGTGTGGAGGTCAGTTAAATAGAATAGTGTGTGTCCGCCGAAGCAAGGGGACTCCACGGAGTACTACATCACCTTTCTTTTCATCCCACCTTGATCGTGTTGAGCGACGATGGCGCCTTCCAGGAAATTGTCAATAGCCAAGAAGACAGCGAGTTTGAGGATTCTGATGACCAAATTGAAGCAGGTTGTAGCAGCCTTTGACGATATTTGCCGATTTGCCAAGAACATCCAGGGAACTACTTCCGCCACCCAAATCCTTCTTCGGCTGGAAAAATCGACGACTTATGGGAAAGGTACGGAGCAACTCTCGTGGAAGTCCAGTCCCATGAAGATTATGATGAGGAGGACGTGGAAAGCGATGCGCACGATAACCGAAGACAGGAATTTAGTGACCGTTATTACGAGGTTAAGTCGATTTTATCAGATGAGCTTAGGGAGAGACAGGAACAAACTAATCTCAATCAACCCATTCGTAGTGATACTCCAACAATGTCCAACCTCGATCGCGTACGTCTTCCGCAGATTAGCCTACAAACTTTTAATGGGGATATAGATGATTGGCTAAGTTTTCGGGATCTATTCTCTTCCTTAATCCACCGAAAGACAGATTTGCCTGATGTAGAAAAATTCCATTACTTGAAGGGTTGTTTGCAAGGGGAACCAAAAACAATTATCGATTCACTTAAAATCACTGCAGCAAATTATCAGGTAGCATGGGGGTTGTTAACTAAACGGTACAATAACAGCAAAGTGCTGAAGAAACGGCAGATTCAAGCGCTATTGAAGTTACCCATTCTGCTCAAGGAATCCGCTTCCGAATTGCACACTCCCGTGGAAGGATTTGAAAAGATTGTACAAACACTGGACCAGGTCGTACAACCAGCCGACTACAAGGACCTTCTTCTAGTGAGCATGTTGGCGTCTCGTTTGGATCCGTCTTCTCGTCGTAGTTGGGAAGAGTTTTCTTCAACGAAGGAACAGGATACGCTGAAGGAACTCACAGAATTTCTTCAACGACGAGTTCGCATCCTGGAGTCTTTGCCTTCCAAGGCAACAGATGTCACCAGGGCAACACACCAACCGTCATTCGCCAACCGTCAGAGGAACTCTGCAGTGAAGAACAGTTTCAATACCATCCAAGCTATCGAGGAGCACTGCTTCGCTTGCACTGGAAATCATCTTTTATTCCAGTGCGGAGTTTTTCAACGGATGTCAGTAACGAATAAGGATTCGTTGTTGCGGGCTCATTCGTTATGCAGGAACTGCTTCAGACAAGGACACTTAGCTAAAGAATGTCAGTCGAAGTATTCTTGCAGAAATTGTAAGGGACGTCACCACACGTTGGTCTGTTTCAAATCGGAAGGGAACTCCAAAGCAAAGGGTCCGACAAGAAGCAGAAACGTGATCAGGGAAGCTCCGGAATCTACACTTACGCCTACACCTCAAGCTGCAAATGTTCCAGCTCCTCCGCAAGTAGCTAACCTAGTAGCTACGGACAGCTTGGTGGCAGGCACAGTTCACCAATGTTCGTCGAAGGTTTTGTTGGCAACAGCAGTTGTCATTGTTCAGGATAACGAAGGCAACACAATTCCAGCTCGCGCGCTACTTGATTCAGGATCGGAGAGCAATTTCATCACCGAACGTTTGAGTCAGCGTTTGAAGGTATGCCGAAGTAAGGTGGATATTTCGGTTCTAGGAATTGGTCAGGCTGCAACTAGGGCAAAACAAAGAATTGTTGTCACTATTCGCTCTCGGCTGTCGGAGTTCTCGTGCCAGATGGGTTTCCTGGTGCTTCCGAAGGTGACAGCCAATCTCCTACCACTAGCATCAACATCGCTAGTTGGGCGATACCGGAAGGAATCGAACTAGCTGATCCTTCATTCTGTGTTTCATCAGGAGTGGATCTTGTTCTGGGCAATCAAGCATTCTTTGACTTCTTCAGTACTGGCAGAAAGATTTCTCTTGGTGAACTGCTTCCTACATTATACGATTCAGTCTTCGGTTGGATTATCAGTGGAGGAATTGCCGAAGGAAATTCAAATTTGCACATTAACTGCAACCTTGCAGCAACGGATCGTTTGGAGGATTTACTTACCAGGTTTTGGTCAATAGAGGAAGTGGAATCGGCTCAAAACTACTCCCCCACTGAAGGTCGTTGTGAAGTTTTATTTTCGAGACAGCTACAGCGTGGAGCGGATGGCCGCTATTCTGTATCTCTTCCCAAGGATGAAAACGTCATTTCTCGGTTGGGCGAATCAAAGGAGATCGCATTCCGACGTTTTCTAGCCACCGAACGGAGGCTCACAAGGGACAGTAACCTCAGAAAACAATATGTGGACTTCATGGAGGAATATCGGCGGTTAGGTCACATGCGGAAAATTGAACTAGATTCAGAAGCTATCCACAGATGTTTTCTTCCCCATCATCCGGTGCTCAAAGAAGCCAGCACAACCACCAAGGTCCGGGTGGTATTCGATGCCTCGTGCAAAACAGCATCGGGATTATCGTTGAACGATGCTTTGCTGGCTGGACCTACAATTCAACAGGATCTGCGAGCTATTGTACTACGGTGCTGTACAAAGCAGATATTGATGGTAGCAGATGTGGAAAAAATGTTCCGTCAAATATTCGTTCATCCACAAGAAAGACCTCTTCAATCCATCCTGTGGCGTTCGTCCCCTTTAGAGGAAGTGGCGATGTACGAGTTGAACACGGTTACCTACGGAACAAAGCCGGCACCGTTCTTGGCGACACGAACAATGAAGCAGCTGGCGATGGATGAAGGTGAGCGATATCCACTAGCAGCGAAGGCGATCACTGAGGACACTTTTATGGACGACGTCATCACCGGCTGCGACAACTTGGATGAGGCGAAGAAGTTGCAAAACCAACTGGAAGAAATGACACGTAGTGGTGGCTTTCGGCTGAGAAAATGGGCGTCCAACAGTGCAGACGTACTGAACGGTATTCCGGACGAAAATCTGGCAATTCGTCCTACTGAAGGCATTATGCTTGATCCAGATCCATCTGTGAAAGCATTAGGATTAACTTGGCTGCCAGGAAGCGATGTTTTCAGATTCCAATTCAGTGTCCCGACTATTGGGTCCGATGAAGCTCTTACCAAACGGAAGGTGCTATCGATTATTGCTACATTGTTTGATCCTCTAGGATTCATCGGTGCTACAACGACAGCTGCCAAGGTGTTCATGCAGCACCTATGGACTTTGGAGGATGAGAAGGGCAAAAAGTTGGATTGGGATCAGCCGTTACCTTCGATGGTGGGTGAGGCCTGGAGGAGACTTCATGATCAACTACACATTCTGAATGAAATACGGATTGATCGTTGCGTCATCATTCGAAATGCCATTAAGGTAGAATTCCATTGTTTCTCGGATGCATCGAAAAAGGCGTATGGCTCATGCCTGTATGTCCGAAGTCAAGACCGGAGCGGGAGAGTCAAGACTCGACTACTATCGTCGAAATCCAAGGTCGCTCCTCTCAAAACTCAATCCATACCCAGACTAGAACTCAGCGGTGCGCTGGTAGCTGCACAACTTTTCGAGAAGGTGCGTCATGCAACTAACCTGAAGGTCCACACAACGTTTTGGGTGGATTCCACGTGCGCTCTACAGTGGATCAAGGCTCTTCCTTCAACGTGGTCAGTATTTGTCGCAAACAGGGTTGCGAAAATCCAGGCGCTCACGGAAGGCTGCGATTGGAGACAGGTAGGAGGGGCCGACAATCCAGCTGATCTGATCTCGAGAGGTGTAGGTCCACGGTGGCACGGACCAGAGTGGTTAACCATGGAACCGAATAGTTGGCCAACTTTAGATACTGCTTCGTTGAAAGAAGGAGAAGAAGAAAAAAGGCGCACTGCAGTCGTCGGCAACATATCAGTCGTAGCAGATTTCAACGAAAGGTTCATCTCCACATCAAATTCTTACACGACATTGATTCGTCGCGTCGTAATTTGGCAGCGGTTGATAAAATCGCTTCAAGCACCGGATGATCGCCCGGTAGGTTTTCTTACGGCAGGAGAGTTGCAGCATGCAGAATACACGTTAGTGCGAAAGGTACAAGAAGAAGCATTTTCGGATGAATTGCGGTCCATTCAGAAGAATGAAACAGTGTGTAGAAAATCTCCACTTCGCTGGTATCAACCCTACATTTGTGAGAATGGATTCCCAAGTAACATTTTTAGTTTTATGACGCTCTTCATGACCATTATTTACTCTACAAGAGAGCCTTAAAACCATTATAAAACCAAAATGTTACTGGGGATTATTAAGAGTAGGTGGACGTTTGCAGCGTTCAGATGAGTCTAGTGACACTAAACATCCAATGATTCTGCCAGCAAAACACCGATTAACTAGGCTTGTCTTCGAACATTACCACCTTCGTTTGCTCCACGCCGGTCCACAGCTCTTATTGGGAACAATTCGACAGCGCTACTGGCCGCTAGGAGGAAGAAACGTTGCACGACACGTTGTACACCAATGTTTAGCGTGCTTCAGATCAAGGCCACCACGAGTTCAACAATTAATGGGTGAATTACCGAGCTCACGAGTAACAGTTTCTCGCCCGTTTGCCAAGGCTGGAGTCGACTATTTTGGTCCAATTTATTTGCGTTCAGCACCACGAAGGGCAATAGAAAAGGCATATGTAGCCATATTTGTGTGTATGTGCACAAAGGCTGTGCACATGGAATTAGTGTCCGACTTGTCAACAGAACGGTTCCTTCAAGCTCTTCGGCGGTTCATTTCGCGCAGAGGAATATGTACCGATCTATATTCCGATAACGGTACGAATTTCGTCGGGGCCCGAAATCAATTGAAGGATCTTTTCCGTCTATGGAAGAGCAACAGCCATCGAGAAGAAGTAACAAGGTTCTGTTCCAACGAAGGGATAATGTGGCATTTCAATCCACCTGGCTCACCTCACTTTGGGGGACTATGGGAAGCTGGAGTGCGGTCAGCCAAACATCACATTCTTCGAGTTATTGGTTCCAATACAGCCACGCATGAGGATATGTTTACGTTGTTAGTGCAAGTGGAAGGTTGTTTAAATTCCAGGCCACTGACGCCATTATCGGACGACCCCAACGATCTTGAGGCGCTGACTCCAGCGCATTTTTTAATTGGCAGCTCTTTACAATCGCTTCCCGAGCTTGACCTTCGTATGATTCCTGCAAATCGATTGAAGCACTACCAATTAGTTCAACAGAAACTTCAACATTTCTGGGAAAGGTGGAAAAGAGAATACCTCTGCCAATTACAAGGCAGATCTAAGCATTGGAAACCTCCGGTCAAATTCGAATTGGGAAGACTAGTTGTCATCCAGGACAAAAATCAACCTCCAACACGTTGGCGTCTGGGTCGCATTATTGAGGTACATCCGGGCAACGATGGAGTTGTAAGAGTTGCAACTTTGAAAACTTCAACTGGGGAAGTGAAGCGAGCAGTACAATATCTCTGCCCGTTACCTATTCCCGAATCAGCCAAAAACGTCGTTTAAGTACAAGTCCTGAAACCCTTCCCTGTCCCAATCGAATAGGATATTATTTTAGGTAGACGCAGAAATGAATATTTCTGTGTGGGTGAGAATGTCGGTGAGGATCACCCTAAGCACCCATCTCTTAGGTGGTTCAACAGCAGCAGAGTTCAACAGCAGCAGTACGCTTTGCATTGTTCTTCCGATAGCTCGATGACCGGTCATCGCTGGATATAAACAGCAACGATGATGTCATCGATGCAGCCGACAGATCAGTTGAGTAGTTGGATGTGCGTTGAGAGGAGAATTAGAAGTTCACCACATTGCATTCAGGTTAATTGGGGTACAATTTAGGAGTAAGAGTATTGAGAAGACAGTTGGATTTAGCACTCGGTCGAAGAACAAGCTACGTGACCCGTTAGTAGAATTAGGAATTATTGTTAATGTTAAGTCGTATAGAATAAATGTTACGTGTTAGAATCGTGTTTAATTAAATATTTAGTTGATTTAAACGTGTGTTATATGTGTTAATCGAAGAAATTGCCTGATACTATTGGTGCCTAACAATTCAATTACCTACCGTGGCCGCTCTGAGGATAAGGTTACCGGCCGCCTTGAGGATAGTTACGCCTTGCAACCCCATCGCCCATTGAACCAAGGCACCCACTGAGCTATCTACTAAATCCAGGTATCCTACAGTCGGCTTGCGAACTCCGAGGAGAGTTCCTTCGATAAGAAGCACCCGATCATTTTGTCAAGGTTCCACGACGTCACACACAAATTAATCCAGCACTACCACGACCAGTTCGGACACGCCAATTCGGAGACCGTCTTTAACGAGATGAGGCAGCGGTTCCAGATTCCGAAAATGCGTCCGGCGATACAACAGGTAGTGAACAAATGCGTCTGGTGTAGAGTGAACAAGTGTCGGCCACGTTCACCGAGGATGGCTCCACTTCCCGTCGAACGAGTCACGCCTCATCAACGACCATTCAGCTCCGTCGGCGTCGACTATTTGGGTCCGGTGGAAGTTACAGTTGGACGGCGTAAAGAAAAACGTTGGGTGGCAGTTTTCACTTGTTTGGCTGTGCGTGCGGTGCACCTGGAAGTTGTGCACAGTCTCACGACCGAGTCGTGTCGAATGGCCATCACTCGTTTCCAAAGCAAGTTTGGCAGGCCAAGTCACATATTCTCGGACAATGCCACTTGCTTCCGCGGAGCGAACAATGAGATGATCAAGATGGAGAAGATCAACGAAGAGTGCGCAGAAGCCGTAAGCAGTTCGACTACCGCCTGGCATTTCATTCCGCCGGGAACCCCACACATGGGAGGTGTCTGGGAACGAATGGTGCGGTCGGTGAAAGAGGCAATGCGGGCACTCGACGATGGAAGAAAGCTGACGGACGAGATCCTGGTGACGACGCTGGCAGAAGCGGCCGATATAATCAACACGCGCCCGCTTACCTACTTGCCGCAGGACTCCGACGAAACGGAAGCACTGACGCCGAACCATTTTATTCGGGGAACGGTGTCTGGTGCAGATGTGAAGATGGACGGAAGGCCAACAGATCCCGCAAAAACTCTGCGGAACATGTTCAAGCGCTCACAGTTTCTCGCAGACCGAATGTGGGAACGATGGAGTAAAGAGTACCTCCCGACGATCAACCAACGGTCGAAATGGTTCGATGAGCAAAAGCCGCTCCAGGAGGCCGACTTGGTCTTCGTGGTCGATGGGAAGAACCGGAAGTCTTGGAAGAGAGGCGTCATCGAATCGGTGATTAAAGGTACGGACGGACGAGTACTTCAAGCGGACGTAAGGATGGCTGACGGTAAGGTACAAAGACGAGGTGTAGTGAACTTAGCGGCGTTAGAGATTAAGTAAATCCGGAAATGCCGGATGTTACGGGCTGGGGTGTTGCGACGCCGCATTGAACAGGTCTAGCGGTGAACAGGCCTAACGCGCAACATAGCTGCAACATGACAGCTTGCGCGCAATAGTAGTGGTAGATAGAGGGAGAGTGAGTGTAGGATGTAGAAGTAGTAGAGAGAAAAGACGCAAACAAGGGCAGAAAAGGTAAATAAAGATTTTGCGATCGAAAAGTAAAGTCGAGAGTGTTTAGTTCGGTGATAATAAAGTTTTATTCCAAAATTGAATTTGTGAGCTTGGTAGTGAAAAATACTACAAAATAATTTCGGTTAGTGGTATCGAAAGAACCAAGTGAGTAGGACCTGTAAAAAAAAGAAGAAAATGATTAGAAAGAATGAATATTGATATTGTAAATACTTACCTGTAGATTCGGTGATTATTGGATAGTGCGACCTTAGGAAGTTTTTGGAAAACCGCCGTAGAATCGCTGTAACGGTTGAGTAAATCCAACTGTCCGACCAAATTCGCGAGATCCAAGTAGGGTAGGTGAACCTATAGTTGACACCTGGAAGTATAGTCGAACCTAGTGGGTAGAAGGAAACCACTACTTGTAAGTCATTGATCAGATTAAGCTGTAAAATTGTATTGAGTAAAATAAATAATTACAGTTTTGAGCATCGCCACAAAAAAAGTGTGCTGCTTCAGAAATTTTGGATTCCCTTCGGGAACAGTTAATGTAAACAAGGTCAGAGGTCAAAAGTCAAAGGTCAAAGATCAGAGGTCAAAGGTCAAGGCCAAAGGTCAAAATCAATGTCAAGGTCAAAGGTCAAAGTCAAGGTCAAAGGTCAGGGTCAAAGGTCAAGGTCGAGGTCAATGTCAAGGTCAAAGCAAAGGTCAAGGTCAAAGGTCGAGGTCAAGGCCAAAGGTCAAAGGTCAAAGTCAAAGGTCAAAGGTCAAGGTCAAGGTCAAGGTCAAGGTCAAAGGTCAAAGGTCAAAGGTCAAGGCCAAAGGTCAAGGTTAAAGGTCAAGGTTAATGGTCAAAGGTCAGGGTCAAGGTCAAGGTCAAGGTCAATGTCAAAGGTCAAGGTCAAGGTTAAAGGTCAAGGTCAAGGTCAAAGGTTAAAGGTCAAGGTCAAAGGTTAAAGGTCAAGGTCAAAGGTCAGGGTCAAGGTCAAGGTCAAAGGTCAAAGGTCAAGGTCAAAGTCAAGGTCAAAGGTCAAGGCCAAAGGTCAGGGTCAAGTCAAGGTTAAAGGTCAATGTCAAGGTCAAGGTCAAATGTCAAGGCCAAAAGTCAGGGTCAAGTTTAAAGGTCAAGGTCAAAATCAATGTAAAGGTCAAGGTCAAAGGTCAAAGATCAAGCCCAAAGGTCAAGTCAAAGGTCAAGGTCAAAGGTCAGGGTCATGGTCAAAGGTCAAGGTAGAAATCAATGTCAAGTTCAAGGTCAAAGGTCAGGGTCAATGTTAAAGGTCAAGGTCAAAATCAATGTCAAGGTCCAGGTCAAAATCAATGTCAAGGTCAGGGTCAAAAGTCAGGGTCAAAGTTCAAGGTCAAATGTCAGGGTCAAGGTCAAAGTCTAGGTCAAGGTCAAGGCCAAAGGTCAGGGTCAAAGGTCAAGGCCAAAGGTCAGGGTCAAGGTTAAAGGTCAAGGTCAAAATCAATGTCAAGGTCAAGGTCAAAGTCAAGGTCAAAGGTCAGGGTCAAAGGTCAAGGTCAAGGTCAAAGGTCAAGGTCAAAGGCCAAAGTCAAGGTCAAGGTCAAAGGTCAAGGGTCAAGGTTAAAGGTCAAGGCCCAAGGTCAGGGTCAAGGTTAAAGGTTAAAGGTCAAGGTCAAGGTCAATGCAAGGTCAAGGTCAAAGGTCAAGGTCAAGGTCAAGAATTATAAATTCTAATAAGAATTATAAATTCTAATAAGAATTATAAATTCTAATAAGAATTATAAATTCTAATAAGAATTATAAATTCTCATAAGAATTATAAATTCTCATAAGAATTATAAATTCTCATAAGAATTATAAATTCTAATAAGAATTTTAAATTCTAATAGGAATTTTAAATTCTAATAGGAATTTTAAATTCTAATAAGAATTATAAATTATGATAACAATTATACATTATAATTAGAATTATAAATTTAATAAGAATTCTCAAAGGAATGTATAAAATTCTTATTGAACTTGCCAATCCCAATAAGAATTTAATAAGAATCTTAAAGTACAATAAGAATCTTAAAATTCCAATAAGATTGTTAGGAATACTGGTAAAAAACTCCAAAAATCCAATCAGATTTTCTTAAGTTTTTCAAGGTTAATGATAATCAGGGGTGACATTGCGCATCTCTCCCGTTCATTTGCAACCGATAGTAGATCAGATGGTATCTCGATACGAATGCCCAGTGTAGGGTGGTGAAAATCAGCTGGCAGCAGAGATTCTTCTACAGTGTATACCTCAGATACAAACACCAAGTCTAGAGTATGACCAAAACGTCGGTAGTAGTTAAACTACTACAGTAGTTAAGTCACATGGACCAAATTTAATCTCTTCGTTTGAACAGCTCTTCCACTTCCATTCTACTACGTTTTGTTGTCTTACGCAGATACGTATTTCGACCTCAACTGTGAGGTCGTATTCAGTGTCTTGTACTTGACTCGACTAGTCGCTTTTTTCAGAAACATCCGAATAGCTTCATGCGAAAACTAGAAGTGGACGAGCTGTCCAAACGAAGAGATTATATTTGGTCCATTTGACCATAGTTTAACTACTACCGACGTTTGGGTCATACTCTAGACTTGGTGTTTGTATCTGAGGTATACACTGTAGAAGAATCTCTGCTGGCAGCTGCGGTCACAGTTTCACCTTAACCTTCATATCAGCCTTGGGGCCCTGAAGAAATTAGCACAAGATCTACCGCGAGATCGGCCGCGGTATCGACTACGACATCGGTTCACAACCCGCCACAATTCAGATATTCGACGGATGTCAAAGGCATTCGCTCGGGCATGACACTGACGCCGAGATCATGGTTCAGTTACAAGAATGCCTGAATAATCGAGTGGGGACTGTTGTTGTTTCCGATGTCGGTACCAAAAGTTGCTTCGGATGGCTCACGGACTGGTAGGGACTGTCCATAAACCACGTAGACTCTTAAGGGGGAAGGTTTCGAAAAAATCTACGTTAGTCTATGCAGACCTTATAGGGACACGGCAGGTATTTTCGTCTGTTCGTCATAGTCTCGAAAACCAATAAAAGAGACGCTTTTTTGTAAAACTCATACGTACCAAATCGTAAGCTCAGGAGAAACGTTCTGCTATAGTGGAGTTTTAGCAAATGTACGTTGCTTTCGTTGGTTTTAGCCCCTATGACGATGGACGGAAATACCTGCCGTGTCCCTATTTATTTTTTTTTTGCTAAACAATTTATACAGAAGCTATGTGCTAAGTTCACTTGTTTGATTTTCTTTAGTTTCTTGTTTCTCAGATTTTTTTTGCAAGACTTTATCGAAATAATCTAATGAATTTCTGAACTACGGCTTAAAACTTTATGGATATTCACAGGAAATTATTCTGTGTTGAGCAGGAAAACTCTATGATGATGATGATGATGATGATGATGATGATACTACCATCTATTGTAGCAAAGCACTGGCCATATCTGACAAACGATTTGATCATGATTATATTATTGTTTGTATTTCATCAAACTACTGTATGAAGGGACAAAAATGGGTGGGGTGGTTCCATAAGCAGAGACACTTATGCGAATCCACGGGATGAATAGAGAATCTCCTTCCAGAAGAAAGTTAGTACATACAATAATATAACTTAGCCCTCGTTTCCCAGATTGACCCAATAGATGGGGAGAAGAGCCCACCCTTTATCCACGAGATGTTAACAATAGGAAGTTGGCGATTCCACTCTTCCTATCCAAATCGCTTCAATCGGGTGCCCTGGTGGTTATTTAATATTTTTTACGTTATTTTCATATAGTTTTGAATGTACTTAAACTAATAATATATAAAATAATATATATAATAATATATATATATATATATATATATATATATATATATATATATATATATATATATATATATATATATATATATATATATATATATATATATATATATATATATATATTGGCATTGGCTCACCAAATTTCGGGTCTGGAGCAGTTGAAAGTCAGAGTTAGTGGATCATGAAGGCATTATCAGCCTCAAGGACTTCAGGAAATTGTTGAGAATCGCCACAACACACATGCGAATTGATTGTGAGTTTGAATCACATCGTTTCCTTCATGTGTCTGTAGCGCGCACCAAAACGAATGGAAATTTTGATCATGAAGAGGTACGGGATAGGGATGCTGTTACTAAACATTCCAGTAAACGTGTGTGGACTTGGTGCAAAGGAGTCCGACGTCTAATTCTGCAAGGTGGTAGATTCCTCGCCAGAAACGTTTCAAAAAGATTCAACTTTTTTTTGCCGGATCGCTTCAGATTTGTGGCTAGAGATAATAATAATAATAATCTAATGAATTTCTGAACTACGGCTTAAAACTTTATGGATTTTCACAGGAAATGATTCTGTGTTGAGCAGGAAAAATCTATGAAGTGTCAAAAAAAAAACTTTCGGAAAAATTCCAAAATTTCCACTTGGATGTTATTGCAGATTCTACTAGATTTTTTTTTTTTAATTTTCGTCGGGAACTTCTTTGGAAACTACAAATGATTCTTTATAATTTTCACGGGAAATTATGTCGCACTTCAACGGGGAATTCCGCGAAATTTGGAGATTTTCTGGGAAGTCCCGGGAAATTTTTCTTCATTTCGGAAATTCTTCGGAATTTTCGCGAGGAATTCTTTGGATATAGACGCTATGTTTAAAGGCAACTATTATGCAAAGTGAATGGGCCTCGAATGTTAAGCCGTTAGATCATAGTTTTTGACCTCTAGTTGAAGGAGCTGTGTCGATTGAAATATTTTATCAGTGAAAATTTGATTACCATTTAAGGGGATATTTTAAACCTAAAAATCTATTTTGATTTTTAAATTTTTAAAGCCTGTTAAATAAAATCCAGGCGCCATTTTTTTCCTGACACTTCAAGGAAAATTTTCATGTAAAAACAATTTTTATATGATCAAAGTAGCAGAAGTTATACTAGAAATACTGTTGACACTGAACATATATTTCCTTTTTCGATAGCGAATTCTTGTGTAACTGTCTATTAAAAAATCAGCAACCCTGCACCGTTCACTTGTTACCACACGGCTGAGGAAGGGTCCAGATCTATTCATAATAAACCTTAAGAACATTAAAAACTGGCAGTTAATTTAATATAACTTCTACTATTTTCATCATATGAAAAATGTTTTTATACAAAAATGTTTCTAAGCATCAGGAAAAAAATTAGTGATTTGATTCTAAAATTTAAAAAAAAATAGAAAAGGTTTTTAGGTTAAAATATTACCTTAAATAGTAAAAAGGTCAAAATTTCACCGATGAAATATTTTAATCGACACAGATCCTTAATCTAGAGGTCAAAAACTATGATCTAACGGCTTAACATCCGAGGTACATTCACTTTGCATAATAGTTACCTATAAACATAGCGCTACCATTCCAAAATTCCACGGGAAATATTTCGGAATGTTCATTTAAACTTAAAATTATCTCGGGAAAAATTCAAAATTTTCACGGAAATTCTGAAAATTCTTCGGTTTTCTACAAATTTGAACCGGCGTGGAGAATTATAGGTCAGATGCGTGACCGATTTTAAGCAGTGGTGCGCCGATGCAAAAGTGTCGGCAGCTGTAGTGCACACCTCTATGAGAAATCGAATTAGCATTAGCATTTAGCAGTTCGCACAAATTCGTAGGTGGTACAAGCCAAGATTATTGTATGAGTGTTCCCGAACGGCAACAATACGAGTAGACGGTCTTCCGTAAACTTAAACAATCTTTATTATGAATGTTAAATTTTTCCTGATGGTTGAACAAACGTAAAGTTATAACTCGATTTCCATAAATTTATGCATTGATTGAGATTTCTTGATTACTTACGTTTAGTGTCTTCTTTAAACAATCCGTTACGTTTGGAAAACGATACTGTAGGGGAGACTGGGTAGACTTGATCCCCTTTTCTGATTTCCGATGTATCACAACCAAAAATAAATAAACATACGCGATTTCCACACGTACTCTCTAAGAAATATAGTATTTAACTTTACTGATGTATGACAGTCCTTAAATTATTGTTGTTATTGATACACAATCGATTTTTTGGAGTGCTGTCAAAAATCGACTTTGAAAATATTTGGGGGAAATTGATCCCTCTCCAAGAACTTGCTCTGATAAAATTAGAAAGGTGCCCTCAGATTTTTAAAATATTTTCCCTTCAAAATACGCGGAATTATCGAATTGCTGTGCGTATACTTGAACGATTTTTGTTATTGAATTCGACAGCACATGCAATTTTAAAATTTGGGGAGACTTGATCCCCTTTCTATGAGATCTACGCAATGAATATTTTTTCCAGCCAACCCTTCATCAAATCCGTCAAATCTACAAAAATTAGAAGCCTAAGAAAGGTTTTTAATTTTTTTGATTTTTTTCGCCAAATTTTTGTATGGGTGACTAACGGGGGATCAAGTGTCCCCATATTGGGTCAATAACTTCCAATCCAAATATCCTAAGACTTTGATGGAATCTTGACATTTTCATCAGTACAGATCAATAAGCGTATTTATGGCTTGTTGCTGTGAAAAAACGAAAGCATTTGGTCATTGTTATGAAAAGTTGTTCAATATTTGCGTGGCCAATAAAAAATCTTTAGGAAGGTCAAAACATATAAACCGCCCTGCAGAATTAATAAGGCTGTCAATCCAAAAAATAACTCACCACGTAAAGGTCATTTGCCTAGAGGATCTATACTAAAAAATACGCTAGAACAAAACTACTTTAGTTTTCGATAAAACTGGGGGTGATCAAGTCTCCCCGGGGATCAAGTCTACCCACCTTCCCCTACGGTACTCGGTTCCTACATATTATGTTTCATAGTGCTTTCATTTTCTACTTCAGCAAATATTATCATAATCAGTTACCTCTTTCTCGTTTCTTGTTTGTATTCACGATCTTCCAACAGTGATATCTGATCCAACTGTGATAACTGATCTGTGATAGTAGTTTAGTACATAGAGTATAAGTAATTTAAAATCTAAGTTTTTAAGTTCAAATTACCTGGCAGTTGCTTCATAGATTATTTACCACTAACTGTACTCCTCTCAACAAACTGCTAATTTAGTTCAACTAGTATTGGCTGATTTACTTATTAAGTTTTTAATTCAAATTCTTCTATAGAACAATTCAATCTAATACACCTAACAGCCAACTTGTTTTTGTTTTGATCATCAACCATCTCCTATGTTGTTTCGTTCCGCTTTCTCGCTAATCCTTATATCGCCATGCAACAGTGACGGCTATAGGGGCACCACAAGCAGAGTTTACACGTAGGGGAAATGATGTGGAGAATGGATCGCGGATTGGCTGGCTCGACATCATCACTACGGATCTCAACTCTTCTGTTTCGCTGTTTTCCAATATTCTTTTGTATGCTATTGACCAATTCGTCCCAAAGAAAATCCAAACACCACCTCGCAACCCACCGTGGAGTAACACTGCTTTGAAAGCTTTGAAAAGTTTGAAACGCTCTGCTCTGCGCAAATACACTAACCGCAAGAGCCGTCATTGTAAACGAGCTTATACTTACGCAAACCACCGATACAAACGTCTGAATAGGAAACTGTTTTCCACTTACCAAAAAGAAGATTCAACAAAAACTACGTCATAATCCAAAAGGTTTCTGGAGCTACGTTAACGAACAGCGGAATGAATCTGGTCTTCCCACTGTCATGCTTAAAGGAAATATTGAATCTTCATCTACTGAAGGTATCTGCAGCCTATTTCGTAGTCAATTCTCTAGCGTGTTCACGCAGGAATCATTGAACGATCAGCAACTCGCCGAAGCAACCTGTAATGTTCCAGTCCATCCTCCTGTTGGAGAACACCCAATCATCGATGAAGAAACAATTGTTAACGCTTGCTCCACCTTGAAGGTTTCACATAATTCTGGTCCTGATGGTATACCTGCCACGGTGTTGAAAAAATGCGCCACCACTTTGTCTCTGCCCCTATCACAAATTTTTAATCTTTCGCTTCAATCTGGAAATTTTCCAAACCACTGGAAGAAATCATTTGTTTTTCCGGTGTTCAAAAAAGGAAACAAACGCGAAGTCAGCAATTATCGCGGTATTGCGGCTATGTGTGCGGTTTCAATGCTGTTCGAAAAAGTTGTTTACAATTTTTTGTTCCACAACTGTCGTCACTTCATCTCGGAGCATCAACATGGATTTATGCCGAAACGGTCAACGAATAGTAATCTACTTCTGTACTCATCTTTCATCGCTAAAGCTCTCCAGAAAGGCCAACAAGTTGATTCCATCTACACTGATTTTTCAGCGGCTTTTGATAAAATCAATCATCAGATTACTGTCGCAAAATTTGGCCGATTGGGTTTCTCTGGATCTTTTCTTCACTGGTTACAGTCCTACTTGAGTGGTCGGGAAATGGCCATTAAGATCGGTGACATCATTTCAACATATTTCCTCGTTACTTCAGGAGTGCCACAAGGTAGCCACTTGGGGCCGCTGATTTTCTTGGTGTACCTTAACGATGTTCATCTACACTTGGAATGCTTCAAACTTTCTTTTGCCGACGACTTCAAGCTGTATTGGATTGTTAATTGCCCTGATGATGCTCTTTTTCTACAATCTCAGCTTGAGCGGTTCACTGAATGGTGTAAAATCAACCGAATGGACCTTAACGCTGCCAAATGCTCGGTTATTTCGTTCTCCCGTCGACGAACTTTGCTTGATTCTGATTACAAAATTGGTGCTGATAGCCTTAAAAAGGAATCGGTAATCAAAGATCTTGGTGTTCTGCTCGATTCCAAGCTTACTTTTAAGGAGCACATTGCTTACATCACCTCAAAAGCCTCAAAAACACTGGGTTTTATCTTCAGGATAGCAAAAAACTTCAAAGACATTCAATGTCTGAAATCCCTGTATTGTTCTCTGGTGAGATCAGTCTTAGAGTACTCGTGCATTGTTTGGGCACCATACTATCTCAACAGTATACAACGCATTGAATCTATTCAACGCAAATTCGTGCGTTTTGCTCTGCGCCACCTACCGTGGAATGATCCTTTCAATCTTCCAAGTTATGACGATCGCTGTAAACTTATAGGATTAGAGCTTTTAAGTGTGCGTCGCGAGGTCTCCAGGGCACTTTATGTTTCCGACCTTCTTATTTCTCAAATTGATTGCCCTGGTCTTTTATCTAGTTTGGATGTAAATGTTCCCCAAAGACAGCTCCGGTCTAGACCTTTCTTTTTATTCATGGTGCCTGCACAAATTACGGGCATAACGAACCCCTTATTGCCATGTGTAGGATATTCAATCGTTGTTCTTCTGAATTCGATTTCCATCTTTCACGCTCGACGTTGAAAAAGAGATTCACGCACCTATTCGCTACTACATCAACCACTACTCGTTAGGCATTTATTTCTTGTATTGTAACAGTAATCGTTTTACCGAATTGTACCTGTGTTATCTGTAAGTAGATAGTAATTCTAGATATAAGTCAATATTGTATCATTTGGAGTATAGGGTAATTGATCCGATAGTCGTGGGTGTTCCTATAGTTGCGGTAGTGTAGTTTTTATCAAACATACGCAAATAACGCAGCAACCCACATTGTTTATCAATTAGTTGACCTGTCATTTAGTGAAAGAGTTGAAAACTGTTTTGGATTTACTAAAATATCGGTAAAATATCACTGAAATACTGTATTTTTTTCTCTGCCTTGTACCAATAGTTGCGGTAGTGTTCCCATAGTTGCGAGTCCCGTATGAAAACAATGGGATTCGCAACTATAGGAACACGAATTAGAAAATATCGCAACTATTGGAACATTGCACCAATAATTGGAGGATTCATTTTAGGTAATAATGACAGGAGCTGCTGCCATCGGAATACTTTCTACTAAAAATATGAAAGAGGAGCTTTCGAATGCACAATTTAGGTAAGCGAAATAAATTATAGCTTCTGTGCATGCGAACAAACAGTGGTGGAACGTGCTTAGTTCCTCCACTATTGGGTCATTTACCCTATGTAAATTCTGTTGATACAAAAGATGAGGAGGTTTTACGCCCATTCGAGAAAGTGCTTATTGTTGCACTACTCGAACGGGCTTTTCCCTGCTCCCAATAAAGAAAGATAAAGAAAGATTGGAAATCTCGTATCTGAGGCGCGTTAGCAGATTGCGTAACAATGAGAGTACCCAAGTAACACCAAAAACATCTTTTTTTTTAAATAAAAAACTTGTTGTATTTAAGTTATAATAGTGACAAGCAATACATTCTTTGTCATAGAAAAGGTTTAATAATGTTTGATACAAACCTTTCATAGCTAAATTATCCTGTGTTGTATTTTTGCGAATAAGCAATATTTATGACTTCATTATAACATGCCTCGAAACTAACATTTTGAATGTTTTAATGATGTTATATAAATGCGACGGCATACATGATATGCATTCATTGACGAATATATAACAATTTAATTATTACATTCTTTCCGGAAGAGTATAAAAACGAAGAAAACTCTTTTCGAAAAAAATATAATGTAGGTTTATGGGAGTAAGAAATTGTCAAGTCAGCAAAAAGCATGAGATGAAATTAGTATTCGATAAAAGTTTTCTGGGAATTAAAAATGCGCAAAATATAAGAAAGGCTGCAGGCTAGAATGTATAAATTACAAAGGGATTACCCTTCTGAACACGGCGTAGGTACAAAATTCTGTTACGTATTCTGTTGAACAGAATGCGACCCCTTGAGCATTCCTTCGAAATATCACTTTAATGAAGTAAAAAAAAACTTGAGCATTCCATTGTCGGCGAATACCAGGCATACTCCATCTGTGATGGCTTATCGCTTGAACAAAATATTAAAATCCTCGGCAGTTAGTAGCTAACTGGGAATGAATGAAAAATTGGTCAACTTTTATAATATATGTTTTCTCTACATTCTGAAGCTACTAAAGCGGTTATAAATCTATTTAAATAACTTACTCATAACAGCTATATAACACGTTTAAAACATGTTATAAAGCTGCATCCGTGGCTAATTTTGAACGTAGTTACAACATTCTTGTATAACAAGGCGATGATTCGAATTCGATGAAAAAATACAGTGTCGGCTGAAAAACAGTGATACTTTACTTATAAATATTACCTACTTGTTTTAAATTAATTTGATAAAAAAAACAATTCTTTTACTCTTTATCGTTTAGAAAATAGGACTTTTCCAAAAATGAACATTCGAAAGTTGTGTTTTACCGATCAATTGAGAGTTTTTTAAAGTCATCTGCTGCTGCAGAATAGAGATTTGTATCACAATGAAAACTATGATGATTTGATGATGTTTCATGCTCCTCATATTACGTTAGTCTAGCATATTACTATAATATTATTTGCTATTGAAAATTGAACCGACTGATTCTTGCGTTTCAAAATTATGTCCAAAACTTTATGTACAAATATGTAAAAATAATGGTATTTACAAATGAACTATATTAATGTTTTTTGTGCTTTTTGTGTTCAGTTGCCCCTGTACTATGAGTCTATATAAAAGGGAAACATCTAGATATGGAATACATAATTATTGAAAACTTTGTTATTATTAAGCTCAACTTTTTAAGACTAGTAACAAACATTTTGAATGGCACTGTGATGTCTACCGAAAAGACTCCATTGCCATGTTTTGGGATGTTCTACCACAATATATACCAATAAATAAAAAATATTGTATTCTTTCTTTACTTTTACAATTGGCCAAAGAATTTTCAGCAAGTATAATAGAAAGTTACACAATAAATCTCGAACGGCAAGGGAAAAAGATATTTCCCTACTAAGTACGAACTCATTTTAGTATATAATTTTAAAAAAACATGCTGTAAATCAACTTTATGCGCATTATGATTTGCCATTAAGTTATCGAATCACAAATATATAAATGAAATAGGGTAACCGTACCCTTAGTGGAGGTAGCACCAATAGTGAAGGTAGTGGGGTTTTAATGAGATTTATCATATTTATACACTTTACGATGGTTTCAGTTGATACGTCGTGCTTTAAATATCCTGTTAAATGCAACTTATCTTAAGATTTTGTTTGAAAAACTATTGAAAACCATGATTTTCCTTAACAAAATTGACTCCCTTGCACCTATAGTAGTGCATCTGTACCAATAGTGGCGAGTCTTATAAGAAACAAATGGATAGCACTACTATGGGAACCAAAATTAATTTTTACCGCCACTAATGGAACAGTGCACCCATAGTGGTGCAAGCAATATTTGGTAATTGTTGATGTTAAATGACATCTTTCTCATTTTTGTTAGCAAATTTATTAGTTTATCTATTGGCTTAGATATTAAAACTGTATATTTCCCATTATTATCGATTTTTAAAAAATATCTTATTTTGTGGATCTACTAATACCTCCACTATTGGTACCGTTACACTAAAACGTTATTATTCTTATGTAATAACCATAATAATTGCGTGGCTGAAGATATACTTGTTATTAAGAAACGCATATTTATAACTTTTGTATAACTCAATAACAACTTATAAGTATCGATAATATGAATTATAACTAATATATAACATATACTGTTTTCTTTATTTAATTTGTAATAGTATGTTATATAAAGCTCACTTAAGTCACAATATTAGTTATATAGATGAAAATAATAACATGTTTTTTGACGAGAACGATGTTTTATACGATGCCATTTTTGCGCTTTTTTGAACTTATAAATGTACGAAAAAAGGTAATGTATTCATGGAGAAATACGAGATACTATGTATTATATGGGCATTATAAACTTATATAAAACAAAGTGTGTTACTTGGGTAGCATCACTTTCATCCGTTACCACATATATTGATTCGGGACTAATCACTAACTCTTAGATGGAAGCAATGTACTCTCCAATAGTCGAGATCTGTCCTGGCCACGTCCTTGCGAATGCTGAGGAAGGGGAAGGATGATCTGCAGGAACATAGGAAACCATCACGCTATGTTTAAATGCAACTATTATGCAAAGTGAATGCACCTCGGGTGTTAAGCCGATAGGTCATAGTTTTTGACTTCTAGTTTAAGGATCTGTGTTGATATTTCATCGGTGAAAATTTGACTTTTTACCATTTAAGGGGATATTTTTAACCTAAAAATCATAGATAGGCTTGATTTGTTCGTGGATGACAGGCTTACTCCCACTGGGTTTATAGCACTAAGCAAATGACCAAAAAAACTTTTGATTGGGTTTTCACTTGACAAAAAAGTGTTTTCTCTGTAAAACGAAACAAAGACTTCTATATACTTCGGAAATGGACACAACAAGATCCTGCTTACATATGTTTTCTGTCAAAAGTTAAGACGGCAACCGACCACCTTCCTCTACTGGTGAAGAAATTGCCGGGCAATGACAAACGCGAGTGGGCAAGATACAAAAAGTTTGAAGAAGGAAACACTACAAACCTTAATGGATTTCGTTTTCGGAATAGTATACAAACCATGTGACCATAACCATAGCTGAAAACGAGTCAACTGGTGATGATCTCTCAGCAACTAGAAACAGTGATATGGAGAGTCATCGGACTTTAAATTGAAAAAAAAATACATAAATAGGGTAATTCGTCAAATGTTGAACGGCTAATTTTTTTGCCTATTGTTGAACGCACGTGTATTTCTTATAGGGGCTCAACAATAGGCGACAAAATTAGCCGTTCAACATTTGGCGGTTTCCCCTAAGAGATTTAGCAGATTGAGAGTTCGACTGCTAATGTTTGAGTGTTTTTGAGGTTTAGGCTTTTTAGCTTGTGGTTTTTTTTTCTAAAAAACCCACAGACTGAAAAGGCAACAACTTTCCTCAAAAATACTCAATAAATAAGAGATGAAGAAAAAGTCAGCGGACTGATATCACCGAGAAAATATGTCTACTCTGTTCCCAGTTCGTCTGAGAATATCTTCCAACTGAAAATTGTATCGACATCTCGGGGCATAAAGTATTTTGTGCTGGCACCGAAAGGATTACAATTCCATAAGCTGGCGAAAGGCGTAGAAGACTCCATAAACGACACTTTTCAGGGATAACTGATTTGAGCCATACATGACCAAACGCCGGATAAATATGGCATAGTTTTGAAATATTAATACCTATATCCTTTGCACATACTTCGCAGTTAATAATGGGAAGGATACTGCCATCTGTTGCTGGCCGCTTGTTGCTATTTACGCACAATCGGGCCTCGGAGTGTGTTTTCCCGGTGAGTGCCACTCTCAGGGCACTCACGCGCTCGGAGGGTTTCCCCTGCTAATATCCTGTCGTATGTTCAATCGTTCGGGTGGATGCAGAGTGGACTTGTCGGATTCTGAGGCTGGATACTGGCCACCAGTAGATTGATAAGATTGTTCCACGTCTGACACGTTCGGCTGCCTGCTTAGAGCCACAGCGCGTTTGCTCCTCCAGCTCAGAAACAATTTATTATTGAGTTGCATATAGACTGTTAATGAGTGTGTCTGGTACAGTGTGAGCATTGTTCTTCTGCTGGGTACTTGCCGTTCCGCTTCCGTGCATTCCAAAGGATACATAAAGAAAAGTTGCTTTTATCTATTTTCTGCGATTGAAAAGAATTGCACTTTCTGGCGTGATATTGCGCCAACTTTTGTTCAGCGATATCAATCTTCGGATCTCGGTGTGAACAGCTCGCTGTGTGTGGTGTTAATGAGATTATACTGATTGTGATCGGTCCACAGGAGAGCGAAAGGATACAAATAAGGGAGTGAGTTGAAGTGACCCGGAAAAGTTTAAATTGGTTCTAGTGAGTGAGTGGATAATAAAGTTATACTCGACGGATGTTGAACAATCCGAATTAAACACTGAAAAGCAAACTTTTTTCTTTCGTGGAATAATAGGTAGGTGGAGAATATTCTATCTCCTAGTTCGAACAAACTGCACAACACGCAGCTTAGTGTTGGATGCTGACTTTCATCGGTGGCTTCACATGAATGGGGAAAACTTTCAGTGGAGAGGGAAGTTCTACACAGAAACAATATTTCCCAGCGACCCTTCGGTTGCTAATTGATTGGAGTTTCCTGCATCTGCGAATTCGATTTTATATAGCATGTGAAAGTTTGCAAAAGCAGTTTCATACCCTTTCGACGGGAAGTAACAACGGTTTAATTGGATACAAGCAGAAAGGATAAAAAAAGTGGTCACGGGACAACGAATACTGGAAATTGTTTTGTCCGATAAATTACTGAACTCTTTTTTTTTTCAATTATTGCTTGCAATTCTTTGGCTTCGTGGTCTTTTTACAATGATGATTCATGCGCAGAATAGAGAATCATGCTTGGATACACATTTTATGTTTAATATTATATTCAAGAATTTGATAAATGTATTAAAGATTTGTCAAGTACATTATTATACATTATACATTATATTAATTGTACAAATGTGCAGATGAATTTTTCTTTTAATTATATTACATATCGAACGACGACATAAATTAGAATGTAATGTTCCTAGAACCTTTGAACTAATAACCAATATAGTGTGCTTTATAGAGCCTTCAGATTCACGAACACGCTTTTTCAAGGGCACAACACTCAATACGGAAGCAACGAACAATTGTCATTTTTATTACTACAGCTTTGCTGCGTCGCAACATGCGTGGAATAACAAAAATGACAGTTGTGAGTTGCTTCCGTTTTGAATGGGATGCCCATGAAAACGCGAGTGCTTTTAGTTTTGGATTCCGTAATGAGTGTCCTTAAACGCAAGTTAGAATAATTTACCTTTACATATTCCAGCGATTGGGTAAAGTGGGAGACCACCAAAATGCTGCAGTTCGATGCCAAGCCTTCTCATGTATTGAATCTTCCCCTTGTTCTGTTGCACAATAAAAGGCTCCAATCGAGTTGGGTTCAGTCAAAGTTAGTTCCTAATATTTTGACATTGGCTTTCTCAGTTTAATATAATTAAGACGGCTAGTTTGGCATAGCCCGACGTTTCGGTTCTGCGTATTGGACCTTTTTCAAGGGATAAGACAGAACTACCAACGTCGGGCTATGCCAAACTAGACGCCTTAATTAAATTAGACTGAGAAAACCAACATCAAAATATCCATTATACTAGTCGTAATCTTCGTAAGGCGATTCCTTCCCAATTTCTTTCTAGTGAGCTCATGGAGATGCAGAGGATTCCTCGGTCTCCTGTACCAATGAGTGTCGAACTAACTTTCAAAATTGGAAAAACTGCGGAAGACTTCTCGTAAATAGGAGTGCACTTACTGAGTACAATAACGAAATAAGAAAATCAAAAAGAAGATCTTGGGTTCAAACGTGTGAAAATATTAGCAATACTCCAGAAGTCGCGAGACTTCAGAGGGCACTTGCAAAAGATCATACTAATGAACTAGGGAATCTGAAAAAAAGGATGGATTTTCCACACAAACTTCTGGTGAAACATTAAAGTTGATTATGGAAACCCATTTTCCTGGATCGATTATGTGTGTAGACCCAACAACAAAAGGTTCGTTTGAAACTCAAAGATGTTCAGCAAGAACAACTAAAATGTCTGATGATGCGAAAAATGTTGCACAAGCCTTGGCTGACGATATCTTCAAGAAAGCCAGGGAAGATAATGCAGTGAGAACTTTTGAGCCTTATAAATCTGCAGGTCCGGACGGAATAACTCCAGCAATGCTTCAAAACGGAGAATCAGTGCTGATTCCGCCGTTGATTGAGATTTTCAAGGCAAGTCTAAGACTCCATCCATCTTCATGGAGGAAAGACTCCACTCCATCTTCATGGAGGAAAGTAAAAGTTATCTTTATACCAAAAGTAGGAAAGCGAGATAAGACGCATCCTAAATCATTCAGGGCCATTAGTCTTTCATCAGTTTTGTTGAAAACTATGGAAAAGGTGTTGAGTGATTATATCAACTCAAATTACATGATTAAACATCCACTGTCTAAGTTCCAGTTTGCTTACCATTCCGGTAAGTCAACAATTACGGCACTTCATACAGTGGTATCTAAAGTGGAAAAGGCGCCATCGGTAGAAGAAATAGCACTTTATTCTTTCTTGGACATTGAAGGAGCTTTCGTTAACTCTTCTTATTCGTCAATGGATCGTGCCATGAAGAAAAGAAACTTCGACACGAACATTATCAAATGGATTCACACCATGCTTGCAAAAAGAGAAATCTCTTCAGAGCTGGGAAGTTCGTCTCTTACAGTATGGGCAACAAAAGGTTGCCCTCAAGGAGAGGTCCTCTCACCACTAATGTGGTCCTTAGTTGTAGACGACCTTCTAGGAAGCTGAGAAGAAAAAGGTTTCGAGGTTGTAGGCTTTGCTGACGATATTGTCATCATAGTGAGGGGGGAATTCGACAATATCATTTCTGAAAGAATGCAATGGGCTCTAAATTTTACCCAATCGTGGTCTATTCAGGAAGGCCTTAGCATTGAGCCGTCAAAAATTGTAATTGTACCATTCACTAGGAAAAGGAAACTTGATCTAAAAGCTCTAAAGCTTGGAGGACTAGAAATTCAGCTTAGTGAACAGGTCAAATACCTGGGAGTCATTCTGGATTCCAAACTAAACTGGAATGCTCATATTGAGTGTGCGATCGGAAAGGCAACTAGTGCCTTCTGGATATGCTCTAAAACATTTGGAAGAAAATGGGGCTTAAGACCAAAAATGATAAAGTGGATTTATAATTCCGTTATTCGTCCAAAACTGACATATGCTGCTCTTGTATGTTGGCCAAAAACAAAAGAGGCTTCTGCACAGAAGAAGCTGACAAAACTGCAAAGGTTAGTGGCCATTGCTATAACGGGAGCGATGCGTTGCACTCCTTCAAAATCGTTAGATGCAATTCTTAATCTGCTACCATTGTATGAATTCGTGCAGTTAGAAGCATAAAAGAATATGCAAAAACTTAAACGACTAAAGTTATTCAAGTCGGGCGATTTAGTGGGCCACTTGAGTATCTCATAAAATTTTCAATATGGGCCAGTGATGAATATGAGTGGAGACTGGATGAAACCTGTGGAGAACTATGACATTCCTTATAACATACGTGAGCCATCACGTATGGACTGGGAAGTCGGAGGTCCCACTGTTCGGGACGGTTCCATAAAATTCTACACAGATAGCTCAAAAATAGGAACAAAAACTGGAGCAGGAATCTTCGGCCCTGGGATATCGATCTCAGTGGCAATGGAAAACTATCCAACGGTGTTCCAAGCGGAGATTTTTGCTATAATGAAATGTGATAATATCTGTGTAGAGAGAAAATATAGATATGGAAATATTTGTATCTTCACAGATAGTCAAGCGGCACTCAAAGCATTGAGTAGCTTTTGAATGTACATCAAAACTTGTCTGGGACTGCATTCTTTCATTGCGAAAAGTGTGCCAAGAGAACTCCGTAAATCTGTACTGGGTTCCAGGACACTGTGGCATTGAAGGTAATGAAAAGGCAGACGACCCAGTCAACACAAGTTCGTATATGATGTCACATAAGATGCTAAAGTGGAGGCCATATAGGTACTTCCCCATACAATATGTACGTATATCGCCTCCACTTTAGCATCATATGTTGCATCATAAACGATTTTGTGTTGACTGGGGAGCTTGCGAAACGAGGTTCAAATACACAGTTTATTGGCCCAGAACCTTTCTGCGGTATATCATACTGTACTATAAAAATGGAATTAAAATCCTGGGAAGCACAAAGGTTGATGACCAATTGGTTGGTTGCCGAAAAGTGTGCTCAACCAAAGATATTTATAATTCCCAATGTTAAAGTAACCGAAAAGCTCTTAAAGCTAAGCAAGAGATCTCTTTGCACCTTTACTGGCCTAATAACCGGACACTGCCCGAGCAGATATCACTTGAAAAATATTAGCCAGACTGCAAATCCTAGAAAGGTAGTGGGTTTTATTAACTCAATTATACCGGACTGGGAAAAGACGCGTTTTAGGTTGTTTACTTGACCAATGGTGATCAACCTACAAGATGCGAATACATAGTTAAGAGTAATCAGAGGTATACCACAAAAGTTAAACTCAATGGACGCAGTGGTTCTACGCCCCAACAAAAAATCAGAAGGGTTATATACAAGATACGACCGCCCGACGTAAACTACGTAAAGCAGATCATAAGATAATAATTAATTTGCTTAGAGCTTAGAGTGATTGAAATTTTGACTTTTTCGCTCTCCTATGCTTGAACGATAACATTTGCTGTTTTGATGAACCTCCTAAATTTTCAACTGAATTGGTTGTAATTTAACTGAGTACGAGCAGTTTGAAGTTTGTATGAAAATCGCCCCGTATGTGAAAGATCGTTTCGTGAGGCGGCTCATTAACTATTTAGGGGGAGATCCCCCAGCGCAGGACACCTCCCAATACCGGACACTTCTTAAAACGATACTTGCAGAGCTCCCTCCTTCAACTTATTAAGTACAAAAGGAAGCTATTGAAAGGCTTTTAACGGCATGGGATATCAGATCTTCATGTGGTAAGCTTTGTACAAAATTTGAAATTGAATAAAAATGCTTAAAATTTTGATGTTTTGATGATGATGATTTGTTAGATGTACCATGTAATTGTTTATTTTTTACACCTGTTTTGTTACACTTACTTCAATTCAATTGTTTCTTCTTGCTGAGAAAGCCACAGAAATTAGCAGAAACAAAAATTGAAGAGGAGATTCAAAAAGGTGAGAATATTGATTAAGATGCAAAAAAAATAGCTGAAGAGTCAAATAAGCTCTACTAACAATTTTTAATATTTACAGCACGTGAAAAATATGATTATTCTGAATGATGTTTTTACTCATGTAACAGGAACTTAGTCACATTTGAACACTAATTGAACATTTGATGCAATACTGTCCGGTAGTAGGAGAGATATTGTATGTATAAGATATAAAAGAAAACATAATCTGAATAGTTTTTTTTTTTATTCGTATATTTATTTAGTAGGCACTCTGTGTTCTTAACCGCTACTGTGCCGTGACCTACTGTGGTATTCCGCTGCACAGAATCCACGCAGAGTCTATTTTTAGATATCCCTAATTCGTTATTGTTGTCGTTTGCCAGTTCATCGCATCGTAAGTCCATTGTGTCCATTTGTCCGTATTGTGTATCCAATGATCGTTGCTTTGTCCGGTTGCCATTTATCGAGGATCGTTGGAGGAATGCCTCCGAGAAGAACAGTTTTGTCAGTCGCCATCAGGCAGCCGTGTCGGTTAGGCGCGTCTCCCAAAACTCCACCGTACAAACTGCGCTTCCGGCGACTGACAAGGGTTTTGTGGAGGGGCTGGGAATCGAACCCATGACCATTCGCTTATAAGGCGAACGTGTAGCCAACTACACTACGGGACTCCCTGATCCTGGATAGTTAGATTTTTTTTTTCAAATTGCTTATGTGTCCGGCACTGGAGGATCTCCGCCTAAATATAATCAAGACTTCGAAGAATATTCCCTAATCTTTAAGACGGTTGTTGTTGCGAACCGATCGATTTCGTAAGCAAAGTTATAATGAAAATAAAAATGCTTATTATTGATATGTTATTCTTTTACGTGCTCAATTGCTTTTCCCACGGTTTAGTATTTCCTTAATATTTTTTCTTGCAAGCAGCAAATTGTTTCGCTCGCTAAATTTGCCAACGTATTCTTCTTCTTCTTCTTATTGGCATTACATCCCCACACTGGGACAGAGCCGCCTCGCAGCTTAGTGTTCATTAAGCACTTCCACAGTTATTAACTGCGCTGGGAGCTTCCGCCGCCGGGGGACTTTCCGTCGGAGTAGGGTAGATCCGCCGCCGGGGGACTATCTGAGTAGCTTGCGAGCACGTTGAGAGCTAAATGGCTCTAAAAATGTAGATGCGTTGCTGAATGGCACAAGGAAAAAAAAAAGTAAAGGGCTTAAGGGCCCACGCTTTTGTGTGCTTGCTGGCACCAATAAGGGAGCCAAAGGGCTCAGACGTATGACAAAACATCGAAGAGAGGCACTGTGAAAGGTGTTGTTTTGGGAGGAGTACTTTTAGTACTGCTTTTCCCCACAGAAGTAATACTGAAAGGTAGTCCCGGGGGGAATTGTGCATTAGAAGAGAGGGTAACTCAAGTAACCTTCTGTTGCTTGGGTGGGTTTAGTGGGTCCGGCGGTCTGGCCTTCTGCCAACCGCGCCAACCCCACTCCCTGAGTGATAATTTCAGGTGTCTGTATGCAGATTTGCCTTCATCCCTCTATAAAAAAAAAAAAAAAAAAAAAAAAACAGTTATTAACTGCGAGGTTTCTAAGCCAAGTTACCATTTTTGCATTCGTATATCATGAGGCTAACACGATGATACTTCTATGCCCAGGGAAGTCGAAACAATTTCCAATCCGAAAATTGCCTAGACCGGCACCGGGAATCGAACCCAGCCACCCTCAGCATGGTCTTGCTTTGTAGCCGCGCGTCTTACCGCACGACTAAGGAGGGCCACCAATTTGCCAACGTACTCAGATATTTTTATATATCAATGAGCAACATTGCAAAACGGTTTTCCAAAAAAGTGACTGTTTTCATAGTAATTCTCAAACTTCAAACCGCGCGTGCTAAGTCAAATTACAACCAAATCTGCTAAAAATCAGGAAGTTCTATAAAGACAGCTGGTGCCATATGTTGACGTGATACTCGCAATAATAGAGGCCAACGAGTCATCAGCACTTCGACAGGTAATCATTGGGATATTGGATATATGGGGAAGAATGTAGCGAGGTTCGTTTTGGTAAACGTTTTGCCGCGTGTAATGTGTAGTTTTTCCGCAAATCATGTTCGATCTCACACCAATTCATTTTTGTTTCGAAATTAGCGTAACTCAATATATGAAAATGGTTGGATATGACGATTTAAATTTTTCATTTAAAAACCCCAAATTTATTATTCCGCTGTGGTGATGATGCCTTTCCTTTCTCCGACTGTTGTGTGACTTTGAACTGTTATTTTAAAGGGGTGCTGCCTAAATAGTAGAATAATCTTGTTTATAGTTGATAATCAATTTTAATAATCACCTCTTGCTTACATCAACATGTCCAGCATCTGTAGCACTTTTTCATAAACACTACTTTTTTGCTCCGACCGCGGTCATTGCTCTGGTTCTATTGTTACTTTTTGTGCGAATCACCGCACAAAAGTAGAGCGCAAGAACCAACGGCACCAGACGGCGGTCGTAACGAAACTCTTACTGGGTTGGTAAAGAATTGGAATTTTCAATGGTTTTACATTGATAATCAATAGTTCCACCGGGCTTACAAAATTGCTGGAAAGTTTCCGATTTGATTGATAATAAAATCTCGAAAATCCATTGAAAAATAAAGGAGCTATTAACGTTTGAAATCTTACATGATTTCGTGACGGTCTCGAATTTGGAAATTTTCATTTGTCACCCTGTATCCGAGTCTTCCCCTTAGACGTAGTTTACGTCAAAAAAAACTTCCCTCCCCTTATCCTGATTGATTGTGAGGACGTGGCTGGCATCGTTATTTCTTCTTCTTCTTATTGGCATTACATCACCCACTGTGACATTGCCGCCTCGCTGGCCTAGTGTTTATTCGGCACTTCCACAGTTATTAACCGCGAGGTTTCTAAGCCAAGTTACCATTTTTGTATTTGTATATCATGAGGCTAACACGATGATACTGTTATGCCCCGGGAAGTCGAGAAAATTTTAAACCGATAATTGTCTAGACCGGCACCGGGAATCGAACCCAGCCACCCTCAGCATGGTCTTGCTTTGTAGCCGCGCATCTTGCCGCACTGCTAAGGAGGGCCCAGGCATCGTTATTGGTCTTGAATTAAAGAAACTCCAAAGAATGTACAGTGTAAATAGCTTTGTAGTACCGAGAAAACTATTCAATTGGTGAGCTGTACATTATTTGTTGTTTCTCAGCCAATCACGACAAGCAACTACCATTTGTACAGTCAATCAAGCTAAGCTAAACTTACTTTCATTTTCAAGCAAAACCTTTGAAAATAAGAAAAAGACAGAATCACCGTCGCACAGACTAAATACTTAATATTAGACTATGGTCAGGACATTCACACAGCACTCAGTGGACAAGCGTTAAAGTTTCAAGTCAATAACATGCTCAAATCTGCGAAACCCCCATATTGGATATATGCACTTAAGTATTTGCGCGCGTGGGACATGTAATAAATAATTGACCCACCCACACTTCGCGCCACTGATATCGGCAATGCTTCCAGTTCCAAATTTATCACAATAAAATCATGTATTGCATACTACGCAGAAGGATGCCGACATCGGTATTGGTACCGGCTGATCGATGGCGGAAACAAGCTATTTAGGGACCCTTACACGTCGTCGCCCTCTCAGCTTCCCTTTGTCGATGCGCAAGATTGGAAATTAATAAATTTTAGCCAACCAAAACATCCACTGAAGTTTGAACATAATCAAACACAAGCCTCGTTTCATCCCCCAGAGTGGGGGATTGGCCTTGATGGAGCCAATAATGCTGCAGCAATGCTGGTTAGTAGAAGGCCACTCATTATATGTTTTTATCATCGATGGACGGTCGGATTACAAGCTGTATTACCTGGGGCGATAGAAATTTGATACAACAGCAAAGCAATATCTTCGTGATATTATTTCAAAGCTCGCTGGATGCTGTTCCACTGAACTCGAACTGCCACGGGGAAAGAGAAAAGTGCTGGCATGCAGGATGAAAATTTCTGTAAAAGTGAAACGTTGGAAATTTAAAGTTAGTTAATTGAAGTAGCAAACCCAGAAGATGTGAAAGAATGGATTTTCTTTCTGATAATATATTTGAATTGAAACTAGTTTATCCATCTAGTGCAGTTGGCGTCTTACTCGTTTATTAGAAATGGCAACAGCACGGCAAAAGAATGGCGCAAAGGTTCTCGTTTGCTTATGCTTACCACACAAGAAGCATAGACAGCATCCAATGAACATTCATTGAAAAGTTAATGAGAACATTTAGTTAAAACGGCTACTATGTTCTAATGAGAAACATAGAGTTCCGTGAGAAGAAGGTATCATGCGATAGTGTTTTTAATGATAATGAACAAGTAGGTATCAGATAAATTTGTAAAGGGAAACGAACGTTGTTGGCGACTTGTTCAGTGTTCGGGATAGTCCGGAGGAAACTGTAACAGCGAGGTATTCAGGGTTGACACGATACAGGGCGACGTTTAAAAAGCAGCGAAAACAATTGCTAAAAAGAGCTGCGAGAAATCCATTGTGGAATAGCATATTGTTACCTTCGGAAGTGATGCAGGTCTAGCTATTAACTGCCAATTCATCGTGATAACATAACAGTATGTGCTCTAGCCGAACAGTCGGTTTCAATGGAATCGATTGTCCCAAAAAAATCTCTCCAAATTTCAGGAATGATAAAAATGTTAGGTCGTTGTCTCCATCCACAAAGCAAGTTGACCTTTATTGCTACATGGTGCATCGACTGATGAGTTGCAGATTAATCCTTTTTCGTGTTAACAACACACCTTTCGACAAGGGTATATTTAAATCGCTAGGAGAAGTATTCGTGGTGGCAAGAAACTTGACTTGTACGAGAACCTGATATCGTGTTACGTAGGTTTGAACCCAACTCCTAACAGTACAAAACACCTGATTAGTCGAGTCGAGTCAAGTACGAGACACTGAAGACGACCTTACTGTTGAGGTCGAAATACGTATCTGTCAATGTACAATTAAGTGGTGGAATTAAATGGGATTGTACAAACTCGTCTTATGACAAGTGAAGGCATTCCACTAAAAAGCTCAAAATAATTTTCTTAACATGTTGTTATTGTTGTTCTATGTTTTATTCCTATGTTTATGTAACGATTTATAAATGTTCTCTCTTTCCCCTATGTCAGAATAAATAACGGTTGCTCAACCCCCCTCCCTCTCCCTCAAGCGTTACGTAATTTGTGCACAAAGCATTGTGCAATGGAATTCGATGATATAATTTATTTTCACCTGTCATAAGACGAGTTTGAACAATCCCATTGAATTCCACCACTTAATTGTATCCTGACAGATACGTATTTCGACCTCAACAGTAAGGCCGTATTCAGTGTCTTGTACTTGACTCGACTTCGCAGGATCGCAGGTAATTTATTTTGTTAACGAATGTAAGGTTAATATTGATGTTATTGTAGTAGGTGAAACTTGGTTGAAAAAGGAAAATTCTTGTATTTATAATATACCAGGTTATCGTGCATTTTTTTCGTGTCGTGAAACTTCTTCAGGGGGCTTAGCCATGTTTGTGAGGAATTCATCAGAATATATGTTAATAGAGAATAAAACAATCGATGGTCTACATTATATCCAATTAGAAATTAAAGCTTATGGTCACCATTATAATATTATAGGTGTGTATCGTCCTCCGTCTTTCGATTACAATGATTACCAAAATGTTCTGGAAAGTTGGTTATCTAAGGCTGTTTCTTCAAAGCCGTTGTTTATTGTTGGGGACGCCAATATCCCAGTTAACATACATAATAACAATGTTGTAACTCGATATATAAACCTTCTAGCATCTTATGGTTACGTTTGCAGCAATAATTTTCAGACACGCCCTGCAAGTAATAATGTTTTGGATCATTTTGTTTGTCCAACTGACTTTACCACTAGAATAAAAAATTATACAATTCTTAGTGATATCAGTGATCACATTCCTGTCCTATCGTCTATTTTTCTCCACAATGAGAGACGAAAACAAAAATTGAGTATGAATGTTGTTGACCGTGTAAAGTTACATAATCAGTTCTCCTTGTTTATAAATAATTTTCAAATTACGGAAGACATTGATGCTTCACTTAATATTATTATTGAAAGGTATAATAAAATACTAGCCGACTGCACTAGATCGTTTTGTAAGCTTGTCAGTGTTAAAGGTGAACATTGCCCTTGGATGTCATATAAACTTTGGCGGTTGATACAAATAAAGAATAACTATCTAGTAAAAGCGAAGCATAAACCTAATGATCTGCATATAAAGGCAATGTTAGATCATGTGTCACGAAAAGTTAAAACTGCAAAAAAAGAGTGCAAAACAGAATATTATGAAAACATTCTCAAAAACTCTAGTTGTACTAACGTATGGAAAAAGTTAAATGAAATTTTTGGCCGCACTGACGGTAAAGATCAAATAAAACTAAACGATAAAGGAATAATCATAGACTCTAATCAAGAAGTAGCTGAGCTTTTCAATCGATTTTTCTCTAGTATCGGAAATGATCTGGCCAATAAGCTCCCAAAAAGTAGTTTTGATACATTGAAACCTATAAAACCACTTGGTAATTCAATATTTTTGCGACCCAGCAGTTCGAATGAAGTGAGTGTCCTTATTAGCCAGCTTGACGCTAGAAAAAGTAAAGGTTATGATAATATTTCCGCTGATCTTTTGAAAACCTATATTGGTCCTTTTTCCAAAATAATATCAGAACTGTTTAATAAAATGATTGAAGCTGGTTACTATCCAGCTACTATGAAAATAGCTAAGGTTACGCCAGTATTTAAATCTGGTGACTCTAGAGACCCCAGCAATTATCGGCCGATATCAACTTTGTCGGTTATAAATAAAATTTTGGAGAAACTCTTAACCATCCGGCTTACAAACTTCTTTTGTGCCAATAATGTATTGTATAAATTTCAATATGGCTTTCGAGAAGGATGTGGTACCTCAACAGCTATAACTGAACTTATTGATGAGCTAGTGACTGAAATCGACCAAAAGAAGATTGTGGGGGGCTTATTTATCGACTTAAAAAAAGCTTTCGATACTATAAACCATAGAATCCTGTTGAACAAACTTGATCGATATGGAATAAGGGGTATTGCCAACGATTTAATACGAAGCTATCTCTCCGGTCGCACTCAATTTGTCACTATTAATGATGTACGTAGTAGTTTCCAGAGGGTTGATATCGGAGTCCCTCAGGGGAGTAATATAGGCCCTTTATTATTTTTGATTTTCATCAATGACCTAGGAAACCTTAGACTCAAAGGAACTCCAAGACTATTCGCTGACGATACAGCGTTGTTTTATCCTCATTCTAATGTCCAGTCAATTATTGAAGACATTGAATATGATTTAGTGTGCCTGATTGAATACTTCAATGGGAATCAACTTTCTTTGAATATTTCGAAAACAAAATACATGCTTTTTCATTCACCACGGAAGAAAGTACCGCAACACTGCCATCCATTTGTTGATAATTTACATATTGAAAAAGTCTCAACATTTAAATATTTGGGACTTCACTTAGATTCTGGCCTTTCATGGGATATTCATATTCAACATGTAGCCAGTAAAGTTTCCAGATTATGTGGTCTTATGAAAAGGGTGCGAGGTTTCGTGCCCAACGATGCACTGCTAATATTTTATTATGCATGCATCCATTCAACACTTCAGTACTTAATCATTGTTTGGGGTCATGCCGCCAAATCAAAATTGAAAAAAATTCAAACGTTACAGAACAGATGTTTAAAAATAGTATTCAATCTGCCTTTACTATTTTCCACGTTTCTGCTTTACACTAGTTTACCTCATCGAGTTATTCCCATTGTGGGTCTACGTGACATCCAATCTATTTTATTTGTTCACAATTGTTTGTATAATCGTGAATTCCATCACAATATATCCTTTCCAATTAGAGAAAATTCCTTGCTCACAAGAAACACTAATGAACTATTGAGAAGTAGTGCATCCACAAATTTAGGACTATCGCGCATAACAATTTACGGTCCAAAGAAGTTTAATAACTTACCCATTAGCCTAAAAACTATTTTGAACAAAACGCAATTTAAAAGTAAACTTAAGAAGCATATGATGAGGAACGTGAATGAATATCTTCTCTAATAACGTCAACCATTTCAATTTGTATTGCTGTAGGTTTTTCTGGCTCCTGCTGGTTTTTCTCCTATAGCGTAGCTCAACTAGTTTTAAATTCAGTATAAATATTAATTTACTTGTAGCCACAAAACGTTATCACTATTGTATGTGTAGTAACTTAGATTTAGTTTTCATTTGTAAATCCCTTCAAAGGAACCTGGTTCCACTGGGATTTCATAAAGTTTAATTAGTTTTCGCTTAAATGTCCCCCGCGTTTTAGTTTTTTTTTATTAGTTTGAGTCCACACCAGGGGGCTCTCAATGCGAGCTTTTTGGTGCGGGGGTCAGTGGAGGGTCAAAAAACAAAAAAAAAAAAAAAAAAAAAAGCATTACAAGTACTGGCACTGGTGTAGCCTTTGTGAGTATTCAGTTATTTTTTAATTTGCTTTATTAGTTGCTCACTTGTAGTTAGTTCATAATATGCGTTGCAGCTCTCGGGCTATCTAAGCTCTATGGAAGATGATATTAGGATTTCCATATCATTGTAAATCGTTTAACTTCACGTAGAAGTAACACACACAAAATCATTAATTAGTGTACATTTTTTTAAATATTGATTTTCTGCCAATGTTTATATTCATTGGTGGAGTTAAGCTGGGGCACGATGTGACACGGGGCCCAGTAAATCGAATATTTTTCCTTATAGGGGAACTGTTCCGATCTCCATCTCACTGAATATATATTCATCTTATCGCGAAACAATGAAATACGGCACCAATTTCGTCACTCCTTTTTGTCAACATGCGTGCTCAATGCTGAAAAATTACAAAAATAAGAAATAAATCAAATACCTTTCCATTGCTTTGTTTTTGATAGGATGAACATCGGAACCATGAGATGAAATCTAGGAGCAGTTTCCCTATTTAATTACGTACGCCAAAATTGTTCTGAAAAAAAAAAGATTTTTTGCCAATTTTCATAATTACCGGCGGAGTTAAGCTGGAGCACGTCTATTTTTAATTATTTTTAATTTTTTTTTTTCGAATAAACCACGAAAGAATTTCCAATGGAATTTCCGAACCAATACCAATTGAAATTTCTATATAAATTTCTAGATTTCTACAGGAATTCCTTCTGAAATTACTTTAGAAACTCTTCAAAAAATCCTTCAGGAACATCTAAAGGAATTCTGTTTCGAAAATTTGGACATTAGTAACACAAATCCCTATTTTGAATGTGAAACACTTCATGCCAAAAAATCCCAAAAATATCGGGATTACAGTCGATCCATCATTATACTTTTTCGAATATTTCTTTAGAATTTACTTCAGGAGTTGTTTTGGAAATTTTTCCAGAAATTGCTTAGAGTATTCATCCAAGTGATATTTCAGTAATGCATCTAAAAGATCGTTCGGGAAATTCTCCAGACATTGTTTCATAAAAATGACTCCTGTTTAATTCTAGAAATTCTTCTTTTTCTTCAAAAGTTCCTCCAGGAGTTCTATCGTAAATTGGGGGGTGTGATTCATTACAAAATTCCTCAAGCAATTTCTTTGAAATTTTTTTTCGCAAATGAAATACTACTTTCAGAAAATCCATAAGGATTTCTTTCAAAAATTCCTTCACAAAATTTTCTAAGATTTTTTCAGAAGCTTCTTTGAAGTTAGCTTCAAGAATCGCTTTAGCAATATTTTCAGAAATGCTTCCAGGTATTTCATAAGAAATTCTATTCCCTCGACTCCCGTAATTCCTCCGAAATTTTCTTCTGGAATTTCCGAACGAATCCCTGAAGGATTTTCCAAAGTCACTCACGAAGGATTTTTCGATATTCTTGAATTTCTATGGGCCCTTCAAAAATTTCTTATGAATTTCTTCTAGAGAATATTTCGGAAAATTCTCAGGAAATGACTTCTCAGATGGATCCAAAAATTTATTTGTAAAAGGAAGATATTCCTTTGAAAATTCAAAGAAGGAATTGTAAAAATTCCTTCAGAATTTAACTAAGAAATACCTTTGAAAAATCCTAGTGCGTCTTGAGTATTTCTTCGAAAATTCCTCAACGAATTCTTCTTAGAATTTCTTCGGAAATACTTCAAGAAATTCCTTCTGATTTTTTTTCGTATTTCTAATAGAAAATTCTTCGAAAATTCCTACGGAAATTGTTTCAGAGAAACATTCTAAAATTTCTTAATAAATTTCTTTAGAAATTATTTCAGGAACTCCTTTTAACTTTTTTGAGAAACTGCTTCGGCAATTATTTCATGGAATTCCTGGACAGATTCCTGTTATTTCTTAAGAAATTGTTTCGAAAATCTAGAAAGAAATTTTTGGAATTTCATAAAAAAAAATCTTTAGAGCTTCATTTTGGGGTTCAATCCATTTTTTTTTAAAATCCTTCTGACATTTCTCCGATAATTATTAAGACCTTCGGATGTGTGTGAGTGAGAGATGGTTAGTGATAGCGAGTGAGTTGTTTGTGGTCGCTATTTAGTTGGAGTTTTTCCCGTGTTATAAGTACCCATGCTACGATTTCTATCGACGACGTGTTACCTGGTCTGAGCGACTACCTGTTAATCATAGTGGACTACTCCGTGCCGCCGGAATCGATGCAAAATTATCACTATAAATAATTTCCACAGATAACAGATATTGAGGCTGGCAATCGATACGTGTGTAAACATTCGCAACCGTTAATTTAAATGTATTTTAAATTGGGACCGCGTTTGGCAATCGATTGGAGATGGCGCAAGGATCATTGTTATTGAAAACGCAGCCCGAATGCGGCTGTCAAATGCATTGGCTGCGTTCGACGCTTGTTAATCAGCTGCATCCTTATGTACTGCCGCAATCAGTTGAGTAGATGGCAGTAGTGGGCCAACGTATATCAATTCAAAAGTTTACACAGGATTTTCAATAAAATTTGTTCTAGCTTCAATATCTGTTATCTGTGTAATTTCCAAAATCTCGAAGTCATCCATCTTGTTCCCGTTGTCGAACCTATCGTTGCAATATAGACCTGTGCAGGAGTTCATGAAATTCACTCACCCGATGGATTTTGACATTTGAGTCTTCTCGAACAAAAGTTCATTTTGCGTTCATTATGCGACCCGCTCAAACGTCATAATTTCTTGGGGGAGTTCATTTTGCGTTAGTCTATTGTATGCTACACCATCCGAATCACTCACTTGAATGAACCCCAACAGAGCACTCACTCGTTCGGTTCTTACAAAAATGGGAAAAGACAAACCAATTCTCACCGTTCCTGTTGGTTCTGCCGGCAGTGCCTTTCTCGCGCAAAAAGGTAATAAATGTAGCCTTTACGCTTACACCTCGATGATGTACAAGAAAGGCAAAACAGTTACACCGTCTAATATTATGGAAAATTTACACTAGTAGACGACAGATGGCGCTTCCTCCTATGTTCGAATTTTGACTTTCGGACAATTTGATAGTACTGTGAAACTGAACGAAGAGCATACTTACGCCTAAATGCGTGCAACACGAGCATCTTCATAATGCGATGAAACTCTTAATGGGAGCAAACCACGGATAAACTTTAAAAATATTCATAGATGCAAGGCATTTTTTATAACACATTATTGTTCTATGTGACTATGTCTCATCACTATTTTAATATTATCTATTTTTTGCAATTAGCAATTATTATGAAATTCAATAGTGATCAACAGCGTTTTAGTCTCTGTCGGATGCAACTTGTTGCAAAAAAATCGGTTAAGAGTTACTATGTGAAAAATTGGCTAATGTTTTTTATGGCATTTTGTGCACACACATACACACACACGGACAGACAGACATTTGTTCAGCTCATCGAGCTGAGTCGAATGGTATAGAACACTATGGGTCTCCGGGACTTCTATCAAAAGTTCGAATTTGGAGTGAAATGATAGCCTTTCGGTACAACTTAGTTGTACGAGAAAGGCAAAAACGATCGCGTGAAGATTTGGACAGGACCGACGATTATGGAGAAAACTTTTATCAGCTGTTGGATCGTATCAAGCAGATGATAGAGGAAGGAAATGCGAAAATTGAGAAGAAGATCGAGTCTAGCAACGCATCTCTTATCAATGAAATCTCCACATTGCGTGATGAAATGAACCAGCTTAAAGTTGACTACGCTCGGGATTTCAATGGGTTGAGTCAAACACATGCAAAAACAGCCGAAGAAGTACGACGGAATAAAGATACTGCTGGGAAACTGTTGAAGTCAAATGACTTGATTCTCACTGGAGTTCCATACAAGCCAACTGAGAATACTGATGATTTCCTGCAAACATAGCTGTAGCCCTTGGCTATGGTGACTCGAATGTTCCACCCGTATTTTCCAAACGTCTAGCTCGTTTGCCCATCGCTGCTGGAGCAACGTCGCCTATCCTGTTCCACCTTGCATTCAAGGCGTCCAAGGATGAATTTTTCCGTCGCTATTTTTCTATGACGAAACTGAGTTTGCTTCATCTGGGCTTCAATGTGGACAGGCGTATCTACTTCAATGAAAATCTCACCGAATCTGCACGAGTTATCAAGGGAGCTGCACTGAAACTGAAACGCAGTGGTCATCTTCAGAACGTGTTCTCCAAGGAAGAAACTATTTTCGTGAAAACTCTCGAGGATGCTCCAGCACTACCGATCTACGATTTAGACCAGTTAGCTGAATTTGGAAGCAGAAAGTAACCCTATCCTATGCATTTTCTTTATTTCCTCCAACATTATTTCCATGACTCCGTTCCTTGCGCTATCCGTGTTTTCTTCCATCCTAAAAGTTAAACGTTTGGCTCGCCAACACGTTTCTATTCACGTGGAGTTCATCGTATTCTGCCAGTGCCGCTGTTGTTGCTGTTGTTGCCCACCGTTTTGTCGAAGTTTCCGTAGCCATTAGCTTCCAATTGGATTTGCGATCAAAAACCACATTCATAGCATATCGCCTATGGATTTGTAACAAAAGTGCATCTGATCATCTACAGTACAAACGACTACGTAACAAGGTAACACATCAAATAAATAAATCGAAATCTAACTATATGACCTCTAATCTAGAGTCAGCCAGTTCAAATAAACAGCTCTGGGCCAAATTGAAACACCTTAATGTTACTGGCGGTGTCTGTAGGAATAACACGCCGTATACTGGTGAAGAAATTAACGCTTTTTTTAGTGAAAGTTTTACACGAGATCAAGTACATTCTTCGATACCACCATCTAATTTTGACGGCTTCTCGTTCAGTCCATGCAATGGTCTCGAAGTTTCGAATGCTATTCTCTCAATCTCTTTTAACGCAATCGGTATAGATCTTCTTCTCCTTCTTCTTCTTATTGGCATTACATCCCCACACTGGGACAGAGCCGCCTCGCAGCTTAGTGTTCATTAAGCACTTCCACAGTTTTTAACTGCGAGGTTTCTAAGCCAAGGTACCATTTTTGCATTCGTATATCATGAGGCTAACACGTTGATACTTTTATGCCCAGGGAAGTCGAGATAATTTCCAATCCGAAAATTGCCTAGACCGGCACCGGTAATCGAACCCAGCCACCCTCAGCATGGTCTTGCTTTGTAGCCGCGCGTCTTACCGCACGGCTAAGGAGGGTCCCAATCGGTATAGATGGTATTCCTTTAAAGTTCATAAAGATAATCCTTCCGGCTGTAATTACACCAATAACTTATCTTTTCAATTTATTCATCTCAACCGCTACATTTCCTCGCGCTTGGAAGGTTGCGAAAATTATCCCGATACGCAAGAAACCTGCTGGAGCTGGTTTGAACAATCTCCGTCCAATCAGTATTTTGTGTTCGCTCTCAAAGGTGTTTGAGAAAATTCTCAAGATTCAGGTTCAAAGTTATTTACAACGTTTTAATCTTCTAAGTCCTTATCAGTCTGGCTTCAGATCCACTTCAACACTCCTCAAAGTCAACGATGATTTACAACAGTGCGTTGACAGAAAAGGTGTTGCTTTTAATAGATTTCTCTAAAGCATTTGATAGAGTCTCCCATGTCAAACTACTGCATAAATTGTCATATCAATTCAGTTTTAGTCGTGATGCTGTTTATCTAATAAGATCTTATTTGCATTCGCGTACTCAAGTAGTGGAATTAGATGACGGTCTATCCAGCCCCATCAACATTCTATCGGGTGTACCCCAAGGATCAGTTTTAGGTCCATTGCTTTTTTCGGTATTTATAAATGATTTACCAACAGTCTTAAAATACTGTTTGATCCAAATGTTTGCAGATGATGTACAACTGTATATCTGTTCAGGTGATGCTAACTTAGAAAACTTTGATTAATTTTGACCTACAAAGAGTGTTGCAATGGTCGATAAATAATTTGCTTCCCATAAATTAATCGAAAACCAAAGTAATGTTCATCTGTAGACGACATATTCGTACAATTTTACCTGAATTAAGAATTGATAACGAAATACTAGAATATGTCGACAGAGCTCGTAATCTTGGCGTAATTTTTCAGTCTAATCGCGAATGGGATTCTCATTTAAATGCCCAATGTGGGAAAGTCTACGCAGGCATTAGACACTTACGACTAACTGCAGGAATGCTTCCTACTTCTACAAAACTTAAACTATTCAAATCACTTTTGTTGCCCTATTTCTCTTATGGCGCAGAATTAGTTTTAAATGCTTCTGCTGCAGCCTTTGATCGTTTAAAAGTGTCGTTAAATCATTGCGTTAGATGGGTATTCAACTTATCTAGATTTTCTAGTGTAACACACCTTCAGCAGCAATTGGGTTGTTCTTTTTATAGCTTTTTTAAATTGCGAAGCTATGTTACTTTATTTAAAATTATGCATTACGGTCCACAATACCTTACTGAAAAACTGCTGCCATTTAGAAGTGCCAGAGTCCGAAACCTTGTCGTTATACAGCATAGCTCCTCCCATTATAGCAATACGTTCTTTGTACGTGCAATAAACCTTTGGAATCTACTTCCACCAGAAATTAAATCTGTTCATTCGATATCAAGATTCCGCAGTGAATGTATAGGCTGGCTAAATGAAGGGAACTAATTTGAATGCGTAAGCAGTAGATTACGGAACGAGATTTTTTTTTGCTAGTTTGCTTGTTAAGTTTTATGTTGATCTGAATTCAATGGAAATTGTAAAAATGTGGAAAGAACAACGAATAATTCGATTGTAGAAATTTATAAGGGTTAGCTCTTACTCTACAAGTATAATTGAATAAATAAATAAAATAAATAAATATTCCTTTAAAAAATTGATAATCACTTCAGAATTTTTTTTTAAAGAAATCGTTCGGAAATTAATTTAAGAGCTCTTTTTGAAATTTCATCTGGAATTTCTTTTGAAGTTTCCGTTAGAAACTCTTCTGAAAATTCCATCTGTAATACTTATTTAATTGTTTAATAAATTTCTACAAAAAATCTTTCGATAAAACTTCCGGAATAATTTCGGCAGGAATTTGAAAAGGAATTTCGTATGGTATTTCTAAAAGGATTTCCTGGAGGAAGTTTCTTGGGAGTTTCAGGAGAAATTTACAACGGCTTTTACAGAGATTTTTTTCCGAAGGATTATCTGGGAGAATGTCAAAGAAATTCCTGGCATAATTTTTCTGCAGTGATTTCCTGGAAAAAATTCTGAAAAATTTCCTTAAACGTATCTTGACGAAATTGCTAAATCAATTTCCAAATAAATTCCTAGATATATTTTCGAAGGATTTCTCCTAAAGGAATTTTTGTTGGTATTCCTGAAAGTATTTTTGAAGAAAGTGAAGGAATTTCCGAAGAGATTTTCATAAGAAATTTCCAAAAGAATTTCTAAAAGAATTTCCGAAGAAATCCTTTAAAGAATTCGTAAAGGAATCATCATAAAAAAATCGAAATGTTCTTAGAATCCCTCCTTTGAATTTTCAAAGAAATGTCTTGAGAAATTTCAAAAGGAATTTCTGGATTTATCTCCGAAGTTCCCGAGGATTTTTTGTGGAAATTCCAGACGAAAATAGAAAAATGTTCAAAGAAATTTTTAAGGACACTCGCCACGGAATCCAAGTTTCAAAGTACTCGCGTTTTCAAGGGCACACCATTCGACACGAAAGTAACGCACAACTGTCTTTTTCATTATTTCACGCATGTTGCGATGCAGCAAAGCTGAAATTATAAAAAAAATGACAGTTGTGCGTTGCTAAAGCTATGTCCATTTAGAATCCGGAATCATTCATTGTATTGCAGCGGCACGGAAAGTGACCGCTGCAAGAATTCTTTTACAGCCTAGGCGCCCACTTGCTGTGGTATAAATTTCACGAAGTTTCGTGCAGCGTGTCAAAAATTATTCCAGAAAGGAGAAAAAAAAGTCTGCACACCCACGTTGATAATCCTGTCATCGACGATGGAACCTACGTCAAAATGGATTTCGGACAGCTTCCTAGCCAAAAATTCTACATGGTGACGGCACGAGGAGTAGTTCCTGCGAAGTTTAAGTTTACTTTTTGGACAAAGTTGCAAAAAAAAAATGGAAGATTTTAGCAAGGGATATGCAACTGTGGGACATAGACCTAAGTGTTTGTGACGAATAAGACGATGGACTCGAAGCTGTACAAGGAGGAATGTCTCAAAAAACCGCGGTCGACCTTCCATAAAGCCCATAAAGGTCCTGTGAAGTTTTGGCTAGATTTGGCGATTTGCCACTACAGCCGGGAAGTCATCCAGTGGTACCGCGATAATAACGAAGATTTCATCGATAAAAAGATAAATCCACGCAACTGCCCACAGCTGCCACTGCTCCGGCCCATCGATACATTTTGGGCAGTAATGAAGCGGAAGCTTAGGAAAAGTGGAAAAAGTGGAAAAACAGCTCAGATGACCAAAATGTGGAGCAAATGTGCCAAGGAAGTTGACTCCGGAGGTGTGCAACTTCTGATGAGAGGAATAAAGAAGAAGGTGCGAATTTTCACTAGAAAGAAGAAGAAATTATTTGTATCAATATTTTTTCCTTAAAGTACAGTGAATTACCCTTGTTTTGATGTATTAACCTTATTTGTACGTCAATCCGTTACCGAGACACAGATGATTCTATTATTCCAGATTCTAAATGGACATAGCTTTACCGTATTGAGTGGTGTGCCTTTGAAAACGCAAGTACGTTGAAATTTGGATTCCGTGATGAGTGTCCTTAAAGAATGTTCATGAGACGAACCGGTCACGGGCTGAAAATCTCGGTAATAAAGATAATACAGTGCGGGACCGAAATCCGTTCAGCACCGAAATCCGTCCACCTCATGAGATATCAATAAATTAAAGGGAGTTAAAGGTAATTAATGTAGAAATAATTTATCTTGTCTTGTTCAGATACTTGGCAGTAAGCTTTTAGAGCATTGAAATGGAAAGAAGACCTTGAAATTAAAACAACAAAAATCAAAAACAAATCGCCACCCACCAAACGCGAAGTTTTGGCCGTCATTTTGTTTTCGGGTAGAGCATTATTGCACCAAAAGTAACTGTGTTTCTTTGCTAATTGCGAATGATTACATAAGAAAAGCGGAATACAAATCGAAGAGATCGCTTCTTAAGGTGCGTATCGAACTATTTACAGTGGTAGTTTAGTCAATCCCTCCTTAGCCGTGTGGTAAGACGCACGGCTACAAAGCAAGACCATGCTGAGGGTGGCTGGGTTCGATTCCCGGTGCCGGTCTAGACAATTTTCGGATTGGAAATTGTCTCGACTTCCCTGGGCATAAAAGTATCATCGTGTTAGCCTCATGATATACAAATGCAAAAATGGTAACTTGGCTTAGAAACCTCGCTGTTAATAACTGTGGAAGTGCTTAATGGACACTAAGCTGCGAGGCGGTTCTGTCCCAGTGTGGGGATGTAATGCCAATAAGAAGAAGAAGAAGAAGAAGAAGTTTAGTCAATCAGACTGTTTCAATTTAAATATTTAGTTAAAAAATAGATGTACGGATTTTGATCCTTTGATTCGAAATCCGTCCACGGTGGACGGATTTCGAGTCAGGAGTAGTTGATTTTATTCATTATTTTATTATGTTTTTCGTAGTTTTTAATGAGTAAATGTGAAATATTTCAAAAGTAGAAACCTTCATGCTCCTATGGCAATGAAAAACGATTTGTTTACATTCCATTCTTATTTTCTAATGACTTTTTCATATACTAAGGTGCTCAAGTGTACGGATTTCGATGTCCCACGGTAGTGATTTTAATAATAATAACGAGAACGTTGAGGACCGCTGCAGGAAGTGCAATTCAGTAGGAAAGACGATCGAGCATATCGTGTCAGGGTTTCCTGCCTTAGCTGATTCAGCCTATCTCGGTTGCCATAACGAAGTAGCCAGGATTGTGCACCAACAGCTTGCTTTAAAGCACAACTTGGTTAACCAGTTTGTCGCCTACTTCAAAAATGTGCCTGACACAGTTCTGGAAAATAATTTCGTGAAGCTGTACCGGGATCGCTAGATCATAACGGATGTCCTCATTCGTGCCAATCGGCCCGACATAAGGATGAAACTGGTGATCCTCATCGACATTGCTGTACCGCTAGACCATAATGTCCAAACAACATTTTCCAACAAGATAACAAAGTACCACGACTTGGCGGAGGAGTTGAAGCAGGTGTGGCACTTAATGAACACAATGTTGCGAGGCAGCAATATTCCAATAGGGGATGTAATGCAAACAATGAAGAGAGGTATGTAAAGGACTATTCCGTACTTTTTAAAATTATCGTTGTATTTTAAATAGAGTACTGAGCCAACTCGGTAATCGATTTAAGAGCTTTTTCCAAAATTCACATCATGCTTTCAAGAGTTGAAAGTTAGAATTTACATCACCTGTACATTAAAATCTGTCAAGACGGTCTCAAAAGTCTGGCACAACTTTGCCGAATCGCTCGATGTCGGTATCTGTTACACGTACCTACCCTCAGAAAGACAAGCTTTTGACGCCAATACACACGCGTTCGCTGCGGGTATACCATCATAGACACCATAGCACACGGCAGTAATTCCTTCGAAAGAACTTTCCTCAACGACGAAAAGCGGGAAAAGGTAGCGAGGGAATGATAGTAAATCCCCCACGGCAGTGAAATCCATCATCGATCTCAAGGCTATACGTCCACGGGCTACATGGCTCTTGGCTTTGCTGGATGTTTGTATTTGCTTCATTGAAACGAATATTTTTGCGAACTGCAAGCCCTAAGACAAACAGAGCGAGAAAATGGAAAAGTTTGTTGAAAGAAATTTCAGGGATTGCGAGACACCGCAGCAGCTCCGGAATGACTCCACCGTTGGCGAGTCACGTTGTGGCGGTTGGAGTACGACAGTCGGCAAGCATAAGTAGGATTCAGCAGACCGGTTGGTAGGGGTATGATGTGGTGGGTCAGGAAGGAGAGCCAAAATGAAAACTTCGTCGTCTGGATTTGAGCTATGAGTTTGATTTTCCCGTGACATTTTGTCGAATAAGTGGCAATTATAATGTAAGTGAGAGTAAATCAAATCAACGCAGTTTTAATTTTTAAATTAATTTAATTATAGAATAAATTTCCCTTCATGATGCTTTTAGTTCATTTATTAGCCATATACTGAATATATTTGATTGATACCCGCTTAGAGTGCAATTTCACATAAAGCGCCCGGCCAAAACCAGTCATTCGATTTTTGCGGTGTGCATTATGGCTTTCTCAACAACTGATGCCTTCATACAAACGTATATTCGTACAAGTGCCCAATGGAGGGAATTTGGATTTATCAGTACCAGCTATGTTGCGAAGACCGACGGATGTCACTGGAAGACGATCAAGCACGATGCATGCACTCTATGATGGTCTCGCTTTCTCGGTGCATGAGTTACTAGTTGAGCTACTGCTGCTCGCTGGATAGGAAAACTTCTCACTTTCCAACGTATTGCGGTTGATATCAGGATGGGCTCTTCCATAAAAAAATGGGGCGGTGTTCGAAACTGGATTCAACATGTTTGTTTTTGAAAACTGCTTAAAAATTTACAAGATTTGATAGCCGTGTGGTTAGCGGCGTCAGTCGTCTGGGCGTATTTGCGTTGGGTTCGATTCCCGCCTAGAAAGGAGAGAAGTTTTCGTAAAGCGAAAATTTTTCCTCTAGTCCACTGGGTGCTGTGTGAATGTCCTGTCCGTTGTCTAATGCTAGGTGTAAGGGCCTCATACACGCTTCGACATGTTGTAAACTTTGACTCCACCCCCATGATGTTTGGTTCGACTTAACTCCGACAGAACCAAATTTCCTGGGGGCAGAGTCAAAGTTGTATAACATCTTGGTGCGTGAATGGGGCCCTTAATGTTTTAATCTGTGCGACCTCTGGTCGAAAACGGGGATTCTGTCTTTTTTATTCTACGGGAACTGATTCACCGCCGAACGGGTTGCGGCTGACATCAGATACAATTGGATTCAAGTAGGCGTAGTGTTCAAAGATATCGAAGTGCTTTTAACAAGCATCGGAAATGGCGGCATTATTGCTGGTCCTGTTAGCGTTGACATCGAGTTCTCCATTTAAAAGTGCCAGTACAGGGCTTTGAAGTGCCAATACAGGAATGCGGAACCCAAAAGTGTCTGATCAGCAAATGACCTTTCTCGTTATTCTCCACCTTCGGTTTCGTTTAACTGTAACAGTTGCTTGGCAGGGACTTGTCTTCGAATGGAAATAACAAGATGGCTTTGCCACTTCTCCCCCATTTTCTCGACAACCTATGAATCATTATTTTTTGCGGGTTCTCGTTCTGACCGTCGACTTCAATTGGTTCTCGGATGAACCGAAACAGATGGCGTTGGATCGACCCCCCTTTGATAAGAACATGGTTGGTCTATACTCTGAAGCCACATTGGGAAGTTCATTGCGCGACAACTGCACGGTTCTAATGGGATCGAGACTCGGTTGTAGTTGCTGCTTGGTGGTCACCTCTACCGACAACGACCTCTCCGTGACGTTGGGCTGTGAGAAAGGGGTGTTCAACTAATACTAGATCGGAAACGAGATGCTTTGACACGATTGGATTTGGAACGTGTTGAACCGAACCGGTTGCCGTCATATTACGTGTGTGGTAGCGACATACTTCTGCTCGATAACGTTCTTTTGTGATACCTCGCAGCAGTGATGAAAAAAAAACTCCGAAAACGTTTCTCCCAGCATACATAAATCGATCTGGATGTCATTAAAAAGCTCGTAATGTTCTTGAGTCTGGCCGCAATTTTCTCACTTCTCTATTTGGGAGATTTGTACCATCGCCTTCACAGCCTTTCTCATCACTCACCTGACGGAAAAGGGAGTGAACAAAAAGGAAAGGAATATGGATGGGAGAAAAATGGTAATTTTGGGAAAGGGACCCTTGAAGAGGGCATACAACGTATACACGTACAAAAGCTTATAGCTCCTTACCTCAGCGGGTTATACACAACAGAATACTTTGAAGGTTCAGGTTTTTGTAGTCAATTTCACTTAGTGAGTGTTTTCCAAATATTTGAAAACGCAGTTGCGCATAAACTGATCAGTTACATATCAGATGATAAGAAGTTCCACATCGGATTCACAACCACCACATAAACATGATTCAATACGTTGAATCATGGCATGTGATAGATGAGTCGACAGTGACCTGTCAAGGCCTTGACTAAGACACTGCAATTCTGTATAGACAGATTAGCTAAATAGTTAGCTACTACCGGAAATGGCCAACACTTAGATATTGGGATAGCTGGCTCATGACCATAAAGTCTTGTGATGCTCTCGTGCGGGATAACTCATCAGCCAATTCGTTTCCAGCTATGGAAGAATGGCCAGGTATCTATATAAGGTGTAACGTATTCACTGAATTCAGTTCCTCATTTTGAGTTCGACATGCGATTACTTACTTCGACCTCGAGTTGGCCGAAGCGAGAGCTTTGCTAGCTGCTTGGGTATCTGAACAGAATGTATATTACTTTGCCCATAATGTGTTTCTGCAGTGTGGATTGCACTCCACACATAATGGCAAATATTTCCGCTTGAAAGACATTGCAGTGCCTACCCACTGAGTGGGACTGTTCCAATCTCAGCTCATGCGAGTAGACGCCTGCACCTGCTCTACCTTCGATGAGGGAGCCGTCAGTGTAACAAACAATGCTATCCGACATACTTCTCTCCAAATCTATACAGTAAACTAGTAACAAGTGTGAGATCACTTTGGAGATGTAACAATGAAGTGTGTGTAGAACTGCGGTTTACAGGATTCTCTTCCATGAAACCGAGAACCCATAATCGAAAAGTACAAGAAAGTGCTTCTTGTTTGAGATGTGTGCAACCGTGGGAGTCGAAGAGAACGCACCAGTCATTGCCATTAGGCACATTCTTTGAAGATGGCCTAATTTAGCCTGAATTGTCCTCACTTCATCATTTCGCCACCACACAAAACATCCATAAGCCAAAATTGGTCGTACAGCTGTTGTGTTAATTCATTTGATATATTTGGGTTCAAGACCCCAAGGTTTAACAAAGGTTCGCCGGCATTGGCCACGCCTTCTTGACTCTGAACTCAATGTTAGGTGTCCAGGAGAGTTTGAAATCAAAAATTAGTCCCACATACTTTACCTGATCCGTTACATTGATTTCAGAGTCAAAAGGATGTAATGGGCGAATACCATTACGGTTACGTATTTCCGTGAAAAGTACAATAGATTGGCGACACCAACCTTCGACTGCCTGAAGAGCGTTTTGCATCAAGTCGAATAAAGTAGTAATACACAAACCGACTATCAATATTAGATAGTCGTCGGCAAATCCATAGGTAGGAAAACCGCCATTATTGAATAATCTCAATAGCGTATCTGCAACAAGATTTCACAAAAGTGGAGATAATATTCCCCCTCGAGGGCATCCGCAGACACTTAATTTCCTAATCGCTAGAGTAGAAATATCAGTTTTTAAGCATCTGGTGAATCCATTTGGTTATTATATTAGGGAGCCTATGACAACGTGCGACAACGTCTGAAACTCTTTGCTTCTTCATATGAAGCACGTCCTCCTTTAGGGATATACTTTACAGTGGCATCCCGCCAGGATATGGGAATACACCCGATTCTGTTTTTAAACGGATTTTTTTACACGGACGTGTAAAAAAATCCCATACAAAGTTTTTGCAAAGTTGCTCCATTTTGCATGATTCGTCGAGAAATAATAAATCTTTTTTAACACGGATTTTCGAATTTTTAACTGAAAACTTTTTTTTACACGGAACGCATTTTATTTATTTATTTATTATCAGACTAAGGCCGGAGTGGCCTGTGCTGCACATAAAAGTCTTCTCCATTCAGCTCGGTTAATGGCTGCACTTCCCCAACCACGCAGTCTGCGGAGGGTCCGCAAATCGTCCTCAACCTGATCGATTCACTTTGCCCGCTGTGTACCTCGCCTTCTTGTTCCCATCGGATCGTTGCCGAGAACCATTTTCACCGGATTACTGTCCGACATTCTGGCGACGTGCCCGGCCCACCGCAGTCTTCCGACCATTGAATCGATTCAGTAGTTATGATTCCACGAGCCTGAGCCCAAGACCCGTAGCTACATGAAAAGACTTCAGGAACATCCGAAGATGCTATATCGACACATCCAGGGAAGTGTGTATCAAATAGGATCGTTCATCCGATCGAAGAGCATTCTTTTAGGCTTTCCGAGTTGACTTAAAAGACTCCGTCCCTGCTGAATGGCGTCTGTTCCAACTCCTTCTGCACTGCTTCCTGAGTTTAGCCAATTCGGAATGGCACCATGTGGTTCCTCTTGAGGTTTTCACAGAACGCAAAGGGCAAGCTTCTTCGAAAGCTTCCACGATATAATACGTTGTAGTCTCAACGGCATCATCCAAGTCGGTAGGAGTTTCAATGGTTGGCAGGTATCCATGAAATTTTGTCGAGAGCAACTATGTACAAAGATCCCAGTTGGTTGAACGAGGATTTCTAAAACGCAAGGTCTGTGAAGTAACATTCAAATGATCAAAGTAGATGAAGCGATGGTCAGATATAGATTCCTCATCTGACACATGCCAATTCGTCAACTAATGACTGATTCTAATGAAGTAAATGGTTATGTCTAACACCTCTACTCTTCTGAATACCATACAGGTTGGGCGATTGCCTATGTTAAGTAAACCAAGTTCCTTAAGAGCTACCCTAGATGATGTGATGAGCATCCGCATCACTGCCGACAATTAGCGGAAAGCCTTTAGAAGTGCAATAAATGACATCTTGTTTGAAAGCATCCCTAGGGGATGGTTCATCATGTGAGAAATAAACCGAACAATAGACGTATTTTCTGACGGGCGTTCCACCAGTTACATCAATTGTGACAGCACATAGGTTCTTCTTCTTCTTCTTATTAGCATTACATCCCCACACTGGGACAGAGCCGCCTCACAGCTTAGTGTTCATTAAGCACTTCCACAGTTATTAACTGCGAGGTTTCTAAGCCAAGTTACCATTTTTGCATTCGTATATCATGAGGCTAACACGATGACACTTGTATGCCCAGGGAAGTCGAAACAATTTCCAAACCGAAAATTGTCTAGACCGACACCGGGAATCGAACCCAGCCACCCTCAGCATGGTCTTGCTTTGTAGCCACGTGTCTTACCGCACGGCTAAGGAGGGCCCCAGCACATAGGTACATCTCTGGTTGTTAGTTCAGAGATAAGTGTAGCAACGATAGCGTTGTTACGTTGTTAACAAGTACACATGCACTTCATTACTGAAGGCTGAAGATTGATTTGAGCTATCTTAAGAGCACTCCTCACAGAATCCAAGTTTCAAAGTGCTCGCGTTTTCGGGGGCACAACACTCGATACGGATGCGGCGCACAACTGTCATTTTTGTTGATTTAGCTTTGCTGCGTCGCAGCATGCGTGCAATAATAAAAATGACAGTTGTGCGTTGCTTCCGTATCGAGTGGTGTGCCCCCGAAAACACGAGCACTTTGAAACTTGGATTCTGTAAAGAGTGACCTTAACTGAAGCCATTGCAAATTAAGATAATACACTCCACAATTTCAGCATTGATATGAACAGCAACGATGAAACCAATTTGGTATCTTATCAAAAACGTCAAAGACGAACCACAGAGTACAATGTGTATAACGCAGAAAGGTGCCAATTTAATGAAAAACTAAATAAAAACATACTCATAATCCCACCCTTATTTACCCTTAAGTTGAGATTGAATAAAAGTAGCCGATTATTTCGAAGAAGCAAAAAGTCAACTACGCCATAGCTCCGGTTAGCGCAGTAAGGGCTAGATACTGTGAAGGGACCCTTTCGCCAGTCCGTACCCACGGCCCGCAATTAAGCAATACATCAGGGGGGGACTATTGAGAACGCTCACGCCTATGCTAACGCACTTGACGTCAATACACACAACATCGACTTCAAGAGTGGCTACCTCACCACCCGTCGATCGCAAGCTATGATAGTAACCTAACGGTCCGTATCATAATCTCACGTTGGAGACGAGCACCCCGACAACAACCACCGCGCGTGAACCGCAATGACCTCTATATCTACATACTGAGGTCCCCGCAGTCTACCCGCGACATGTTGGTTGTCGGGGTGAGCAAAGTGTTCACTGCATCACAGGTGCCCTTACTGCACATGTTGGTTTTGTTCAAGACGCCACCACCGCTGCAGTTTCGACATAATCTGTTGAGATGCTGTGTTCACCGCATTCCATATAGCTTCCTCCCGGCACATCCTCTCGACGAGGTTGTCCGGGGTTGTATCCATACCACTAATAAGCAGCATGGCATTGCGTTCTATCTCGAATCGCGGGCATGCGAACATCACATGCTCTGCCGATTCTACCTCACCTACACATTCAGGACACTCCGCAGAATCTGCGAAGCCAAACCAAGGAATTTCTTAAAGCAGCCATGTTCAGACAACACCTGTGTTAGGTGGAAGTTGACTTGACCATGCTTCCTATCAACCCAGTTGGACACATCTGGAATCAGTCTGTGGGTCCAACGACCTTTGACTGCGGTGTCCCATGCTCTTTGCCATTTAAGCAACGAAGCTGCTCTCTTGACACGTCGCACTTGCACCGAGTCCCTTTCGTTGTAGCACTCCACATCCTCCTCTAAGAGTATGTCGATCGGCATCATTCCAGCTAAAACGCACACCGCCTCATATGATATGGTGCGATATGCGCTCGCGACACGTAAACACATCAGCCGGTGTACTCTGATCAATTTCTTTACATTGTACTCGGCTTTTAGTACTCGGCTTCAGTTCGACTTCATCTAGAGTGTCTCCTGTTACCTCCAGCATTACGTCATCCGCGAAGCCTTCTATTTTCACACCGGCCGGGAGACTTAGGCGTAATACTCCATCGTACATAATATTCCACAGAACCGGTCCGAGGATCGATCCCTGTGGAACACCCGCGGACACTACGATCGACTTTTGACCAGCATCAGTGTCGTATAACAGCACCCTATTCTGAAAATAGCTTTTCAGTATCCTGCACAGGTAATCCGGAACTCTCAATAGGTGCAGGAGTCAGCAATTGCTGCCCAGCTAGCATTGTTAAACGCGTTTTTTACATCAAGTGTAATCAACGCGCAGTACCTAATACCTCTTCTGTTTAAACCTCTCGCTATCTTGGCCGTATCCGTTACCGCTCGAATTGCTTCGATGGTAGAACGGCCCTTACGGAAGCCATACTGGTTGCTAGATAAGCCACCAGCACACTCTGTATAAGCCGACAATCTATTCAGAATGACCCTCTCTAGCAGCTTTCCAGCTGTGTCGAGTAGGCAAATTGGTCTGGAAGGATCCCCCGGCTGTTTGCCAGGCTTCGGTAATAGCACCAATTTCTGCCGTTTCCATCGATATGGGAAGTTTCCTTCGTCCATGCATCTCTAGAGGCAGCTCCTGAACATATCTGGATTGGCAAGAATGGCGTGTTTAAGGGCCAGGTTTGGAATACCATCCGGGCCTGGCGCCTTATTGAGCTTAAGTTTTCTTGCGGCTACGATAAGCTCTTCGTTAGTCACTAGCGGTACCACGTCAACTGACTCGTACGGAGTAGCGGGCCAGTTCGATGATTCATGCCTCGGAAACAACCTGTCGACTATTTTGGCCAACATCCCCGGAGATTTCTCAGGTGGCGTGGTATTGGTCCTAGCCATCACCATCCTGTATGCATCTCCCCATGGATTGTCGTTTGCCATCCTGCACAGCCGCTCGAAGCAGGCTCTCTTACTACATTTGATCTCGTAGTTCAGAGCTCTGCTCGCTGTCTGGAACACCCTGCGTCTCTCGACCTTATCAGCGTCTGTTCTGGCACGTCGCAGCCTTCTCTTTGCTCGAAGACAGGTTATACGAAGGTCTGCAATTGTATTAGTCCACCAGTACACAGGTTGCCGGTTTCCGGGAGGTTTGGTCCTCCTAGGCATCGTCACATCGCATGCACGGGTTAGTACATCGATTAACTCGTCACCACTTAATCCCGTTGTTCGCGTCTCCCATCGTAGTGATTCCTCCAAGAGTTCTGGGTTGAACTGCGAGGTGTGCCATCCTAGATCGGCTTTGCCGATCCGCCTTGTGGTTGCTACGGGGGTATACCGGATCATAAAACGAATTTCCTGATGATCGCTGGAGGTACGCCCCTCATGAACCTCCCATTCTGGCTCCACCGTCCATCCCACGCTGCAGAAGGTCACATCGATGCATGAATCACCGTTCGGTCCCCTGAACGTTGGCACTTCCCGACTAGGAGAGCATAACTGAAACTGAACACAATATTAACATATTGTGATATTTATAACTTATTTTGATAGAATTTTGTTCTTAGTAGCCATTATCTTTCAAATGTTGTAACAGGATTTTATCATAATATGATTTAAAAAATGCTTAACACCGAATTGCCCAACAGTAGGCAATTAAAATAGATGTAGCAAAGTCTTCCAGTCATATGGATATCACAACGCAAATATAATTTGCAAAGGTTGCCTTATTTGTAATGTTGTTAATTTCACGTTCTCGAAAAACATTCTTGTTCAGACAAAAACAAAAATTTCTGATTGTTGATCACAATCTGGAGACCTATCACGAGCTATAGAAATTTGCAACTGCACAGAAATAATATATTTTGTATCTGATTCTGTTATAAATTTCTAACAAAATATGTTATTTTTATGATAAAATTGGAACCAAATTTGATAGTTTTTTGTTTCCAGTAGTGTAATTTTTGATAGAAATTTAGATATTTTAACAACATCCTGCACCATGTTTCTAACAAATTTTGTTATAAAAATTTAGTATAACATAATAACATAGGTTGATTTAATTTTGATATGACCTTCTAGTCGGGTTGGCCTTCATTCAGCAGGACTACGTTCAATACCGCTAGCGACTCTAGCAGGGTATGACCTCTGGCGTTTGTGGACCGGGATCCCCAGTCCACTGCCTACGCATTGAAGTCGCCTGCTACAACTAACGGTTTTAAGCCAGTTAGTTTTGCTGCAAGAATATCTACTACCCTAGTAAACTGCACTATACTCCACCTGGGAGGACAGTAGCAGCTATAAAAGTAAACACCGTTTACCTTTGCTATAACGAAACCCTCATCATCAGGTGATGATACTATCTCCTGGATGGGATATCGCCCGCAAGTCCAGATGGCCAGCATCTGAGAATTATCCGCAATCCAACTACCGTTACCGGCAGGGATGCGGTATGGATCGGACAGCAAAGCTACATCAGCTTTACACTCAGTAACCGACTGTTGTAGCAGCAACTGAGCCGCCTTGCAGTGGTTCAGATTCAGCTGTGTTACCTGCGTGTCTGGATCCTTGTAGAGGCCGGACAAGCCTGGACACCGGTGAGGTGTCTGTTGTCTGTACCCGGGGGACAGATCTGACACCTTGGTGCAGCCTGACAGGTGCGAGCTTGGTGGCCTTCAGCTCCACACCTACGGCATAGCTTACTGCGATCAGGTCCGATCGAGTACGTTCTGTCAAACGAAATGTAAACAGAGAGAATAAGAGATAGCTGTCTCCGTGTTTAGTATGCCGCCCGCTGGAGAGACAACCTTTAGCGCATGGCGAATGTGAGTAAACAGAGAGAATAATGGGCCAAACACAATTGATACGTTTGCGTGCGTTTTGACAGTTTTACCAAAACTGTCAAAACGCACGCAAACGTATCCATTGTGTTTGGCCCATAAGAGTAATTTCATCTGCGTAAAGCATGTTGCTTGTTGGAAAGGCATCCTTCAGGGCATGAATTGGTAGTTGATTTATAAACAAGCAAATTGGTCTCAATGACTATAAAAAGGAATATTATTTATTTAGCAGTTGTCGATTAAAACATTATGCCGATACGATATGTTTTGTAAATTGAGATATTGTTAGGACACACATTATAAGTTTTATGTTTATTCGAGTTTATGCCACAGATCCAATTTTGAGCTAAATAATTTAAAGCTAAAGAAGGATTCGATAATAAATTACTTTGATGTTTCCATGTGTTTTAGTTAAAGGCACTTGGGTTATGCGCGTTTTTTTTTTAATTTACATTCGAAACAACAAGCTATGAAGGTGACGAGTGTTTTTCATTCGACTTGAGTCGTTTTCCAGTGTGCTATCGAGTATCCATAGGGGAAGGAGGGGCAATATGCCCTAGCTAAGCATAGACTGCTTCTATGCCTTAGCTATAACGATTTTTATGGGTGTTTTTACCTCACGCAACAGTTAAACAATATAGCTAGTTGATGACTTTTAAAAATTATCAAAAATCTCAATCATATTGATAATATTCACATTTCAAAAAAGTAGTGATATTCTGTTGCCGGAAAACTCATGAGGCAAAACGCCTTTTAGCTGGCAGCTCCTAGGGAACAAAGCACCATGCGTCGGCGAATCAGTATTCTGGTATGGATAGTACGTGGAGACGCAAGTACATTGTAGGTTATTGCCACTAGGGCGTTTTGCCTCGCCAAAATGTTAGATGTTTCTTCAAAATGTGGAAATTTTCGATTTTTCCGACCTTCCCATGCATTATTTTGAAACTTTTTTCGCCTAACCTACATAATTTCAGATCTAGTTTTGTTACGGTCATCTTAATGACGGTAAATATGAGGGAAACCACAAAAGGCGTTTTGCCTCGGGAGGGCGTTTTGGGGCCTCTTCCCCTAATGCCAAAACATCTCGGTATTCTTGTACCTCCTCGAGCATACTCGAACGATGAGTCGTTTTCGAGATCGAATCGAAAGTCGTTATGCCAAACATGTTCGACTCGATAGAATTACGTTCGAATCGAGATGCGCAATGCCACCCCTGGATACCATTAGAAATTGCGACGCTTAAGCAGGCTCAGCTACAGGTCCCTCCTTCGGTGAAGTAGATAATTTTGACGAGTTGCACCATAAAAACGGTCAAGCTCGGCAGGATCAGGGCATATATATAGTGATGTACTGATGTCTCATTGAGCTGTTTAATATCGTAAGTACAGTCGATACCCCGTAAATCGTTTCATTGACGACATAGTTTTTCAAATGATCTAAACTCAAGAATAGTTTACTGCCGCTAACCGCAAGTCGAGCACATCTGTATATGGGCCTCCATATACAGATGTGTTCGACTTGCGGTTAGCGGCAGTTTAGATCACCGTAGATTTTGTTAGAAATCTGCATTTATAGAATGGTAATTTTATTCTTGGGGCACTGGTTAATCAAAAATTTTGACATAAATTCAAAAAACTTCATCGCTAACTTTATGACTAAATGATGTCCCCTTCTTTGCTCGTGTTACAGGTTTGCTTTTCTTCCAATATGGCAGGCTCTTTCGTTGTATCAAAAACGGAACTACATTCTTTTTTTGGTACCTGCTATACCGGCTGAACGGCGATTTTGTTAGTTGCCAGTAGTATGGTATTATATTGTCGGCCGCCGCCGCTTACTGCTCATAGTTCCTTTAGCTGTTTGCTATTGATTTAGACGCAGCCACCTTTAGTATCCTTCAAAACTCCAATTCAAAACGCTTGACCTTTAATTGACCTCAAATAATAGAAACAATGCAATCAGTTATCTATTCAAGATCTTTAACGGAATAAAATTATCTATTTAATGCCACATTCATATCGGTGTTCCTGATCGAGTGGTGCAATAAAGAGTTCTCATCCCATAATTTTTTACATCTTACTGGTAAACCTCTTCAGAACCAACCTGAGCGAACAATATCGCAATTTAATCCGAAACCGTCAGTACGATAGTCGAGGATACCGGCGATGATAGATGAAGAACCCTTAAGCGTCGTTACACGGTTACACGTTGGGCCGCTCTCAGCTAGGATTCGCTCAATGGAAGGATGCAGCAAAACCAACGAGATCCATTACGCCCAAGATAAGGAAGCAAATGCATAATGATGATGAGAGACAACGGAAACATTTTTTCAGCTTCGTTGCATCCATTATTGTGTGGTGCTTTTTACAGCTTAATGTATTACACTGATGTCGTCAACAAAATGCGTCTAACTTGAGTTCCAGATGCTTTTGTTGCAAAATAATCGATGGTGAAGGCGCTGTCCTAGAAATGAGACCCTAATTATCAAAGTTGTTACGGTGCATGGTCCAGTAAGCAGTTATTATGCAAATGTGAATCATAAGAATCATAAGTACATATCTATGATTTTCGCACGAATTTGAATTCATTTCACATTCGTTCTGGATTTCTGTACACAAATTTCTGTATTTTTCTGCATATGAACACTTTCCTTGAACTATTATAATTGCAAATCTGTAGACTCGTTCATGACGTGACAATAGAAACCTCAATTCATTTTTATAAAGTTTCCATTCCACATTCTTTTATAATTAACATTCATTTTTGAAATCGATTAAAATTCACAAGAAATAACCAGACAGTCCCAAATCGTCAAAATTGCAACAACCTTACAACCTAAGATAAAATATAATATATTGAAATGTGTAAAAGCTACGTCATTTACAATTAGAAATGTGAATGTGGAATAAAATCGATCGTGAATGCTTTTTGCTCAAGCCAAAAGCATGTCAAACTTTCGACGAAACAATACAATTTCTTCACTTCTTTGCGACACCGTATTGTCTGTCTGATGAAGTCCTCCAAGTTGTGGAACTTTCCTCACAGGTATGCCAATCGAGAAGGACTTGAATATTATTCTAACCGACATAAAAGGCACAACATTGTTTCCCCACTGCGGGAGCAGGTTGAAGGCAAAACTTCCGCCTCCTCGCCGTAACTGGTTCGGCACACAGTTCACCGTCGGCAAAGGAAGGCACATTCAACTGGTGGTTTTTTGTAAGTGCTTCTTGTCGCCAATGAAGCCTGGAGGATGCAAAATCCCACACGGCTGGTACAAAAGCAACTGACAACGAACGACTGCTGCCCTTCAACGGAAGTATCTGTGTTCGATGTTCCCATGGATGCCATGTCGCGAATGGGGTGGTTGCAGTTAAATCGGGTTGAGCAACTGTGTTATGTTGTTTTCTAAAAGTTATATGTTAAAATCAAGAAGCAGAAGATTGGTTTGCATTTGATTGTAGCAGGGACACCGAACCGACTTAGTCGGGAGGGAGAATCCAGACTCAGGATCCTGTAGTGTCCTTCCTCCATGTCGCTACTCCAGATGACGCCATTCCAATTATCATGACTTGGTGTTCAGGTTGCCAGCGATAACGAACTGACTATGCTGCCGAGTCAGCATGGCGATGTCCCCCGAAAGGCGGCCGCTCAACCATCGTCAGTTTTGGCTTGAGTTGGGCAGTGCGCTGCGATGAGTGTGATTGAGTCGACAGAACCACTTGGCGACTGCGATTCTGTTGCCGTTGGTATGCAAGCGATTGGTATGCAAACCCAACGATAGAATCGCGGAGATTAGTTGTCTCCGTCGCGGTGATGAAATCGCTTAGGTCTGGGGAGCCTTTAGGTAGTTCTGGGTGCCATGCCGAAGGCTTTTTTTTTTTTTTATTCGTAGGGTTACTGCTCCTGGACTTCATCTCATAGCTCCGATATTGGTCCTACGAAAAACAAAGCAACGAAAAGGTATTTGATTTGTTTATTATTTTTGTGATTTTTTTCAGCAGTGAGCATGCATGTTAGCAAAAAGAAGCAACGAAATTGGTGCCGTATTTCTTTGTTTCGCGATGACATAAATATATGTACAGTGAGATTGAAAACGGAACAGTTCCCCTATATTTATTTGGCAGGCACTGTGTTCTTAACCGCTACTGTGCCGTGAACTACTGTGGTACTCTGCTGTACAGAGTCCACACAGAATCTATTTTTAGATGTCCATAATTCGTTATTGTTGTCGTTGCCAGTCCATATCATCGTGAGTCCATTGTGTTCATTTGTCCATGTGGTGAATCCAGTGATCGTTGCTTTGCTCGGTTGCCATTAATCGAAAAACGTTGGAGGAAAGCCTCCGAGAAGAACAGTTTTGTCAGTCGTCATCAGGCAGCCGTGTCCAGTGAGGCGCGTTCCCCAAAACGCCACCGTACGGACTGCGCTTCTGGCGACTGACAAGGGTTTGGTGGAGGGGCTGGGAATCGAACCCATGACCATTCGCTTATGAGGCGAACGTGTAGCCAACTACGCTACGAGACCCCCAACATGCCGAAGGTTACAGCAGTTTGAAAATAGGGATGTAACTAGGATATAAATAAATAAAACCTAACGACCACTAATTATTACACGATGGATTTGTGATGGTCCTTGTCAGACGGTATGCTGCTGAGCTGAAAAGTGAATATCAAGCCTTTCACGATGAGCTGGCGTATCATTGGACGCGATTCCGGCGGCTTAAATCATTCGTGATTTCCACAGTTCTTCTGTAAATTTCTTCCGCATGAAGAATTTATTCTGAAGTAGGTAGATTATTTTGGAGCGGGCGGAGGGCATATTGTCACCAAAATCGTCCAAGCAAGGGTTTCCCTCCCGACAGCGACACAATTGTTGTGCCGCAGTGCCGTCGGAATGAGTCTTGAAACCTTCCTTAAATTAGACCGCCCACCAAACGTTAATACCTATCTTTTGCTTTAAATTATCATCAAGGATGTAAAAAACAATGTTGAACATAGACTTTGTGTAAATTATGCATCCTCCTAGATAAGATTAATATCGTAATTCGGGAATTTAAATGATAATTTGGAATGTAATTAATGACCTTTATTATTCTAAATTTTTGTTGTTCGTAAATCATAAGATAGAAACCGATTAGAACACAGTACGATAAATTGTAACCTAAAACTAGTAAAGTACACCAAAATGAAGTACTTTGAGGTGCTTTGAGGTTGAGTCAAATTGGCCCCTACTGAAAAGAATATTCCTCATAATTTCACAATGAAAGTTTTACCAACAAAATTTTACTGCTTACTTGAGAATTTGTTACATAACTAGTTGAAACTGAATTTTACCATCATATCGTTGTTTCAGAGGTTCATTCCGTACTGTCATGCGCTACCTGGAACATCAATAAGCTTCCAATGCGTACCACATATAGCGTATGTCGTTCAAGCCACCTGACATGAATGGAAACTCAGCTTAGTAGCTTCATAGTTAACAACTGTGGTTGTGCCTAATGAATAGTAAGCTGCGAGGCGGCAATGTTACGACTCAGAGATACAATTCCAGTTGAACAGAAGTATGCTGTTAGAGAATTATATGACGTTATATGACGTGAACAATGGTAGACATGACCTGATTTCAACGTGTGCATACTCGACTCGCTCGTCGCGTATGCTCTGTTTGCACTTCAATTATTTTAATTTTGTGTAACAAATTTAAACTCACGTCACGCAGCAGCATCAGCATGAGTGAAAATGGGGCGGGAAATTTTATGCTACATCGTCAGGAAGAGACATTGTGCAAAGATACAATAGATACGGCGAGTGAAGTAAAACTTTTCCTCTCGCTCTGCGGCGCTTCAGGACTGTTACTTTGTTGAATGCTTTGTGAGTAAACAGCAGCACTGATTTGTTTAGCTCTGGACGGTTTTTATTCTTGCTTGGGGCGATGCTTGCATGGAAACTCTATTTTGAAAGTTGAGGTCGCGTTCGCACTAATCCGCCTCTATGGCCTGTTTACATATTTGCTAATTCTAGCGGACAATGCACTATCCGACAACACTACAAGCAAAAAAAGTGTTCCCGAAAGTTAAGGAAAATGTCGGTTTTATCAATGAAAACCACCGGTTCAGCCGGTTTTCACCAGCGCAAACTGAAGAACAGCTTATCTGCTACTGACTACCAATGACACCTGTCATAAGACGAGTTTATACCATCCCATTGAATTCCACCACTTAATTGTATCTTGACAGATACGTATTTCGACCTCAACAGTAAGGCCGTCTTCAGTGTCTCGTACTTGACTTGACTCGAGTCGAGTCAAGTACGAGACACTGAAGACGGCCTTACTGTTGAGGTCGAAATACGTATCTGTCAAGATACAATGGTGGAATCAATCAATGGTATAAACTCGTCTTATGACAGGTGAAAACATTCCACTAAAAAGCTCAAAATAATTTTCTTATCAAAATACCAATGACAGTTATCTTATTTTGCATTTTATTGTACAGAAATTTGATTTTTAATAAACACCCGCAAAGTAATGATTTTGAAACCATGCGGGGTGAGATGCGCCAGTGGATGGGTTAAAACGCGCATGTTCCAATCGTGCTAACATTAACACCCTTATTCTTGTTTACGGACGAACGATACTTTCGAACGAATGCGATTCGTTCGAAACGTTTCTCCATTTTATTTTGCTGGTGCAAAACGAGAATGGGCTTCGACTTTCGTTCGTACGTAAACAAGAATATGGGTGTAAGGCAATTAGTCGAATGTTTCAGCTGTTTTGGTCATACGAAATGAGCATGGGCGTACTGCCCCACATCGACCTCAGAAGTTTGAGGGCCCATAAAATCGTATCAAGACCAATTTTGACGACAATTTCGTGTGGAACATAAAGAATACGAGTTAGCAGCAGGGCTCATGGCTTAATTTTTAAATTTATCAATGTATAACAGTGATAAAAGACTAAATGCCACCGAGCCAAAATTGCATCAAAACATGCATAAATCGTTTTTTCGAGTTTTTCATGTATAATTAAAGTAAAATCATGAAATGTATGTATTCAATGGCAATATTTTCCATTGCTTTATCGGCTATTGAAAATAATCACAATGAGGATATTTAGCCTTATTCGTTTTTAACCCTCTGGGCGTGCTACCCGCACTTCCCCTACCGTAATTTAGTTCATTGATTCGGGAACACCAATCACGTTTTCCAGAACGTTGCAGGAAACGTGTTCTCGAAACCGTGACTAAAAATACACCGTGAACTTGTTAGTTCACGAATTCATGAACGCTTTTTTTTTTGCGTCTAGCGCAAAATTACCGTAATGTAAACACTGTTAGCAGATGAAAATTTTTGTTATGATTATATTAATTTCGCGCTAGTATTGTCAGATAGTGCATTGTCTAATGTCCGCTAGAATACCAAAATATGCATTTGTTAATGTATCCATTTGAATACAGAGAATAATGGCGCATTAGTGCACTTGCGTGGGTGCGTGCGTACAATCAACCACTGGATGAGAGTGATTTTATGAAAAAAAAGTTCAATGTTGTATCAGAGACACGACCGCAAACTCAACGTAGACTTACGTGTAGTGCTATAGTGAATGCGGGATTCGATCAACATTTTGTGCATGATCACGCCGGATGGTTAATAACCGAAATGTAGGCAATTTACTATAAATAAGGAAAATTTACCATTACCTGAAAAAAATTCAACTTTTCAATAGTTTAACGTTTTTAATACATTATTTTTAATAGTTGGGCAATCTTAAAGAGTTCGTCGCTCGATTGCTACCAAAATCTCCAAAATCGATTGGAAGACGGCTAAGTTATTATTAGCCCATACTTCCTGACCACTTTTCGTGACGGTCACAAATTTGAATCCGCAGAATGACCCCCCTATCTTCTCGAAAGACGTAAGCCTGCGTCAAAAAGCTGTCTGTTTTACATACTTGTACAGTCAGATTTAGTCCGGAAGTTAGAAAGTGGTAGCTCTATTGCAGCTGCAGTGACCCGTTTCAGATTGCCTGGTATTTCATGACCAGCCCGAGGTCACTTTTGTTTAGATCAATTGGATAGTAAACTTCTGGATTATACAATCCAGCGAGTATTTAGTTTTACTCATTAGAAACATATTTAAAAACTTTAATTAATCCACCTAGCGGTGATGGTGCCTTCCTCGTGCAAAAAAGAAATGCTAAAAAATATGTATGAGTGTTTTTAGCGTGTTTTGCGCATAAAAAATAGTGGTTTAGCCATAACTGTTGATCCCATAGTCCGATCTTTTCCAATAACAAACAATGGGACAGGATTCCTCGTCGAATGGAATCTGCTGCGAGTGATTCGGACAATGCTAGGTTTCCAATTGTGTTTTTTTTTTGTTCAGTTCGTCGAGCTGGCTGCGGGCTTCCTATACAAAATTCGTTTTTGGAGTGATCTTTTGAAGTGAACACGAGAACTCGCATGTTGTTAAAAGTACACGCAAAAAAAAGCGTTCATGAATTCGTGAACTAACGAGTTCACGGTGTATTTTTTCGGGAACAACAGTCACGGATTCGGGAATACAGTCACATTTTCTGGAACGTTCTGGAAAACGTGTCTGGTGTTCCCGAATCCATGAATTAAATCACGGTGTATTTTTTGATGGTTCACGAATTCGGGAACGCTTTTTTTTGCGTGTACAACGGTCCGAAAATCCGATGTTTCTTATAACATTTATAAACATCCTGTCGTAGTGAAACAAATGGTTAATCCATCTATGATCCTATTCAGTCCTATGAGTCAAGAACAAAAATGATTTGGAATTCTTCCACTTGACGGCGCTAGTGTATATGAACCACCAGTTTTGTTGGATATCTCGTGAAGATGACGTCTAAAATGTAAAATGTCCCGTTTCCAACGGGAGTTGGAAACCAGTATGTTGAGAAACTGTTTAGTTTAGAATTTATCCCCAAGGCAGCGCAACTATCATTCGCCGATGACTTGAAGTTTTTTTTCGCGTCGTAGAATCCCCTGATGACTGCATCGCTCTGTAGGAAGATATCAACAACGTGATCTGGTGCAGTGATAATGGCATGCGTTTAAACAACAATAAGTGTAAGGTCATATCGTTCACTCGTTCCAACAACCCAATACACTTTAAGAACCGAAGTATTGCAACGAGTTACTTCTATCTGCGATCTTGGAGTCATCATCGACAGTAAGCTTCAATTCAAGGAGCATGTGGGGATAACGACTGCCAGAGTTTTGTCAACTTTAGGATTCATTTGCCGTCACGCCTCCGAATTCACTGACGTATACGCACTGAAATAGTTATATTGCACGTTAGTACGTAGCGTTCCTAGAAAATGCATCTCCAGTCTTCGTACTCCGTACCATGTCTCACACATGCTTTCCATCGAACGACTGCTACCCTGGAATGATCGAAACAATATTCCTGCGTATGCAGAACGGTGCAAATTGATAGGATTATAACATCTATCAACCCGACGAATAAAATTGAAGCGCTTATTCATCTTCGAGGTCATCGGAGTGTCGTGCCTCTTAGTGGCCATCGTAACGATCCTTCCCAGCTTTCTGAAGTCCACACTTTTCAAAGTACTCGTCAGTTACTCAAATGCTGAAGCTCACATCAATTCGCCAGTTTTTCAAAATGGCTGACGCTCACACTGATTTACCACAACGAGCCTAAAGTTTCCGAACGTGTTTCTGCTTTAACATTTGCCAACAGAATCATTTGAAAGAACTCTTCCGATCACCAAGACCCCGACTTCTTCGTTCCCAACACCATCATAAGCTCTGAGCATGAGGACTCTGGGTATGGAAAAGAAGGCGCAAAGGGACTCCTATTAGAAGAAGGAGCAAGATTACTCCAAATGAAACTCTGAGCATGAGGACTCTGGGTTTGGAAAAAGAAGGAGCAAAAGGACTCCTATTAGAAAAAAAAAAAAAGCAAAACATCGACTGGTCTGATATCCTCGGGAAGATACCGTTTATCGTCTCTCCCAGACGGATCCGGAACTCCAACTTACACTCCGTCCCGTATCACCGTACGCATTATGGTTATAACAATTCGCTTGACTCCTGCATTCGATCATTCAACTCTGTTTCAAAAGTGTACGATTTCAATATTTCCAAAAATGTTTTCAAAGGCCGGTTAAACAGAATTGTTTAAGATAGAATATATTAGTAGGGACACGGCAGGTATTTCCGTCCATCGTCATAGGGGCTGAAACCAACGAAAGCTACGTACATTTGCTAGAACTCCACTATAGCAGAACGTTTCTCCTGAGTTTACGATTTGGTACGTATGAGTTTTACAAAAAAGCATCTCTTTTATTGGTTTTCGAGACTATGACGAACAGACGAAAATACCTGCCGTCTCCCTAGTTAAATACAGTCTGTAAGACGAGTGTCGGAGACGGTGATAAATAAATAAACTGTATATGAGAGATTAGCTTGGTTCGATATCTCGGGATCCGTTGGATTTTGACAGTTGCCGTCTTCTACAAAGTTCTTCTATTCTTTTATTCTTTATTTGGAGCAGGGAAAAGCCCATTTGAGTAGAACTGCTCTTGTGGTCTTTCTCAAATGGGCGCAAAACCTCCTCATCTTTTAATATCAACAGAAATACATAGTTTCCAAATGATACATACATAGTTTTCTTACATATAACTTATCAATAACTCTACATTAAAATACTGTCCTAGTTAAACTACCTATTCTGGTGTGTGTTGTGGGAAGCAGAGGGTTGTAAAGTAAACTGTTTTCGGAGGGTACTGCGGGAAAGGTGAAAGTCATATATCCTCGAGCAGGAATTGAATATGCGACACATACTAGCGAAAGGTGCATTTTGGGCATAATTCGTTCGTGCACCTCTTAAGTAAATAAAGGGAGTTGATCGAAGTTGGCGAAAGTTGTTCGAGGATTGATA